>NC_141876.1:526101366-526404397 GCF_056163025.1 Triticum urartu
AAAAGACACTGCCGACCGTTGCTAGCTCCTTGAAAAAGAAAACCGAGCGAAGGCAACGGACCTTGAGAAGGCCACGATGGCGGACAAAGACACCCGCTCTGCTATGAGAGCGAAGAAGGAGGAGCTGCGGGAAGCCGGGGATATTGCGGCTGGGAAGCCTTTCATGCTACGGAGGAAGTTCGGAGATCCACGGTATGCCCCTCTGGATCGGCTGTGGAGTTCAGCAGATGCGTATATGGACTTGGCGGCGAGCGCTTCCAATGCGGCCAAATACTTCCAAGGTCAAACGGATCATGAAGTGGACAAGCTGTTCTGGTCGCAATTCAACGTTCCAGAGCGTCCGCTTCCATTGACTGATCAGCTAGCTGAATGGGCCGAACTAAATAGGTTGTCCGGACTCGCCATGAGGTCTGTCGTGGATCAGCTATGGCCGGAAAAGCCAAAGCCGAACAACTATTTCAGTTTAATGCAGCGGTTCCTTGGTGCGGTGCCGCACATTAATGCGATGAAGAGGCCGGTGTGCATAGAAGGCTCGCGGATGGCCCTTGCCTGTGTTAAAGCATACTGGGCGGAGATGGACGCTACCACTGTTGCGGCGCAGGGTTCGGCCATAGGTCGAGTGGCTACCGAGCACTATTTCGAGGAGGTTCTCGAGGGTGCTCGTTTGATAGAGGCCCAGTGCTCAAAGAATATTATGTTTGAGTGATATGTATTCTCATTGTAAACACAATGCTTTTATGAAATTTTATAAGGCTATGTTTATACTTTTGCCTGAAAGTAGTATGATGCCTCCTGTGCGGCCTTTTATGTATACATGTGTATAACCTCAAAGATTGCAGCCGTCGGCTTCAACCCCCACGCATATAATGCGGAGGTGCTCGCGAAAAATGCGTGTTCACACTTAACCCAACGTCTTGGTCCTATTAAGGAGGTGATAGCGTAGCGAACGAGGCAACCGGACTATAATGCTTTAACACTTTCACTTAGCCATAGGAGTTTGACAGTGGGGCTACTAGATAGCCCCTGGTGGCTCCGCACTCTCCCGATCTTGGGGTGCATACATGCCTGGCCGGAAAACGGCCCTTCATTAAGGCGGAGGAATTCTAACATTCCGATAGGTCATCGAGTGGTTGACCAGTCTCACGCTATATCATGACAGTCAGTTTTCGGCTTTCTCTACTAAGGTGCTCGTCCGGATGAACCAGGGCACAATAGCAGTAGTTCTCCTGGTGCTGCCTTAGCCGATAAAGCGGAATGTAAGGCACCAAAACACAGGAGCTGGGCAAACCCAACATTTGACCAAAGACAATGGTTCGGAGCTGATGCATATAAGGCCAAACTCGCTACGCTGAACACTCCCTAAGGTATTCGGTCTTTATGGTATAAACCGGGCCTAAATAATGCCCTTTGTAAGAAGCCCCTTGTGTCCAGGTACGTGCATTATTCTGACGTGGCCACATGCCAAGACGTCAGCATCCTTCTCAATTATGCTGAGAATTCGGTGGATGTGTATCAACAAGAGACAATAAAAAAGGTTTACGCAGGGTCTTAATCTAAAAAGAATCCTTGGAACGGGTCCCTGCTGCACGTCTGCGCTTGTGTCTCCGTTGTGCCGTATCCTGGGCGGGTGTAGCACGATGGTCATCTGTAAAAGAGAGGAATTTAGGTGAAAACGTTGTCGTGCAGAGAGATAGTTTTTAAAGAAACCATGTATAATTAGAAATGAGTATAAATTGCCACTTGTCTGCGCGCATTGGGCCCCTTGTATTTGTAATAGGGGTGTGGCCGTCAATCCGGTATAAATTACATATAGCAGCGCCAGACTCGTCTAACCGCGTCCGTGGTCTTGACGACCTATCAAATACTTTAGTTGGCGAGGCCGTTTTTAGTGTGCGGCTGCCAAGGCAGTCGCATTCTCTTCGGCGCGCAAGGATCGCTTAATACTTCCGTTCACTGTAATGATGCCGCGTGGACCGGGCATCTTGAGCGCCAGGGAAGCGTAATGTGGTATTGCATTAAAGCAAGCAAAAGCTTAGCGTCCAAGTAGTGCTTGATAGCCACTTTGGAATGGAGCGATGTGGAAGGTTAAATGTTCGCTATGGAAGTTATCGGGGAAGCCGAATACAACCTTTAGTAGCAGGGAGCCCGTGCAATGAGCCCCTGGGCCTGGCGTTACTCCTTTAAAGGTAGTATTGCTATGGCAAATTTTCTTTGGGTCTATCCCCATTTCGCGGATTGTATCCTGGTATATCAGGTTGAGACTGCTGCCACCGTCCATCAGGACTCGTGTGAAGTGGTATCCGTCAATTATTGGGTCTAATACTAGGGCACCCCATCCTGCACGCCGGATACTTGCCGAGTAATCACGATGGTCGAAAGTGATCGGTTGAGACGACCAGTGGCAGGACTCCGCGGTGATAGGCCCTTGGGCATATTTTTATGGGAGTGCCATTTTGTTTCTCCCCTTGATCACGTGTAACACGTTTACTGTTTTGACTTCTGGTGGAAATTTCTTTTGTTCCCCAGTGTCTTGCTTGGGAGGCTCATCCTCGTCTTCGCTTGGTGTATCCTCCCCCTTGTGTATGGCGTTGAGCTTGCCGGACTGCTTGAAGACCCAACATTCTCTGTGGGTATGATTAGTGGGTTTACCAGGGGTGCTATGGATTTGACATATTTGGTCCAGAATTTTGTTTAGGCTGGACAGTTCGTCTCTGGCGCCTTTAGAGGGCGGCTTTTGCTGACCTGACCGAGAGCTTTTGAATCCGGCGTTTACTGCCGTGCTCTTCGTGGTGTCTTCTTTATTCCGGCGTTTGTTATTGTTGTTGCGCCGTGATTTCCCGTTTCCATCTCTAACTTCGGATGTACTGGGGTCGCTGGTGCTGCATCTGGCTAGCCAGCTATCCTCACCCGCACAAAAGCGGGTCATGAGGCTTGTTAATGCTGCCATTGTTCTCGGCTTTTCTTGGCCGAGGTGTCTGGCAAGCCATTCGTCATGGACGCTATGCTTAAAAGCTGCCAAGGCTTCGGCGTCCGGACAGTCGACAATTTGGTTCTTTTTAGTAAGAAACCTGTTCCAAAGCTTTCGGGCTAACTCTCCGGGCTGTTGAGTTATATGACTCAAATCATCCGCGCCCGGAGGTCGGACATAAGTCCCTTGAAAATTTGCCCGAAAGGCGTCTTCGAGCTCTTCCCAACTTCCAATGGAGCTTTCGGGGAGGCTCTTAAGCCAGTGCCGAGCTGGCCCTTTGAGTTTGAGGGGTAAATACTTAATGGCGTGGAGATCATCTCCCCAAGCCATGTGGATATGGAGGATATAGTCCTCAATCCAGACCCCAGGGTCTGTTGTTCCATCGTATGCCTCTATGTTTACGGGTTTGAATCCCTCTGGAAATTCATGGTCCAGCACCTCATCGGTGAAACATAGGGGGTGTGCGGCACCCCTATATCTGGGTGTACCGCGTTGTTCGGATGTTTGTTGTGTTGCATCGTATGCTGGAGCACGCTTGCGTGGTCCATAGATGGATCTGGTTTCGCCCTCCTTTTGATGCGAGCCCTCGCGTAGACCGCGTATTGGCTTATGTGTGGCGTTGCTTGCCGCTTTATGTTGGCCATGAGGTCGTCTATCCGGCCAGATGGCTGTTTTAATTTTTGGTTGTGGGGGGTCTGAGGCCTCCTCATCGAATTCAGGTAGCAACTTCCGCTTTGGGTAGCTCTTGGTGGGGCGAGTGCCGCTGTACTTCGCTGCTGTGTTGAGTACTTTACTCCATATAATTTGGAGTGTGTCCTGCGCAGCCTTGAGCCTTTGCTTCTGCTTTTTCAGACTCCTCGCGGTGGCAACAAGCCTTTGACGGGCATTCTGCTGCTTCGGGTGCCTGTCCGGCGTTATGTCGTCCGGACTATTATCTTTGACGGAATTGGTTTGTTCGGTTTGATTCTCCATATTGCCGTGGTCCGGCGGTGGTTCGCCTTGCTCCAATGCTGGGTCTGTATGATCGTTATTTCTGCCGAGGGGGATTTGGGGCGGCGCTTGCGCCGCCGCTTTGACTGCTTCTCGAGGGAACAAGCCTTCATTGCGTCCTTCCGTTCCTCATCGCCGTCTTCTTTATGTGTGTCCACCATGTATACGTCATATGATGAGGTGGACGTCCAGCGCCCTGTGGGCAGTGGTTCCTCTTCGCCTCCCGCATCATCGTTGATACCGTCGATGTCTTCGGAGTCGAAGTCGAGCATGTCGGTTGAGTCATTGACAATGGCTATTAAGTGGGTGGTGGGTGGGCGTCGAATTTCTTCGTCGTCCGCATCCCAATCCTATCGGCCATAAGCCGGCCAGGGCTCTCCTGACAAAGAGAGAGACCTTAGTGAATTCAGAATGCCGTTGAAGGGCGAGTGCTGAAAGATATCCGCGGCGGTGAATTCCATGATCAGCGCCCAATCGGATTCGATTAGCAGGGGCGCGGGCGGTTCGGAGTCAGAAAAAGAGTCCGGCACCTTGGAGTCACAGGCTGCGCAGAGGATTAGGCTGGTGTTCGGCTCGATCGCCATTGAGACTGCAGCCCCTGAGGCGGTGTCTAACCACCCGTCCTCGATTGGCGCAGTTGGCACCGAGCTAAGGGTCGGAGCTGATGCGGGCGCGGCCTCTGGGGTACTGTTTGGCGGCAGAGCTAGGCGATACCCATCGTGACAGTGCGGCGCGCCCGGCTGTGGCTCGAATCCGTTGAAGATCAAGTCTCCGCGAATGTTGGCCGTGTAGTTCAAACTTCCAAATCTGACCTGACGGCCAGGGGCGTAGCTTTCAATCTGCTCCAGATGGCCAAGCGAATTAGCCCGCAGTGCAAAGCCGCCGAATACAAAGATCTGTCCGGGGAGAAAAATCTCACCCTGGACCGCATCGCTATCGATGATAGTAGGAGCCATCAAGCCTAACGACGACGACACAGAGGAACTCTCAATGAAAGCACCAATGTCGGTGTCAAAACCGGCGGATCTCGGGTAGGGGGTCCCGAACTGTGCGTCTATGCCGGATGGTAACAGGAGGCAGGGGACACAATGTTTTACCCAGGTTCGGGCCCTCTTGACGGAGGTAAAACCCTATGTCCTGCTTGATTGATATTGATGATATGGGTAGTACAAGAGTAGATCTACCACGAGATCAGAGAGGCTAAACCCTAGAAGCTAGCCTATGGTATGATTGTATGTTATGATTGTTGTCCTACGGACTAAAACCCTTCGGTTTATATAGACACCGGAGAGGGTTAGGGTGACACAAGGTTGGTTACAAAGGAGGAGATATCCATATCCGTATTTCCTAGCTTGCCTTCCACGCCAAGTAGAGTCCCATCCGGACACGAGACGAAGTCTTCAGTCTTGTATCTTCATAGTCCAATAGTCCGGCCAAAGGATATAGTCCGGCTGTCCGGAGACCCCATAATCCAGGACTCCCTCAGTAGCCCCTGAACCAGGCTTCAATGACGATGAGTCCAACGCGTAGTATTGTCTTCGGCATTGCAAGGCGGGTTCTTGGGTCAATGCCAGGACAAGCGAGAGCTTTACGCTTCTCAGCCTCATTGTGAGCTTGAACACATTTCTGCGCAAAGTACTTCATGCGCTCTCTTGAACCTTTAGCTTCTTCATGCTTCTTGTGAAACTGTTCTTTGAGCTCATGCAAAGTCTTCTTGAAGATCTGAATGTCTGCCACACTAAGCTTGGCCATGTTCTTCTTGAAGTAAGCCTTTTCATAGTCAATTTTGTTCTTCAGCTCAACTGTCTTTTGAGCCACGACCAGTTCATTAGCAATGGCTCTGTGGAAGGTGATGCTGATATCCACAGGAAGCTGAAGATCATCGATGCTTATGCTCTGGTCGTCGAACCACTCATAAATGAAGTTGTTCAGAATAACCACGTCAAAGAGGGGCAGATCATTGAAGATCTCGGCCTCTTGTTTTCTCTTGATGAGTTGCTCAAGGGCGTCATCACCAAGATCTTCGTCACTTGACAGATCAATGGTGTCTTCTTCGTTCCTGAGAACGACAGCTGGAGTCAGTTCATGCCCAGAAATCTTCTTGGGCTTCTTGGGTTTCTGTGTCTCCTCGGCCTTTTTGGAGACACGAGACAAGTCTTCCAACTGCAGACTGGCTTCAGGAGGTGTAGTGGCCAATGGCTTCACACGTGAAGCTTTTGGTGAGGCAGGGGGCTTTGAAGCCTTTGATTTCTTCTTCTTCTGCGGCTTTGGTGGTGCTGGCACATCTTCTGAGTCTGCGTCATCAGCTGAGTGCTCCACCGTAGCCCCCTGTATAGCTATGTGATTGAGAAGGCCATCGAGGTTTTAGAAGGGGCCGATGACATTTGGATTGGCATCACGGGTGCCATCAGCCCTTGGAGCAGATGGACCAGGGTTGAAGTCGAGTCCCAGGTCCTTCTTGTTCTTGACAACAGACTCCTTCGCAAATTGATAATTACGCTTGAAGAGATTGTCGTCGCGACACCATAACAGTGATGATGGGTCGGCATTCTCTGGATATGGTCCTCGGAACATGCAAGGGTAGAATCCTTGAGCAATGGCTTCAGACTTGGACTTGGGCTGCAGATTTCTGTATAGAATATCTCCCCAGGGGCCCTTGACGGCGTTCTTTTCAGCATATTCAGCAGTCACAAATCTGTACATGAACCATTGCTCTGCCCAGTATCTTTGAATCCATTGGATTCGGGTCTTGAGCTCACCATAGCATCCTCAAGATCTGACTTGTATAGCTCAAACAAATCTGGAGGCAAATCCTTGGCTGTATCTCCACGGTGCTGCCTGCCACCCTTCCTAGCTGATTTCTGTGTTGCCATTGTATTTAGATAAAAAGGCTTCAAGACAGTGAATGGCTTCCTCTTGCTGGTCAGAGAGGAACTGGCTTCAGGTGAGTGAATATGAAGCTGTAAGAACTCTGCAAATGAATGCAAACTATGAGAACCAAGGGATTCTCCCACGGGCATGTACCTGTGACAACATTAGAGATGCGAGGGAAGGGGAAGAGGTCATATGCATTCTTAGAAGATTTTGAAGATAAATCAGTTTTGAAGACATTGACCTCATAGCGCGAAGACATTCACTTATTTGAAGAGAATCGGTTCCAGAGTTGTATGAATCCATGAATAAGTAAAAGTGAGGAATCTAACTAGTTATGAAGCATAAGTGAATATACTTGGCATGATATGAGATGCAGATAAGGATGGATCCATATTTGGAAGTGAAGAAGCCACTTTTGGTTGAAGCGGATGGATCTGACGGATCTAAAACGCAATAAAAAGTAAGATTTAATTACCGCTTGATGAACTGCTAGACGAGATGAAGAGAGAGACCAAGCAGTTCAATCTCCCGTGCCCTAACTTGGCGGCGGAAAACACCTATGACGGCGACGGAGAGGACGAGGTCCGCGGCCGGCGTGAGGACGGCGTCGAAGAGGTCACCGCAATTAAGCACTTCGTCTTCGGCGTCGATGCGAGCTAGCAGAGGCGCTAGGGTTTGTGCGAGGCGGAGAGGTGGAAGAAGAGATAATGACCGCGACGAGTTGTGTATTTATAGGGATAGGGACAACACAACATAATTACGCAGGTGCCCCTGGCGATTCACATCTGAAGGACACATGGCTTGCATGCAACTCATTAGGAGTTGATCCATGTTCCCACGCACGCCTGGATTGTCGGGTGGTCATTGTAGCTTCTCTAGTATTCAGGAAAAAAGATATGGCAATTAAAATAGATTTAAATGTTTGTCTCTATGTCTTCCATCGACAAGGTCTTAGAGAAGACAATCAACATGTTTCAATAGAATGCATATGATTCAGACAGATAGAGTTTGAGATAGAAGCACAGAGGGGGTAAGGGTCCGATCACATTCACTTAGATCAAGAAAAGATTCAAGCATGAAGACATAGCTATAAGTGAATGCTATAGAGGACAGAACACAAATATATATATATATATATATATATATATATATATATATATCAGACCAACTCAGCATTGCGAAGATAAACCTTGAAGTCAAATCAATGTTGAAGACAAACCAAATGCGAAGACTATGTAATTATGATGCCACATGAAACACTTCAAAATAATTTTGGTGGTGGCGTTACCCACCATATAGGAAGTATTAGACCCAGACACGACGCACAATTATTGTGGCGCTCCGAAGTCAAATTCCACGTTATTGTATTCACACTTAGAGTGTATGTCTTCATTGATTGAAGATATAGGTTACTTTGTGTGTTGCACATCTAAGTCATCAACATGCATAAGCGTTAGGATGAGTGTCCAATTACAGGACATTTGAGGATTCTAAGATATTTAGCTCACACCGCAACTTGCAAAACCTTTTCTCATCCAAGGGCATTGTGAAGATATCTGCCAATTTCTCTTCAGTGTTGACGTGAATGATAACAATATCTTCCTTCATGACATTATCTCTGAGAAAATGATGACGAATCTGAATGTGCTTTGTCTTCGAGTGATGAACTGGGTTATTGGCAATCTTGATGGCGCTTTCATTGTCGCAGTAGAGTGGCACATGCTTCAGGTGGATGCCATAGTCCTTGAGAGTTTGCTTCATCCACAGAAGCTGAGCGCAACAATGTATTCAGATTCAGCAGTGGAGAGAGATACACAGTTCTGCTTCTTTGAAGACCAACAGACAAGAGATCGTCCAAGGAAGTGACATGTGCCTGATGTGGTGCGATCAACCTTGTCACCAACATAATCAGCATCTGAGAATCCAACTAGATCAAACTCTGAGCCCTTTGGATACCATAATCCTAGTGTTGGGGTGTAAGCCAAATACCGAAGAATTCTCTTCACAGCTAAGTGATGCGACTCCTTTGGTGCCGCTTGGAATCGGGCACACATGCAAATGCTAAGCATTATATCTGGCCTAGATGCACATAAATAGAGTAAAGAACCAATCATGGAGCAGTATACCTTTTGATCAAACTCTTTACCATTGTCGTCGGGGCCCAGATGACTTTTGGTTGGCATTGGCGTCGTGTATCCTTTGCAGTCTTGCATTCCAAACTTCTTCAGGCAATCTTTGAGGTATTTCTCTTGTGATATGAAGATGTCGTTGCTCTGTTGACGGATTTGAAGACCTAGGAAGAATTTCAGCTCACCCATCATGGACATCTGATATTGCTCTTGCATCATGTGTCCAAACTCATCACTGTATCTCTTGTTGGTGCGGCCGAAGATAATGTCATCTACATATATTTGGCACACAAACAGTTCTCCACCATATGTCTTCGTGAAAAGTGTAGGATCCAGTGAACCAGGTTTGAAGCCTTTACTCTTCAGGAAGTCTTTGAGTGTGTCATACCAAGCGCGAGGGGCTTGTTTGAGGCCATACAGTGCCTTGTTGAGCCTGCATACCATGTTAGGATGTTTTGGGTCCTCAAAGCTAGGTGGTTGTGCAACATACACTTCTTCTTCAATCTTGCCATTCAGAAAGGCACTCTTCACATCCATTTGGTATAGGAGGATGTTGTGATGGTTGGCATAGGCTAGCAGTATGCGAATGGCTTCAAGCCTAACCACCGGAGCAAAGATTTCATCGAAGTCAATTCCTTCTACTTGAGTGCAACCTTGAGCAACGAGACGAGCCTTGATTCTTACAACTTGACCATGCTCATCTTGTTTGTTGCGATAGATCCATTTGGTGCTGATGATGTTATGCTTGCGAGGGTCAGGACACTTAACTAATTCCCACACATTGTTCAGCTCGAACTGTTGAAGCTCTTCTTGCATCGCTTGAATCCACTCAGGTTCCATGAAGGCTTCAACAACTTTCTTGGGTTCAGATATAGAGACAAATGCAAAGTGCCCACAGAAATTTGTTAGCTGTGTTGCTCTTGAACGAGTGAGCGGACCAGGTGCATTGATGCTATCGATTATCTTCTCAATCTGCACTTCATTTGCAACATGAGGATGAACTAGATGAATACTTTGGTCTTGCTGCTCATTGTCTTCATTGTCAGCATTGACTTCAGGCTGAGCATTGTCTTCGGGTTGATTAGGTGCAGAAATGATGAGTTCTTCTTCAGCCTGAGCCTCTGAAGGTATGATTTCTCCAGTACCCATAAGCTTTATGGATTCACTTGGTGAGACTTCATCTAGCACATTTGGCAGGTGCTCTCTTTGCGAGCCGTTAGTTTCATCGAACCGCACATCCACAGTTTCAACCACTTTATAGTGAAAGAGGTTGAAGACTCTGTAGGAGTGCGAATCCTTTCCATAACCAAGCATAAAACCTTCATGTTCTTTCGGTGCAAATTTGGAAATGTGATGTGGATCCTTGATCCAGCACCTAGCACCAAATACTCTGAAGTAACTGACGTTTGGCGTCTTACTAGTTAGTAGCTCATATGATGTCTTCTTTAAAAGCTTGTGAAGATAAACATGGTTGATTACGTGGCATGCATTATCAATGGCTTCAGGCCAGAATTTTCTTGGAGTCTTGTACTCATCAAGCATCGTCCGAGCCATCTCAATGAGGGTTCTGTTCTTGCGTCCATGATGCCATTCTGCTGAGGTCTGTATGGAGCTGAGAACTCATGAGTGATGCCCAATGTATCAAGATAAGTGTCGACGCTAGTGTTCTTGAACTCTATGCCATTGTCACTTCTGATGTGCTTGATCTTGATGCCATAGTTCGTCATGGCACGATTGGCGAATTGCCTGAAGACATCCTGCACTTCATTCTTGTAGAGGATTATATGCACCCATGTATATCTCGAGTAATCATCAACAATGACAAAACGATAGAGGCAAGCGGTGGAGTAAGAGTAGAGTAGTGAGTAGGGCTGAATAAGTCCATGTGAAGCAGCTCGAAGGGATGTGATTTAGTCATGATTTTCTTCGAGGAATGTTGGCACTAGTGATCTTTCCAGCTTCGCAGGCACCACATAGATGATCTTTCTTGAACTTGACACCCTCGATGCCTACAACATGCTTCTTCTTCGTAAGAGTGTACAAGTTCCTCATGCCAGCATGCCCTAGTCTCCGATGCCAGAGCCAGCACTCTGAAGCTTTTGCTAGAAGACATACGGCCAACTATGGTCCTGCTGAGAAATCTACCATGTACAGATCATCTTTTCGGTACCCTTCAAAGACTAGAGATTTGTCAGATTCCATAAGCACAAGGCAACGATATTTTCCAAATATCACTACCATATTCAGATCACAAAGCATTGAGACAAACATTAAGTTGAAACCAAGGGATTCAACAAGCATCACTTTATCCATCTGCTGATCCTTTGAGATTGCAACTCTACCTAGACCCAATACCTTGCTTTTACCAGTGTCAGCAAATGTGATGTGACTCTTGTCAGATGGACGTAAGGTTGAGTCCATGAGAAGACTTTGATCACCAGTCATGTGGTTAGTGCATCCACTGTCCATAATCCACTCAGAAGCCTTTGGTACCGTACCCTACAGTGTAGTTAGGGGGATAGGCTTCACCAAGGGAAATGTGAAGCATAAACATTTGACGAACAAGCATATTATCAAATCAGGTCCTGGTTAGGGCATATAGGATGATTGTCAAGGAATCCAGGAAAAAATACATAATAAGACCATTTGGGATTTTATCTTGCACCCCACAAGATGTTTTAGGTCCCCAACATAAGCATCAGATGCCTTTGATTTTCGGCTGGAGACCTTTCCTTGCAAAAGAGAGTTAATTTTTCTTAACCACCCACATCTTCAGGGGTGGCTTAGAAGCAATGAGTCTAAGTGCAGCATCTGAGAACTTTGGCTTTGGAGCCCTAGCAAATAGCCTTGCAGGAGGAGAATAATACTCATAAGAATACGTAGAATAGTTCTTGGTCTTATGAACATAGCGGTTTGGCAGAACACACTCATATTCATAAGTCTGAGTATGGTTTCCCTGCAAAACATTGGCATTAGGGTGACTCTGGTGAGTCATCTGTCTGTATGACACCTTTGGACCATATGAAGCCTTTGGTCTGGGGTTTGTCTTCTTCCCAGGTGGTGTCATGATGACATTCACCTAAAGATTTTCAAGACAACTCTTGGGCACCTAGATCTTCTTCAAGGGGGTCCATTCCCGCAGTTAGTACCAATATACCTGGCAAACACTTCACCATTCTGATCCTTAAACAGTTTATAATTTGCATCAAAGGATTCATCAATGATATTAGGGTTAGCACAAGTGAAGCGAAATAAGGTAGATGGATCCACTGAAGGTGCCTTTGCAGCAACCCATGTGGTTTTGGGGTACTGCTCAGGCTTCCAGTAGGAACCATCAACATTCATTTTCCTCTCGAACCCAACACCCTCTTTACTAGGGTTTTGGTTCAGAATCTGTTTCTTGAGGACATCGCACAATGTCTGATGCCCTTTGAGGCTTTTGTACATCCATGTTTCAAGCAATGTCTTCAACCTGACATTCTCATCAAAAATAATAGTGGTATCCTCAGAAGAGGGGTTAGTCTCCACATTAGCAGTTGAAGACATAGCAACAGTAGTAGCAGTAGAACATCCAGCAACAGAAGCAGCATTATCACACTCAAGACATTTTAAACATGGTGGCTCAAAGTCTTCCTGAGCGGAACTGATCTGTTGAGCGCGGAGTGACTCATTCTCCTTTTGAAGATCTTCATGAGCCGATCTCAAGTTCTCAAGCTCTTGCTTCCTTTGAAGGTAATCATAGGAGAGCTTTTCATGAGTAGCTGAGAGCATTTCATGACGACTTTCAAGTTCCTCGTACTTAACATGAAGACTTTTAATGTCTTCAATTAAGGACTGAGTTCGAGTCATTTCTGTCGGTGTTCTAGGAACATGGGTCCCCAGACTTGCCTGCCTACGGCCCACGGTGTGGCTGAGCTAGCAGGTCTATATGGCCCATATTCATCGATGAGGTATTCAAGACCCTCACGAGGGGCCAAGCCTCGCGAGGCGGATGATGCAAGACCTCCTCGGGAGCGGCCTTGCCAGGCAGGCTCACGAGGGGCGGAGAGATCAAGGCAAGGCAAACCTCACGAGGTCCTCGTGACGTGAACCACGATGATCGAGACCAGGCGGGTGCCAGCGCGTAGTGTCCTTTCTTCCTCTTTGGTGCCAAGGGGGCAAGCGCAGGCGCGGAGTACCGAGGCATCAAGCAAAGGTTTCCATATCGGTGCAACAAGACCAAGACCAGTAGGACGGCAAGATGGAGGTCACCATGGAGCCCAAGACAGCGTCACCACCAGAGCCTTTTGCAAGCGAAGACTACTTTTGTCAGATAAGCTGTACTAGCTATCCCCTTTCAAATTGGCCTCCTGCTCAATATTTGGGGAGAGGACCAGTGCCTATATAAGTAGAACTAGCCACCACAGTAGGGGGGAAGAGAAAAGAGGGAGAACTCATTCAGAGGAATCTCACCCACACAAGTTCGCCAAGCACAAGAATACCTCAATCTCAGGAGGCTGTTCTTCCCCTTGTACAGTTCATCATCAGCCCAAGAGGCAATCCACCACCACCACCACACTAGAATAGGGTATTACACCACAATGGTGGTCTGAACCAGTATAAATCTTGTGTCTTTGTGTTGCAAGTTCGTGGAGTTCATCCGCGAGATCTTAGCGAGCTAGGGCGTGGATCGATAGGGAGAAAACCTTTGCGCGCACCCCAGTGTTCGAACCTCGAGGGTTTTGCCGGAACCCTTGATCCGACATTTGGCGCACTAGGTAGGGGGTGCACCGTAGCTTCTCTTCCGTCGATCTGTGCTCCGTCGCCACCGCGCTTCGCCCACATGGCAGGCGCCCTGCCACCGACTCCGACGGCCAGTGCCGACGACGGGGCCAGAGGGCTCCGAGCCCTGGCCCCCGCCCTGCGGCGGGTGCGGTGGCCACCCAAGTTCAAGTCGGAGATGCCGTCGCGCTACGACGGTGCGACGGACCCATCAGCTTTCCTGCTGGCATACGAGGAGGCCGTCCTCGAGGCCGGGGGTGATGACAAGGTCATGGCCAACTGGCTTCCCATGGCCCTTGCCGGCGAGCCGCGCGCCTGGCTGCTCAAACTTCCCGGATCCATGGTGGCGTCTTGGGAGGAGCTGCGCGACCTCTTCACTGCGTGCTACGCGGCACCGGCGCACCACGCGGTGGCGGCCCTGCTAGGCGGCTCACAGGCGCCGCCTTCAGACCGCCACATCAGGCCGTTCCTCCGCCAGATTGGTGCCGCTTCCAAGCGCTCGGGAGCTCCGTCGGGCTGGGCTGCGCCTGAGGCCGACCTCACGTTCAGCTCAGAAGACCACCCCGTCACCACCACCGGCTCGGGCATGCTTCCGATGCTGTGCACGCCCACCATCTGCAACATGGTCGTCACCAAGACCCTCATCGATGGCGGCGTTGGCCTCAACTTGCTCTCCGTGGAAGCCTTCAGCCTTCTTCACGTGCCGCTCGAGCGGCTCAGCCTCAGCCTCAGCAAGCCTTTCTCAGGAGTTGGTGGCGGCGCTGCCCGCTCCCTTGGGCTGATCTGCCTTCCCGTCACCTTCGGCACGCGCGAGAACTACCGCACCAAGCTGGTCGACTTCGACATCGCCCGCATCGGCCTCCCGTACAATGCCATCCTCGGGTACCCAGCTCTAGCCTAGTTCATGGCGGCGAGTCATCCAGCCTACAACCTCATGAAGATGCCTGGAAGCAAAGGTGTCCTCACCATCAAGGGGGACACCAAGGAGGCCGTGATGACGCTCAAACTTGCCTTTAGGACCGCTGCGGCGGCGCAGCCCGTCGGCGCCGGTGCCCCCGAGGCCAAGGAGGCCGCGCCAACCAAGAAGAAGAAGCTGCTCACCTTAGACAAGGTAGAAACCAAGCAGGTGCCGGTCGACAAGGATGGCTCCTCGGGAGCCACCTTCACCATAGGTGCCGGCCAAAGCCCCAGCCAAGAGGAAGCATTGGTGAAGTTCTTGCGCGCGAACAAGGATATATTCGCATGGGAGCCCAATCAGCTGATGGGGGTCCCGAGAGAGGTGATTCAGCACCACTTAAGGGTATGCCCCAATGTGCGCCCTGTGAAGCAGCGAGCAAGGCGGCAGTCCATCGAGAAGCAGGCCTTCATCGTCCAAGAGACCCGCAAGTTGGAGGCGGCAGGTGCCATTCGTGAGGTTAGGTACCCCGAATGGCTGGCAAACCCCGTCGTAGTGCCGAAGAAAGGCGGAAAGGAGCGAATGTGCGTCAAGTTCACCAACCTCAACAAGGCGTGCCCTCAAGATCCGTTCCCTCTCCCGCGCATCGACCAGATCGTCGACTCCACCACCAAGTGCGACTTACCGTGCTTCCTGGATGCATTCTTAGGGTATCACCAAATCAAGATGGTGGTGCAAGATGTAGAGAAAACAACCTTCCTAACCCCGTGTGGGGTGTACTTCTACACCTGTATGCCCTTCGGACTGCGCAACGCGGGTGCAACCTTTCAGCGGCTGATGTACATCGCTTTAGGGCGGCATCTCGGGAGGAACACTGAGGCCTACATCGACGACATTGTGGTGAAGTCTCGGGAGGCGAGAACCTTGATCCAAGACCTAGAGGAGACCTTCGAAAGCCTTCTCCAGGTGAACTTGCGTCTTAACCCGGAAAAGTGTGTGTTCGGTGTCCCTTCCAACAAGCTGCTGGGATTCCTCGTGTCACACAGAGGGATCGAGGCGAACCCGGAGAAGATCAAGGCCATTGAGGACATGAGCCCACCGCAGACCCTCAAGGAAATGCAGAAGCTGGCTGGTCGGGTGACTGCATTGGGGTGCTTCATCTCCAAGCCAGGAGAGCGCGCCTTACCCTTCTTCAAGCTGATGAAGAAGAAGGACCCGTTCGAGTGGACTCTGGAGGCCGACCGAGCCTTCCAAGACCTCAAGAGATACCTGACCAGCCCTCCAGTGATGGTGGTGCCACGGCCACTCGAGCCTCTAGTACTTTATCTTGCCGCCACCCCATACCCCGCCAGTGCTGCGCTAGTGGCGGTTCAGGAGGAGAACTAGGCCAAGAGCGCGCCACGCCAAGCTACGCCGCCAGTCGAGATGATGCAAGAAGGCGCAGCAAGAGCCATAGCGGCAGCAACAGAAGACCAAGCTCGATAGGACGATGCCGTAGAGATTCCCGCAAGCGATCAGGCGCCAGGGGTCCGCCACCTCAGGAGGCACCCCAGCTTTCACAAGACGCGGGCCTCACCAACACGCCGGTCCTCATCGAGCACCCGGTGTATTTCGTCAGCATGGTGTTGAGGGACGTGAGGGCACGATATCCATGCCTCAGAAGCTCATGCTCGCGCTCCTGGTGGCCTCGCGCAAGTTGCGGCACTACTTCCAGGGCCACCCTATCAAGGTCGTCTCAGCCTACCCATTGGAGAGGGTGCTCAGGAGCCCCAACTCCGCTGGAAGGGTCGCTGAGTGGAACATCGAGCTGCAGGCGTTCTAGTTGGAGTTCAACACTACTAGGGTCATCAAGGGAGCCGCGCACGCTGATTTTGTGGTGGAATGGATGGATGCCCCGACACTTGAAGTGGGCGAGGACCGGTCCACCTCGCCAGGAAGTGAGGCGCCCGATGGATGGGTCATGTATTTTGATGGTGCCTTCGCGCACCAGGGCGTGGGGGCTGGAGCAGTACTCATCTCGCCCATGCAGGACAAGCTCTACTACGTTGTGTAGCTATGTTTTCAGCAGGGTGCGAAGGTCTCCAACAACATCGCAGAATACGAAGGCCTCATAGCTGGCTTGAAGGCCGCGACAGCTCTAGGGGTAAAGCGCCTCACCGTTAGGGGCGACTCACAGCTCCTAGTCAACTTCTCCAACAAAGTATATGAGCCAAAGGACAAGCACATGGAGGCGTACCTCATAGAGGTACGTAAGATGGAAAAGCAGTTCCTAGGCCTGGAGGTGCAGCATGTGCCCCGTGGCACCAACAAGGAAGCCGACGACATCGCTAGGAGGGCATCCAAGCGGCAGCCCCAAGAGCCTGGCGTCTTTGAGGAGCGGCTCTTCAAGCCGTCAACGACTGTTGGTGTCAAAACCGGCGGATCTCGGGTAGGGGGTCCCGAACTATGCGTCTAGGCCGGATGGTAACAGGAGGCAGGGGACACGAAGTTTTACCCAGGTTCGGGCCCTCTCGATGGAGGTAAAACCCTACATCCTGCTTGATTAATATTGATGGTATGGGTATTACAAGAGTTGATCTACCACGAGATCAGGGATGCTAAACCCTAGAAGCTAGCCTATGGTATGATTGTTGAAGTGTATGTTGTCCTACAGACTAAAACCCTCCGGTTTATATAGACACCAGATAGGGTTAGGGTTACATAGAGTCGGTTACAATGGTAGGAGATCTGAACATCCATATCGCCAAGCTTGCCTTCCACGCCAAGGAAAGTCCCTTCCGGACATGGGACAAAGTCTTCAATCTTGTATCTTCATAGTCCAGGAGTCCGGCTTGAAGGTATAGTTCGGCTATCCGAACACCCCCTAATCCAGGACTCCCTCAGTAGCCCCTTAACCAGGCTTTAATGACTATGAGTTCGGCGCGCAAATTGTCTTCGGCATTGCAAGGCGGGTTCCTCCTCCAAATACTTCATAGAAGATCTTGAACAAAGATAGTGTCCGGCTCTGCATAATAAGTTTCCACATAATGCCATAGAGAGAATAATGATATTAACACAAATCTAATCTGCTGACGTATTCCGTGGTGCGACACGCCACGGCCAAGCCTTTATCCCAATCGTTTCATTATCCCACCTTAGCGCGTTATGCGAGGCGGTTTCCTTGGCACGTCTTGTCAAAGCAGAGATCATGTGCCCTCATTTTAGGATTCTCATAAATACGGGCGTGGGTAACCTAACCGCGCCTTTGATTACGACGCTTGGAGATAAGCAAGTTTTACCAAGCTGGTGGGGACACATAATCGCGTCCACCCATATAAGGGGATAAGGATCCACCTTTTTACCCACGCCTTCTTCCTCCTCTGCCTATCCATTCTTGCGCACTCGAGCTCCAGCGCCCAAGTCCGCACTACCACCTCAACCCTCTCCAGTCATGTCCGGAGCGGGAGGCAAGTGGATGGTCTCCTCCGTCACGGAGGGACACATCAAAAAGTTGAGGAAGGCCGGATATCTAGCCAGCGACATCGCGCACCGACTCCCCGAGAAGGGGCAGCTCATCCCCACTCCTAGGCCCCATGAGAGGGTGGTATTTCTCCCCCATTTCCTCCGCGGACTGGGCTTCCCTCTACATCCATTTGTCCGGGGGCTCATGTTCTACTACGGCCTGGACTTCCACGATCCGGCCTCAAACTTCGTCCTCAACATCTCGGCGTTTATCGTCGTGTGCGAGGCTTTCCTCCGCACCCACCCTCATTTCGGCTTATGGCTAAAGACCTTCAACGTCAAGCCGAAGGTGGTGCGCGGCAGCCAGGAGGAGTGCGACGGTGCCATGGTTGGCAAGATGGCCAACGTCCTGTGGCTCGAGGGCTCCTTTGTGGAGACCCTGAAGGGGTGGCAATCAGGATGGTTTTACATCACCGAGCCGTGCGACCCCGAATGGGTCGCAGCCCCTGAGTTTCGGTCCGGACCCCCTACGCGGCTCACCTCCTGGAAGGAGATCGGCCTGTCGTGGGGTAAAAAAGGAGAGCTGACCGGACTCCAAAACATGCATCCAAACCCTGGTGGACAAGAAGCTCAAGCTTGTCAATGTAGTCCAGGTTATGCTTGTCCGCCTGATCCTCCCGTGTCAACGACGGGCCTTCAACCTGTGGGAGTTCGATCCGGCGCAGCATCAAACTCTAAACAGGCTCTTCGACACGACGTATGAAGATGCCTGGAGGGTGCTTTTCAAGGGCGCCGAGGCTCCTGCATCCGGCGCCGAGGATCGCGGATTCAGTACTCAGCATCACGCTCATGCGGTAAGCCGTTTTTGTCCTTTTACAGGGTATCAGTTTTTCATGGTTTGACTCTATGCAGGACCTGAGCTCCCTTATCTTTGATAGGACTGGGTGGCGACGTACGGACAGATCAACTATCTGGCTCCTCTGCCCGAAGGCCCAGCGGACGCTCGCTTGGCCAAGCTGCTAGTTCCGGCGCCCTATGTGGTGCCGGAGAAGAAGGCCACGAAAAGGGCTACGGGGACTCGAAAGAGTTCCCGGCGTTATGAGGTGTCGAATTCATCATCCGACGGTCCCGAAGTGCCTTCCTCTCGTGAAGACGAGGAGGAAGAAGAAGAGACCTCTCCCCCTCCAGCGGGAGGAGAGAAGAAAAGGAAGGCCGCCCTCCCCGAGGAGGCCAGAGGGTCCAAGAAGGGGAAAACCCTTCCTCCGGACTGCTCCACCGACGCTGCCGACGACGAAGAGGAGTGGCAGCCCAGGGCCAAGCCCCTGGCGAAATCGTAAGTGCCCGGATACCGGGGTAATTCATAGTATTCGTTTTTCGCACAGCTTTTCCTTATGTCGAATATGTTTGTGCAGCCCACCCAAGGACCGGCTTGACGCATCGTTGAGCGGCTCGCTGGACCCGTCGGAGGTGAACTCGCTTCCGACGGCTTCATCCCCCCGCCCTGCGGACAACACCGAAGTGTTGTCCCAACAGGTTCCAAGCCGGGAGGAGGTGGTCCTGGGGGCGCCGCAAGGCGACCTCCCGGACTCCAGGAGTAAAGGGGATGAAACCCCCCAGGGCTCCAAGTCCGGCTTAAGGCCCGACACAGCTCCGGAATCTTCAAGGGTTCCAGAGTCTGGCGGGTGACCTCCTTCCAAGAGGAACAAGCCTACCGTCCCGGTGACCTCCGCCCAACCGGAGGCGCCGGACAATATGTTGGAGGCGCTCCAAGGTGCCTCCATCGACGAGGGGCACCGCACTATTATGAGTGCGGTGATCCAGAAGGTTCAGTCGGCCGAAAGCGGACTGACTGAAGCTTGTACAAGCCTTTTAACAGGCTTTGAGGTAAGTAAAGAATGTTCAAATAATGTTACCGCATAGACAGTAGCCCCTGATCCTCTGTTGGGCGTTCGGGAAGAAAAGCCGAATAGAGGATCAAAGAATTCGCAGGAGTCTAACAAAAGGAGTCAATATGTGTATGCAGGCTTCTCTGCTAGCATCCGCCGCACTGACTGCGGAAGTGGACATGCTGAAGCAGAGTCTTGAGAAGGCCGAGCAAGAGCTCGGGCGTGCCAAGAAGCAGCTCGAGGAGAAGGAAGGTAAGAAATACCCTGTTTGGATATGCATATAAAAAAGGTGCAATTGCAAAAAATGACAGGATTGACATGGCTATTGCAAGGGCCACGTCTGAGTTGGCGACCCTTAAGCAAGCACTGCTCGAGGCCGAGAAGAGTGCAGCCATGGAGCGCACCGAGTGGGAGAGGTATGAGGCTGAGGTTGGCAAGGTGCGGGAAGAGCTCCAGGTTCTCATGAAGAAACATGAGAGTTTGGAGCTTGACTCGAAGACGCGAGCGTCCGAGCTCGCGGCAGCTATAGAAAATGCCAAGTCTGCCAAGGCCGAGTCCCAGAAGACCCTCCAGGAGTTGGATGAGGTGAAGAAGATTGCGGCGGGTAAGGCATTCTTTATGCAAAGCAAACACATAAACGCGAGTTACCTGTTACTTACCCGAATCCGGAGCTCTCCAGGAGCGTTCGCAGATCTTCCCGGAGTGTATCTGATGCCGCCGCATTCTATCGAGCCGAGGAGGGCAGCTCGACGGAGAAGGTGTTCTGGTCTCAGTACGCTGAGGCCGGACACCCCGTGCCCCTGAGCGACCAGCTGAAGCAACTGGTCGAGCTCCACAAGGCGGCTGAACAGGCCATGAAAGGCCTCCTAGTTCGGCTGTGGCCTGGAGAGGCTCCGCCTGGGAGCTATTTCGGGCTGGTGCGGCGGCTGGTGGAGGCTTGTTCGAGGCTTGAAGACATCAAGCGCTCCGTCTGCATTGAAGGTGCCCGTAGGGCCCTTGCCCGTGCCAAGGTGCACTGGGGCAAGCTGGATGCGGAGAAGCTTGTGAAGGACGGGCCACCTCCGGGGAAAGAGCATCGCAAGCCCGAGAATTATTATAAGGATGTTCTGAAGGGTGCCCGTCTTGTTGTAGATGAATGTACCAAGGATGTATTTTTTGAGTAAAACCCGCTCGTGTTATCCTGTGCGCTGAAAACTTGTCCATATGCGCTAAGTAATGCTGCTTGAATTTAAAATATTACCTTCTGTGCGGCTGTTTATCAATACTGAGAGATGGCGAGTCGTCGACTTCTGCCCCCATGCCGCTAGTGCTGGAGTGTTCGGGGATAAACCTGGGCGCTCTTTTCCCCATATTTGGGTCCTTCGAGGGAGGCGCTCAGCCCAACGAACAAGGCAATCGGACTATAATGCGTGAACACTCTCACTTAGCCATAGAATTCTATAATTTTAAATTTCAGCGAAGCCCCTAGTATTCGGAAGACCGATTTCGGGGCGCTATCCACGCCTTGGCCGGATAGAGCCGGCTCTTCGCCCGAAGCGGCATAAGTCTTTAGGGACTCGAAAAAACCTCTCGAACAGCGACCAGCTCTTGCTTCATCATGACAGTCAGTTTTAGCTTTCTCCACTGAGGTGCTCGGCCCAGCTCAACTGGGGCACAATCGCAGTGGTTCTCCTAGTGCTACCTTAGCCGATATAGCGGAATGTAAGGCACCAAAACATAGGAGCCATGCAAACCCAACTATTGACCCAAGACATGATTCGGAGCCGATGCATATAATGCTATAAGTTTGGGGTGCCGCACTTGTTAAAGTGTTCGGACTTCTCACACCATGTTGAGGGGTACTGAAGCCCCTGGCGTATTTTGGCCGTACCAAAGTGTACGGGTGCAACATGTCATTAAGGAACACACACACACACATATATATATATTAAAAAAAGGGTAATGCAAAAAATGGACAAAAGCTACGCATTGTTCACTAAAATAGCTGCGATCAAAGCAGAACGATACAAGTGATGCTATAAACGAAAATTTGTATGCGAAACAGGTATACTGCTCGTGATAGAGACCACCTGGGATTTCCGTAATGCGGCAAGGCTTGTCTGCTGCCCTGGTCCTTGCATCGTTTGTGCGACAATTGAACTGCCGAACAAGCCTTCTGAAGAGTAGAGCCCTGGAAGTAAGAAAAAAGTATAAAAAAGGTCGGCAGCCCCAGGTGCGGTTTAAGCCGTGTTTTGGGCGCGCCGTGATGGTGCCCCTCCTCCTATGCCCATGGTATTTCTAGGGCGTAGTTATGTACGCAAAGTACTGGCATCGCCTTTTTGCGGGGGTTGGGGTTGGGGCCGGATTGCTACGCCTGCTCGGAACGTGCCAGGCGGTCTTGTTGTAGGTTACTCCGGGCGCGCTTGACTGTGTCCGGACGTTTAATGGCCGGACTGGAGAACTGCCTGGAGAGGCTGCTTTGTACTTCCGCTGCAAGGGCCGCCGTGTGCTCCTCCGTTCGGAGGGAGTGTTCGGTGTTTCCATTGACCGTAATTACTCCTCGAGGGCCTGGCATCTTGAGCTTAAGGTATGCGTAGTGCGGGACCGCATTGAACTTGGCAAATGCGGTTCGCCCGAGCAGTGCATGGTAGCCACTGCGGAACGGGACTATGTCGAAGATTAACTCCTCGCTTCAGAAATTATCCGGAGATCCGAAGACCACTTTAAGTGTAACTGAGCCTGTGCAGTTGGCCTCTACACCTGGTATTACGCCTTTAAAGGTCGTTTTGGTGGGCTTAATCCTCGAGGGATCTATGCCCATTTTCCGCACTGTATCCTGGTAAAGCAGGTTTAGGCTACTGCCACCGTCCATAAGGACTCTAGTGAGATGAAATCCGTCAATAATTGGGTCGAGAACCAATGCGGCGAATCCACCATGATGGATGCTAGTGGGATGGTCTCTTCGATCAAAGGTGATCGGGCAGGAGGACCATGGGTTGAACTTTGGGGTGACTGGCTCTACCGCGTATACGTCCCTTAACGCGCGCTTCCGCTTCCTTTTGGGGACGTGGGTGGCGTATATCATGTTCACCGTCCGCACTTGTGGGGGAAAACCCTTCTGTCCATTGTTGTTCGGCGGCCGGGGCTCCTCGTCGTCGTCGCTATGCAACCCCTTGTCTTCATTGTCAGCCCTTAATCTGCCTGCCTGCTTGAACACCCAGCAATCCCTGTTGGTGTGATTGGCTGGCTTTTCGGGGGTGCCGTGTATTTGGCACAAGCGGTCGAGTATTCGGTCCAAGCTGGACGGGCCCCTAGGGTTCCTTTTGAATGATTTTTTCCGCTGACCGGATTTAGAGCCTCTGAATCCGGCATTAACTGCCGTATCCTTAGCATTGTCGCCGTTGATGCGACGCTTCTGTTGGTTGCGACGCGACTTGCCACTAACGTCCCTGATGTCCGAACTACCCGGGTTCTTGGTCATATTGTTGCTACGAGCAAGCCAGCTATCCTCTCCCACGCAAAAGCGGGTCATGAGTGCCGTGAGTGCTGCCATAGATTTCGGCTTCTCCTGTCATAGGTGCCGGGCAAGCCACTCGTCACGGATATTATGCTTGAAGGCTGCTAAGGCCTCTGCGTCCGGACAGTCGAGTATTTGATTTTTCTTTGTTAGGAACCGTGTCCAGAATTGCCTGGCCGATTCATCTGGTTGCTGAATTACGTGGCTTAGGTCGTCAGCGTCTGGGGGTCGCACATAGGTGCCCTGGAAATTGTCGAGGAATGCGGCTTCCAGGTCCTCCCAACAGGTGATTGACCCTGTTGGCAGGCTGTTAAGCCACTGCCGGGCTGGTCCTTTAAGCTTGAGTGGGAGGTATTTGATGGCGTGGAAATCATCGCCGCGGGCCATGTGGATATGAAGGAGATAATCCTCGATCCATACCGCGGGATCTGTTGAGCCGTCATATGATTCGATGTTTACGGGTTTGAAACCCTCGGGGATTTGATGATCCATTATTTCGTCTGTGAAGCACAATGGGTGTGCGGCGCCTCTGTACTGGGCGATATCATGACGTAGCTCCAATGAGTTTTGTCTACTATGTTCAGCCCTGCTGAATTTGTGGCCGGCGTGGCGATTATCTTCTCGAGCCGTGGGGTGCCTACGCGATCCATAGATCGATCTTGTTTGCCTTGCCTTGTCCTCCAACATGTCTCGCATGTCCCGCGCATATTCCCGTGCCTTGGTACGGGGTGCGGCTTGGGTGGAGGGCCATGAGGCCTCTCTGTCGCGGCCACGAGGTGGCCTGTCGGCCGCGTCTAGTGCTTCCTCCACTAATCGGGGTAGCAACCTGCGCTTCGGGTAGCACTTGGAGGGGCGTTCGGGTTTATGCTCTTCGGCCGTGAGGACTTCAGTCCATCTATCGACTAGCCGATCTTGATCAGCTTTAAGCTGCTGCTATTTTTTCTTGAGGTTTCTTGCCGTGGCCATAAGCCTGCGTTGAAAACGCTCTTGTTTGACGGGATCCTCCGGCACGGCGAATTCGTCATCGTCGAGGCTTGCCTCATCTTCGGAGGGAGGCATACAATTATCGTCCTCGACCTCTCTGTCGGCCGCTTTCTCATGAGGGCTAGTTTCTCCATCCTCCTGTGCTAAATCTTGCTCGGGGGGATGTTCTTTGGCGCTTTCCGGGGTATTATTATCTCCCGTGCTGGAATCGCCGTTTTTATGTTGGCGGGATTTTGAGCGGCGCCACTGACGCCGACGCTTTTGCTGTTTCTTGGAGGGGTCATCCTCTGCTGTTCCATCGCCCTCTCCCTCTTTTGGGGTGTCCACCATGTATATGTCATATGACGAGGTGGCTTTCCAGGGCCTAGTAGGCGCTGGTTCTTCATCATCTCCTTCATCGGCGTCCATACCGTCGATGTCTTCGGAGTCGAAGTCGAGCATGTCGGTTAAGTTGTCGACAATGGCTACAAAGTGGGTGGTGGGTGGGTTTTGAATTTCTTCATCGTCCGTGCCCCAACCTTGCTGACCGTAGTCCGGCCAGGGCTCTCCCGACAAAGAGAGATTCTTTAGTGATTTCAGGATATCGCCGAAAGGCGAGTGCTGAAAGACGTCCGCGGTCGTGAACTCCATGATCGGCGTCCAATCGGATTTGCTCGGCAGGGGCGTGGAGGGTTCGGAGTCCGGAGAAGAATTCGGCTCCATGGAGTCACGAGTCTTGTAGAGTACGGGGCTGGTGTTCGGCTCAACCGCCGTTGGGATCACAGCCCCCGAGGCGCCGTCCAACCGCCCATCCTCGATCGGCGCGGTCGGCTCCGAACCAGGGGCCGGAGCCGATGCAGGTGCGGCCTCTAGGGCACTGTTCGGCGGTAGAGCTAGATCATGCTCGTCGTGACAGTGCGGCGCTCGGCAGTGGTTCGAATCCGTCGAAGATCAAGTCCCCGTGGATGTCGGCCGTGTAGTTTAAACTTCCGAATCTGACCTGACGGCCAGGGGCGTAGCTTTCGATCTGCTCTAGATGGCCAAGTGAATCGGCCCGCAGTGCAAAGCCGCCAAAGACGAAGATCTATCCGGGGAGGAAGGTCTCACCCTGGACCGCATCACCATTGATGATCGTAGGAGCCATCGGGCCTGACGGCGACGGCACAGAGGAACTCTCAATGAAAGCACCAATGTCGGTGTCAAAACCGGCGGATCTCGGGTAGGGGGTCCCGAACTGTGCGTCTAGGCCGGATGGTAACAGGAGGCAGGGGACACGAAGTTTTACCCAGGTTCGGGCCCTCTCGATGGAGGTAAAACCCTACGTCCTGCTTGATTAATATTGATGGTATGGGTATTACAAGAGTTGATCTACCACGAGATCAGGGAGGCTAAACCCTAGAAGCTAGCCTATGGTATGATTGTTGAAGTGTATGTTGTCCTACGGACTAAAACCCTCCGGTTTATATAGACACCGGATAGGGTTAGGGTTACATAGAGTCGTTTACAATGGTAGGAGATCTGAACATCCGTATCGCCAAGCTTGCCTTCCATGCCAAGGAAAGTCCCTTCCGGACACGGGACAAAGTATTCAATCTTGTATCTTCATAGTCTAGGAGTCCGTCTTGAAGGTATAGTTCGGCTATCCGAACACCCCCTAATCCAGGACTCCCTCAGCGACGCCGCCACTTTCAAGCATGGCACGGCCTTGGGAGGAGCGCCCACAACCGCCTGCCACGGGAGCCCCACTTGTGGCCCGACCTCAGGAGCTCGCTTGCTCTTGGCGCTCGAGCCCCAAGAGGGATGTTGGACCAAGGAATTCAAGGAATATTTGAGGCAAGGGGCGCTACCGGAGAAGGAAGAGGACGCAGAGCGCGTGGCCCAGCAAGCCACAACATACTGCATCCAGGACGGTGAGTTGTACAGGAAGCGACCAAATGATGTTTTGCTGCGTTGCATTTCCAGTGTCCAGGGGAAGGAGTTGCTGATTGACATACACAGCGGGGACTGCGGACACCACTCGTCGTCATGGACTCTTGTCGGCAAGGTGTTCCGCAGTGGATTCTACTGGCCCACGGCGCTCAACGACGTAGCTGAGCTGGTGAAGTCCTGCGAAGCTTGCCAGTTCCACGCCAAGCAGATCCATCAGCCAACTTAGGGCCTCCAGACTATACCGCTCACATGGCCGTTCACGGTCTGGGGGCTGGATATCTTGGGCCTATTCCCTTGAGCGCCAGGGGGCTACCGCTACCTCTACGTCGCCATCGACAAGTTCACCAAGTGGGCGGAAGTGGAAGCCGTCTGCACCATCCCAGCTGGTTCCGCGGTTAAGTTCATCAAGGGCCTCATGAGCCATTTCAGGGTCCCCAACCGCATCATCATCGACAACGGCTCGCAGTTCACTAGTAACCTCTTCAAAACATACTGTGCTAACCTTGGAACATAGATCTGCTATGCTTCAGTGGTGCACCCCAGGAGCAATGGCTAGGCTGAACGCACCAACATGGAGCTCCTGAGAGGCCTCAAGACCATGACCTTCAAGAAGAAGCTCGAGGCCTACGGCAGGGGCTGGCACGACGAGCTCCAGTCCGTGCTGTGGTCCTTCCGCACCAGCGCCACTAAGCCGACGGGCGAGACCCCGTTCTTCCTTGTCTACAGAACCGAAGCGGTCCTCCCTCACGAGGTCAAGCATCGCTCCGCACGGGTCTTGGCATTTGATGAAACGCAGCAGGACGCCACACGGGGGATGGACCTCATACTGGGGGTGGAACGTCGCCGCGAAGTTACACTGAGGGTGGCAAGGTACCAGCAGGCACTACGGCGATACCACTGTCGCAACATCCGCTCCATGACGCTCGAGGCAGGCGACCTCGTCCTGAGGCGGGTCCTCTCCAGGGAAGGGTTGCACAAGCTCTCACCCATGTGGGAGGGCCCATTCAGGGTCGTCCATATCTCCAGGTCTGGCACCACGCTGGAGACACAGGACGGGGTGCCCATCCAGAACGCTTGGAACATCCAACACCTCCGGAAGTTCTACCCATGAAGCAAGGCCCAGTACCTGTGAAGAAAGGCCTAGTGCCTGTGAAGAAGGCCCGGTGCATGTGAAGAATCACCGCCCGTGACACTCTCACGTAATAATGAGTGGGGCTGTACACGCCCCGGAGTCTCAGGAGTGCCGCCCTCGGGCCTCGGGGGCTCCCTGCCACGCCTAGTGGCAGCACTTAGCTCCGCGCCGGTGAGAAGACTTGAAGACTAGACTAGGTGCCGGACGTGGATTTTCATTTGCTTTCCGTAGTTGGCTCGCCTTTTCTTAATCGAAGTTTGCTTTTGGTGTTCCTTGCTGATTTGGTTCCGTCGCCTTTTGCCTCCTTTTTCGAATCTAGTTCGCTTATGTTCTCTCTCTCGCATACCTCACGAGGGGGCTAGACAGGCGCCTTCACGAGGGTTTCTTCCTGCTGTGTTGGTCCTTCTCTCTGCCTTCAGTTTGCTTTCTCGTGAGGCACCCTCATTTGAGCCCACAAGCCGACACATCTCTCCTAATCCGTGCCCCTCAGATACCGCGATATCAAGCGTTGGGTCAAGGCTCGGGTGAACGATAAGTCTCCTAGTGAGCTTCCTAACGAATTTTTTGCAGTTCCTGAGCAACCACTAAGCCAAGACGGGCACGAGGAAACAAGTGCCTTGTGAAGAAGAGGCTGCCCCAAACGCGCCAGGCTAAGTTATCTCCACACAAAATAATGACACATCACGGAAATAACAAGCATAGCGTAATGATTGAGGAATCACAGTTCGATAGACGCCCCTCCGGGCCCATACTGGTTTCATTTTGATGCATGAAAGAAAAGAGGAACAAAACAAAAGCGGCGTTGCAGGAAACCATGGGGGCGGGCCTCCAGCGACGTCCCGAGCTTATCTGGATCCCTCCTCGTGCTTCACGGAGGCACGACAACAAGACGACCCGCTACCACCTTCGAAGAGAGCGCGGCGGCTGGTCGTAGCTGCCGCTGCTGGAGCTTTCGCCAAGAGAAGAGCCACCGTAGCTGGACAAGGCGCGGCCGGCGGGCTCGCCCTCGTCGCAGCCATCGCCGAGACCGAGCACCTCCTCGCCGTCGTTCGTCTCGGGGCAACACCTGGCGTTGCGACCATCTTCCCCAAACACCCTCATGTAGAGGGTCGCATCACCGTCATACCTAAAATGGAGGGTGCACCACCAGCCCAGGCCGCGCACGTGGGCGAACGTCTGCCAACCGCGGGCTAGAGCTATGTTGCCCGCGACGGAGACTTCAACCGTGACCCAGGAGGCCCTGCTGCAGCAGCCGTCCACCTGCAGCCAGAGCCCGCCTGGACCAGAGGCCGGCAACTCGTCGACGAAGAAGCGCGGGCCAGTGCCGGCCGGATCCTCTGACCAGACAACAAACTCCAGAAGCACCTCTGTCGAGTGGAAGCATGGCCTGGGAGGCCGCGCAACCACATCACGTCTCACCTCATCGACGGGGCTGCCGCGACCGGAGCAACGCCCACCACGCGCAGTGGCGCCACCCCGGGAGCGGGGGGGGGCAAGACGGGAGTCGTGGTGTGCTTGCGGGGACGGACGCATCCCCGCTTGGGCGCCGGGGAGCCGGGCCCCTCGCGAGGGGCCTTTCCTTTCTCCGCGGCGGAGAACCTCTTCGACGACGCCATTGGAGTTGGTGGTGGAGCAGAGGAGGAAGAAGCAGGAGGAACGGGAAGAAGTGGGGGATGGGGGATCCGCCCCCTTCCTCATTTATAGCAGGAGAAGGCCAACCAGCGCCCCCACGATCACAGGTAATGATGGTTTTCCTTGCATGTCGCAGGGACTTGTCAAGTCAGGCAGTTGCCGAGGCAGCATGGGGAAGTGGAGACGCCCACGTCCAATCAAGCGCCACATGTCAACCGAGGCCACAGGCTTTTGGGGCCCGCGGCACTCCGTGCTTGACCTTTGGCTTCGCCTCGAAGCCAAGCCCGAGCGCACCTTGGGCCCAGGGGCTACTGTCGGCGTTCTGGGAATGGGGGTCCCCAGACTTGCCTGCCTGCGGCCCACGGCATGCTGAGCTAGCAGGTCTATACGGCCCATCTTCATCGATGAGGTATTCAAGACCCTCACGAGGGGCCAAGCCTCGCGAGGCGGACGGCGCAAGACCTCCTCAGGAGCGGCCTCGCCAGGCAGGCTCACGAGGGGCGAAGAGATCAAGGCAAGGCAAACCTCGCGAGGTCCTCATGACGTGAGCCATGACAATGGAGATCAGGCGGGCGCTAGGCGAGCGCCAGCGCGCGCAATGTCCTTGCTTCCTCTTTGGTGCCAAGGGGGCAAGCGCAGGCGCGGAGTACCAAGGCATCAAGCAAAGGTTTCCATATCGGTGCAACGAGACCAAGACCAGCAGGATGGCAAGACGGAGGTTACCATGAAGCCCAAGACGGCGTCACCACCAGAGCCTTTTGCAGGCAAAGAGTGCTTTTGTCAAGATAAGCTGTACTAGTTGTCCCCTTTCAAATTGGCCGTTGTTGGCTCCCTTCCCACTCAATATTTGGGGAGAGGACCAGGGCCTATATAAGTAGAACTAGCCACGACAATAGAGGGAAGAGAAAAGAGGGAGAACTCATTCAGAGGCATCTCCACCCACACAAGTTCGCCAAGCACAAGAACACCTCAATCTCAGGAGGTTGTTCTTCCCCTTGTACTATTCATCATCATCCCAAGAGGCAATCCACCACCACCACACTGGAGTAGGGTATTACACCACAACGGTGGCCCAAACCAGTATAAATCTTGTGTCTTTGCGTTGCAAGTTCGTGGAGTTCATACGCAAGATCTTAGCGAGCTAGGGCGTGGATCGATAGGGAGAAAAACCTTCGCCCGCACCCCAGTGTTTAAACCTCGAGGGTTTTGCCGGAACCCCTGATTCGACAATTTCCATGTCCCAACAGGTCATCGCTTTTGTCTAGCAACTTTTGAATATGTTCCATAGCATTTTTTTGTTCTGTTGCAATTTTAGCAAGTGTTTTGTAGCTAGGTTTAGATTCACATTTAGAGTCATCTTCACTTGAAGTTTGAAAGTAAGCATCGCGTGAGTTTACCTTGGCACCACGTGCCATGAAGCAGTAGGTAGGAGCAGACTCATCCTCATCATTAGCATCAGTGTTGGTGACGAAGCCATTGTCTTCAGTGTCGAAGATGGACTTGACGACATACGCTGAAGCTAGAGCCAGGCTTGCCACGCCTGAATCAGATTCCTCTTCAGACTCCACCTTGCCTCCTCAGATGCAGACTCCTTCTCTGAATCCATATCCTTGCCTACAAACGCACGAGCCTTGCTGGATGAGCTCTTCCTGTGTGATGAAGACCTCGACGAAGACTTGGAATAAGACTTTGAGGATTTCTTCTTCTTCTTGTCGTCAGAATCATATTCCTTGCTCTTCTTCTTCTTCTTCTTGGTCTCATTATCCCACCGAGGACGCTCAGAGATGTAGTGACCATGTTTCTTACACTTGTGGCATGTTCTCTTCTTGTAGTCACGGGAGGGAGCTTCATCGTTTCTTGAGTTGGATCTTGAGGACTTTCTGAAGTCTTTATTCTTGGTGAACCTCTGGAACTTCTTCACAAGCATAGCAAGTTCCTTACCAATGTCTTCAGGGTCCTCAGAACTGCAGTCAGATTCTTCTTCCAATGAGGAAACAACTTTTGCCTTCAAAGCGCGAGTTCGGCCATAGTTGGGACCATAAATGTCTCTTTTCTCATCTTGCTGGAACTCATGTGTGTTGAGCCTCTCAAGTATGCCAGATGGATTGAGAGTCTTGAAGTCAGGGCGTTCTTGAATCATCAGGGCCAAGGTGTCGAATGAGCTATCAAGTGATCTCAGTAGTGTCTTGACGATTTCATGCTTGGTGATTTCAGTGGCGCCGAGCGCGCGAAGCTCATTTGTGATATCAGTGAGGCGATCAAATGTGAGCTGGACATTCTCATTGTCATTTCTCTTGAAGCAGTTGAAAAGGTTGCGAAGAACACTGATCCTTGAGTCTCTCTGGGTTGAGACGCCTTCGTTGACCTTGGAGAGCCAGTCCCAGCTGTATCTTCGCAGTTTCCAGAGCACTCACACGACCATACTATCCTTTAGTCAGATGACCACATATGTTGTTCTTGGCAGTCGAGTCCAGTTGAATGAACCTCTTGACATCAGCAGCAGTGACACCTTCGCCGACCTTGAGAACGACGTTCTTGACGACATACTAGAGGTCGACGTCAATGGCTTCAAGATGCACGCGCATCTTATTCTTCCAGGGGTAATCAGTGACATCGAAGACAGGGCACGCAGCGGAGACTTTGATTATCCCTGCAGTCGACATAGCTAAAACTCCAGGTGGTTAAACCGAATCACACAGAACATGGGAGCACCTTGCTCTGATACCAATTGAAAGTGATTTTTATGGAAGTCTTGAAAACACGGGGGCTTTGAAGACAAACGATAGAAATGAACCTATTGATATGCAGCGGAAGGTAGACTACACTAGATAAACCATAGTCAAGTAAGCAATGAAGTGAAAACACGAAGACTATCAACAACTAGGTATTATGGATCAGGATGGAAGATAGTATGAAGCCAAATAGTAAAGAGTCTTCACTTACTGAAGTCAATCAGATCATACAGGCATGCAATGACTTCACGAAGACAAACTGTAAAGTAAAGGGAAGTGAATGATAGAACCAGTAGCTTGATGAAGATAAGGATTTGGTAGACCAGTTCCAGTTTCTGTGACAACTGTATGTCTGGTTAGGGAGGCTGGGATTCAACTCAGAAGACCGCGTCTTCACCTTATTCCCCTTGAGCTAATGACACACAGTCCTCGCCCAATCACTCTGGTAAGTCTTCAAGGTAGACTTCCAAACCTTCATAGACTTCGTTCACCGGCGATCCACAATGACTTAGAACGCGACGCCTAACCAGCTGGAGTATTCACAGTCCTCAAGTGTAACAAGTCTTTAGGTCACGCAGACAAAAAGACTTTAGTGATGCCTAACACTCTTTGGCTCTGGATGTTTTGGGGTTTGTCCTTGCAAGGATCTCTCTCTCTCAAATGCTTCGGAGGTGGGTTGCTCTCAAACGACAAAAGCCGTGCACTAACTCTAAGCAGCCACCAATTTATGGTGTAGGGGGTGGGCTATTTATAGCGAGGAGGCAACCTGACCTGATTTGTCCAAAATGACCCTGGGTCACTAAGGAATTGACATGTGTCCAACAGTTAGATTTCAAACACACGCGGCAACTTGACTTGGGCTACAAGTTAAGCTGACTCATCCAGCTCTGGATAAGATTTGCTCTCATAGTCTTCGCTCGAAGACATAGGATTTGGTTGAGCATCACATTAGTCACTCTGACTTTGTTCACTTGGACCCCACTTAACAGTGCGGTGGTTCCTATGACTCAACAAAGAAGAAAAGGAAACTACGAAACAACTATGTCTTCGCACTCCATAGTCTTCATGCGATGTCTTCTCATGTCATAGTCTTCAATGTGAATATCTTCACAGACCACCATAATCTTCAATGTCTTCACACATTTTTAGGGGTCATCTCTGGTAGGTAAACCAAATCAGTATGGGACTACTACCTGTGTTATCCTGCAATTCTCACAAACACATTAGTCCCTCAACCAAGTTTGTCGTCAATACTCCAAAACCAACTAGGGGTGGCACTAGATGCACTTACAGGAGGGTGAGTGCGTCCTTCTTGCCACTCATGTCGACCGCGGTTTCAGTCTGCTTCCACATCCTTTTTTCTGGGGCTTCTTGAACTTTTTTGGTGCTCAACTTCATCACTTCTCCCCCAACACAATCACATATCTTGCCACCTACATCTCTCTGTGTGAAAACTTCTTGGGCTGTCGACCGCATTGGGGTTTGTTCAAGCACATCTTTACATGCCGCTCTCAGTCTATGAAGAAGGCAAATCCGAATGACAAAAAGACGCACGTGATCCAAATGTGTGAGGGTTTAGGGATTCAGATGAGGGGTAGGAGTACTTTTCCAGCCATGACACTTCCCGACTCAGTTAGAGGGTGGTAGCCGACCTGGTTCTACTGCCAAGACATTTTGACTCCTGGTCAGTCGACCGGTCTTCCCCCCTTCACCATGGACCGAGTCCGCCAACCCTCTTCGCTTATCGTGAGTCCAAGGGAGAAGGGAGAGGTGTCCATGCTAGTTGACCGGGTAGTCCAACTGGTTCATGATGGCGTGACTGGCCTGGATTTGTTGGAAGTGTTTCTCAGTAGACGCATCCAGCCCCTTCAAGCTCGCGATCATCCAATGTGTATGTATTCGCGCTCCAACGACACCGCTCGGGTCGACCCAGAGGAAGTCTCCAAGGAGACGGTGGAGCAGCGGTTGCGGAGCATCACTGGAAATAAAGATAACCCCAGGGGGTCCAGGAGAGTTGCCTCGACGCTGAAAACGAGCCGGAAAAGGTCTGACCTTTGTTACCGAGTGTACTTTTATTCTGACTTGCAACTGTCCTTGAATCTAATTGATGCATGTTTGACTCCTTGCCTTGTAGATTTATACTAAGATGTACTCGATGCCGAACGGGGAGCAAGTCTAGGAGGGAACGGAGAGCACAGAGGAGTGTTGGGGAAAGCAATATTTCAAAAAAATTCCTACGATCATGCAAGATCTATAGGAGACGCATAGCAATGAGAGGGGGAGAGTATGTCTACGTACCCTTGTAGACCGAAAGCGCAAGCATTATGAAACGCACTTGATGTAGTCAAACGTCTTCGCGATCCAACCAATCAAGTACCGAACGCACGACACCTCCGTGATCTGCACATGTTCAGCTCGGTGACGTCCCTCGTACTCTTGATCTAGCTGAGGCCGAGGGAGAGTTTTGTTAGCACGACGGCGTGATGGCGGTGATGATGAAGTTACCAATGCAGGGCTTCGCCTAAGCACTACAACGATATAACCGAGGTGGAATTCTGTGGAGGGGGCACCACACACGGCTAAACAATCAACTTGTGTGTCTATGGGGTGCCCCCTCCCCCGTATATAAAGGGGTAGAGGAGGGGGTCGGCCGGCCACCTTGGGCGTGCCCCCAAGGGGGGAATCCTACTCCTACTAGGAGTAGGCCCCCCTTTCCTAGTCCTACTAGGAGGGGAAAGGAAGGGAGAGAGGGGAGGAAGGAAAGGGGGGCCAGCCCCCTCCCAATTCGGATTGGGCTTGGGGGGCGCCCCTCCTCTTGGCCTTCTCCTCTCTCTTCCACTAAAGCCAATGTAGGCCCATTAAGTCCCCAAGGGGTTCCGGTAACCTCCCGGTCCGGTAAATGCCCGAACTCATCCGGAACCATTCCGGTGTCCAAACATAGCCTTCCAATATATCGATCTTTATGTCTCGACCATTTTGAGACTCCTCGTCATGTCCGTGATCACATCCGGGACTCCAAACTACCTTCCGTACATCAAAACACATAAACTCATAATACCGATTGTCATCGAACGTTAAGCGTGCGGACCCTACGGGTTGGAGAACTATGTAGACATGACCGAGACTCACTTCCGGTCAATAACCAATAGCGGAACCTGGATGCTCATATTGGTTCCTACGTATTCTACGAAGATCTTTATCGATCAAACCGCATAACAACATATGTTGTTTCCTTTGTCATCGGTATGTTACTTGCCCGAGATTCAATCGTCGGTATCTCAATACCTAGTTCGATCTCGTTACCGGCATGTCTCTTTACTCGTTCTATAATGCATCATCCCGTAACTAACTCTTTAGTCACATTGCTTGCAAGGCTTATAGTGATGAGCATTACCGAGAGGGCCTAGAGATACCTCTCCGATAATCGGAGTGACAAATCCTAATCTCGATCTATGCCAACTCAACAAACACCATCAGAGACACCTGTAGAGCATCTTTATAATCACCCAGTTACGTTGTGACGTTTGATAGCGCACTAAGTGTTCCTCCAATATTCGGGAGTTGCATAATCTCATAGTTATAGGAACATGTATAAGTCATGAAGAAAATAATAGCAATAAAATAAACGATCATAGTGCTAAGCTAACAGATGGGTCTTGTCCATCACATCATTCTCTAATGATGTGATCCTATTCATCAAATGACAACACATGTCCATGGCTAGGAAACTTAACCATCTTTGATTAACGAGCTAGTCAAGTAGAGGCATACTAGGGACACTCTGTTTGTCTATGTATTCACACATGTACTAAGTTTCCGGTTAATACAATTCTAGCATGAATAATAAACATTTATCATGACATAAGGAAATATAAATAACAACTTTATTATTGTCTCTAGGGCATATTTCCTTCAGTCTCCCACTTGCACTAGAGTCAATAATCTAGTTCACATTGTCATGTGATTTAACACCAATAGTTCACATATTTATGTGATTAGTTCACATCACCATGTGACTAATACCCAAAGGGTTTACTATAGTCAATAATCTAGTTCACATCACTATGTGATTAACACCCAAAGAGTGATCATGTTTTGCTTGTGAGAGAAATTTAGTCAATGGGTCTGCCACATTCAGAGCCGTATGTATTTTGCAAATTTTTCTATGTCTACAATGCTCTGCACGGAGCTACTCTAGCTAATTGCTCCCACTTTGAATACGTATCCAGATTGTGACTCAGAGTCATCCAGATCGGTGCCAAACTTGCATCGACGTAACTCTTTACGACGAACTTTTTGTCACCTCCATAACCGAGAAACATATCCATATTCCACTAAGGATAATTTTGACCGATGTCCAGTGATCCACTCCTGTATCACTATTGTACCCTCTTGTCAAACTCTTGGTGAGGTACACAATAGGTCTGGTACACAGCATAGCATACTTTATAGAACCTATGGCTGAGGCATAGGGAATGACCTTTCATTATCTTTCTATTTTCTGCCGTGGTCTGGTTTTGAGTCTTTACTCAACTTCACACCTTGCAACAAAGGCAAGAACTCCTTCTTTAACTATTCCATTTTGAACTACTTCAAAATCTTGTCAATGTATGTACTCATTGAGAAATATATCAAGCGTCTTGATCTATCTCTATAGATCCTGATGCTCAATATGTAAGTAGCTTCACCAAGGTCTTTCTTTTAAAAACTCCTTTCAAACACTCCTTTATGCTTTCCAGAAAATTCTACATCATTTCCAATCAACAATATGTCATTCACATATACTTATCAGAAAGGCTGTAGTGGTCCCACTCACTTTCTTGTAAATACAGGCTTCACCACAAGTCTGTATAAAACCATATGCTTTGATCACTTTATCAAAGCATATATTCCAACTCCGAGATGCTTGCACTAGTCCATAGATGGATCGCTGGAGCTTGCACACTTTGTTAGCACCTTTAGGATTAACAAAACCTTCTTGTTGCATCATATACAACTCTTCTTTAAGAAATCCATTAAGGAATGCAGTTTTGACATCCATATGCCAAATTTCATAAAATGTGGCAATTGCTAACATGATCTGGACAGACTTTTAAGCATTGATACGAGTGAGAAAATCTCATCATAGTCAACACCTTGAACTTGCCGGAAACCTTTTTGCGACAATTCGAGTGTCGGTGGGAACGACACCTATGGGATCACTGGGATCCCTTCTACGGTTGGCGGGCGCGGGGTCGTGAGAAGAGCAGGTTTAGGAGCAAGCACATGGTTTGTTTACCCAGGTTCAAGCCGCGAGGATGCGTAAAACCCTAGTCCTGCTTTGGTGGATGTATTGAGTGTTCTTGAGCTTTCTGAACTAGCTACAGTGGTTGTCCCGTTCCAAAAAGCTGAATCCCTCTCCTGGTCGCCTCGGGCCTCCTTTTATAGGAAAAAGGGGCTGCCATAGTGGCACACAGGAGGTGGAAAGGCCTACAGTGCATGAGCTTATCGCACGAAATTACCGGACAAAGCGCATTAAATGTGCTATGTAGGTGTCCATTAGCTTTATCGGGGATGGGAACGAGGCCCGTCCCGTCCGTCGGCACTTCGCCTCGCTTCGACACGCGCCCAGGCTGGCGATGCATGCAGCGCCATGTAGGCAGGCAGGCAACTGAGGTGGCGCGGTGGTAGGGCCTTCATGAAGATCTGCATGCCACCACACAGGTGCTTGCTGATTTGGCCTGGAAGCTACATGTTGCCACACAGGTGCCTGCCCAGCTGGTTGGGCTGGCAGCTGCATGCAAACGGCGGCGGAGTCTTGGCTGGTGCGGGCCTGTCAGTGGCCCTGCTGATGCCCTCGACAAGGGTCTCGCCGGGGGCCCGGCAAGGGTCTTGCCGTGGCGTTGCTGTCATCCCCGGCAAGGGTCTTGCCGGGGGTCTTGTGAATTTCCTGGTTTAGGATCCTGCCGAGGGTCGCCGTCTTCTGGTCCTCATCTGAACTCATATGTTTATGAGCTTGACGAAGAATTGCATGCCACCACAGAGGCACCTCCCGAGCCTTGGTTCCAACGCAGTTGGTTAGGTTGGCGCCAGTGGGCTCAAGGGTGGCTCACTCCGCTGGCATCAGGCAAGTTGCTCCGGCAAGGCTCTTGCTGGGGCTGCGGGGGGCCGCCTCGGCAAGGACCTTGCCGAGGGAGTCCACCTCGCCCTCTTGCGCTCCTGCGCTTCTGATCTTGGCGCCGCCTGGGTTGCCTCGTGCTTCGGCTTCTTTCCGGCTTCCCTCTTCTGCCCTGCTAAGTGTGGCCACGGCGCGTGGCTCTGACTGCCCGTGCACAAGTAAAGGGGTCAAAAGGAGAGCCTCTACTTTTGTACACCGACATCGAGCTTTGTAGATAGTAACACTACTATAAATGTCCGTCTTCCTCTTGAAGATCCATTTATTCTGAATGGCTCATTGTCGGTGTCAAAACCGGCGGATCTCGGGTAGGGGGTCCCGAACTGTGCGTCTAGGATCGATGGTAACAGGAGGCAGGGGACATGATGTTTACCCAGGTTCGGGCCCTCTTGATGGAGGTACTACCCTACATCCTGCTTGATTGATATTGATGATATGAGTATTACAAGAGTTGATCTACCATGAGATCGTAGAGGCTAAAACCCTAGAAGCTAGCCTATGGTATGATTGTTGTATATGATCTATCGACTAGCCTGGCCTCGGTTTATATAATGCACCAGAGGCCTAGGATAACAAGAGTCCTAGCCGAATACACCAGTGGGGAGGAGTCCTTGTCTTGATCACCAAGTCTTGTGGAATCTTCCATGTATGCGGCAGCTATCCGAACTGGCCCATGAGTATACGGCCATGGGGATCCTCGGCCCAATCTAACAGATCGGGAGACGACGTGGTGAGTACCCCCTAGTCCAGGACACCGTCAGTAGCCCCCTGAACCGGTCTTCAAGTTAGGGACGCTCCTCGATTCTTCCAAACTGTTCTTCATCTTCGGTTGTCGGTCTTGAAAACTGGTTCAATAAATCTTCTCATCTTCGACCTTGAGGATCGCCGAAATGCGTTCGACGAGTTTGCACGTCGGGTATCCGAGGAGCCCCTTTAAGTTTCCGGCCTTTATCTATGCCTTGTTATTTTTATGCCACACCTCGGGTTTGAAGTTGTTCCCGAGAGGCAGTGTCCTCTTGCGTCCGAGCTCTAACGCCGGACTGCATTCAAGGTATCTTTTGCAGCCGAGCACCAATGCCGGACTGCTTCCGAGCTCCAACGCCAAAATGTATCCGAGCTCCAACGCCGAACTGTGTCCAAGCTCCAACGCCGGACTATATCCAAGATGTCATAAATCATCTTGGTCCAAAAAAGTTGAAGGAGTTTAGCCGAGCTTAATGCTGGAAATGCCCTCTATGGAGCCAGCCACTAGCGCCCGAGCTTTATGCCGGACTACTTCCGAGGTGGTGCACCACCCCGACCGTGGGCCAATTTTTTGTCAATATTTTTGATTGGTGCAATTTATTCTCTGCCGAGATATATAGCGAGTAACCCTCAATGTGTGTATCGGTTTAAAACCCGAGATGCACTTGAAGGATGATGTAAGACCACTGATCCCAGTAGCCGCTGAGACTCAGGTTGATTTGCAAAATCGGCCTGAGGATCAAGTCCTAGCTCGGCAGAATACTTTGGGATACAAAAAGTGGCATGCTCAGTCCTCGAGACTCAGGTTGGGTGCGGCCGACCAACCTGAGGATCATAATCTCCTCGGAAACTGTATTGCACTTAAAATTTTCTGCATTGGACAGGCAATGCAGTAGCCCCCGAGACACTGGTCGGGTGGCAACACCAGATCAATGGATCGATGTGCCCCTTTAATATTTGTAAATAATAAGCCCGAAGCCCAGTAGCCCCCGAGCCTTAATGCGGGCACGGGTGGCCGAATTAAGGATCGATATCCATAGTAAAATCACAAATTATGTGTAATGACTCTATGTATCCAAGTACTTTACATCCTTAATGCTCGGATCCGCATTGTAGAAAACTTTGTTGACCGACCATCGGCTTCCACCTCCTCGGCTAGTAGCCGAGGAGTGTTTGTCCTACTTTATAAAGCCTTTATGAGGGCAAAGATTTACGACAAACAAGGCAATCTGGCATTATGGTTTTATAAACAAAGGTACGCAGAGAGATATGTTATATTACTGTTTGACATAAGAAATGTCTTCCAATGAAAATAGTCCCGCTATCGGTTCCTTTCTTTGGGTTGTCATGCTAAGCATGATCATGAAACCTCAGCTCTAATGTAAGAGCAAAATATTGAGGATTTAGTTTGGGAGGCCAGTTAATAGCCCCCTGTAGTGTTCGGCGATAGTCGAGGTCAAGCCGTAAACACTTTGGCCATTGTTATGAATGGACCGTAATTTAACACCGTCATCGGATTGCTAACCAGTTTATGCTTATTGTGACAGTCAGTTTTCGGCTTTCTCCACCGAGGTGCTTAACCATGTGAGCTGGAAGCACAATCGCAGTGGTTCTCCCTTTGCACACCTAGCCGCACAAAGCGGAACATAGGAGGCAAGCGCAGGAGCCGGGCAACCCAACTATTGACCGAAGACACAATTCGAAACCAATGCATATATAGTGAGATCCGAGAATGTTTTTGCCGAATCTATAAAGGTGTCCGGCATTGCATTGTGAGACTTGTGCTGGAAACACACAAATAGTTTAGAAGTGCCAAAAAGCTTGGAAAACCAAAAAACGTCAGTAAAAACATGACGTCCGAACAAGATCAAGTGTTCGGTGCCAATTCGAAAATTGGAAGAGAAAGAAAAAATTGTGCTTCTGTCGTGCTTTGACAACGACCAAGAAGAAAACACATTTACATCTCATATATAAATTTTATGAGCCCCCAAGTGACTTGGGTAAGAATTTTATGTATAATGATGGTATGTACCGAAGTACTTATATCATATTTGTGTCCACCCGAACTTTAAACGCGTCTTAACCAACCGTCGACTTCTCCCTCTTCGGCCAAGGGTCGAAAAGTTTCATGTACTCCGCCTGTCGAGAGTATCGACGGTGTTTCCGATGACCAGGCAATCAGGCCATAAGGCTGTAACAGACAAAGCGCACTCAGGGAACTTATGCTATATTACTAACGAAGTGTAAGAAGCATCTTTAAAGAAAATAGTACCCCCACTGATACCTTTCTTCGGTGCTCATTATTACCATGAGACTTGTGCAACAGATTTTTTGTACTCATGAGTTCCGTTGTGTGCCGACCATGATTGAAAACAATAAGAGCGCTAGCTTTTGGCTTCACCCAGTCTGAGGTCAGAGCTCGGAGGACCCAGTCGTGACAATCGCAGAGGTGCTCCCTTTACTCCCTAGCCGAACAATCGGGAACGTAGGGGTAAGCATAGGAGCCAGGCAACCCAGCTTGCAAATCGCTTAAGTCAATATGGTGCATATTGTGGCGTAATACACGAACAAGGAACAAAGCCGTACAAGTATAATCATATGCAAGAGTAAAAGCTTCATAAAGGAAGCCCCCAAATAAACGGGGTATTTGAATATGTGTGTCACAAACAAAGTTTGGACAAGGAAATTTTTTACAAGCAACTTTTTTCGAAAAAAGTATAATGCTTGGGCGAACCGAACACAAGTTAAAAATTAAAACTTTGAGCATGAAAACGACTTAGCTGGTTAATGTGTTCGGCATTGATGACGCGGTCCGATCTTGATGCGGGACAAGGTTCCATCCCCCAAGCCGGTCCCAAGGTGGCGGAGCAGAGGGCTCGACACGCCGAAGTGGTGACATAGCACGGTCAATGCAGACCGGCAGAGTGACGCCGAAGTCCCCGGATCATTTTCCTGTGCACAAAAAATAGTGCAAACCGGAGATAATAGTAATAATAATTAAAAAATCGTTGCATAATAAATAATTTATGCAAAGTGAGTAATAAAAGAAATATGGCCTGGCGCCAAAGTCAATGTCGATGCAGGGCGTCGGCGTGATGCGGTAAAGGCGTGGCAAAGCCTGAATTCACAGGTCGGTCTGAGTTCCGAATGCGGCGTTCGCCGGACTATGTACAGAAACTGACTGAACCACCACGCGACCGTCGTTAATGCGGCCATCATTTGATAGACCTGTGTACAGATGATGGACAAACCAGAGTAATAATTCCTTGGGAAAAATAAACCCAAACAAGCAAAAAATACTAGGATTAATAGCACCTGGTTTATTTATTGTAGCAATCCGAAGAAAGGTGATTCCGAAAATTGGGACTTGATCCGCACACCCATTGCCTGATGGGCGATAAAGCGACGGTATGGCGATGCTGGCAAAGGTTGGCTCACCGAGGCAAAGCCCTCGGTCCAGCTAACGTGACGGAGCTGGTCGGCTAGTGATGCCGAAGTCTCCGGAGTAGGTTGATGAGGAGATGGCGAAGCCCCTGGTCCAGCCGAGATGTCGAAGCCTCGATGTCAACCGATGAGTCGAAGTAGGTCGGCGTGATGGACACCAGCTTGAAGAAGCAATAGTGCGGCCCTGCCGATGCAGGTCGTGACATGGTTGATGCCGGCTTGATGAAGTGACCGTGCGGCGATGCCGGTATGCCCACTCCGTGTAGTCTGTGGGGCGGCGATGTTGGTGATGATTTATCCTTCGTGATGCCGGACTCTTGTTCGGCTTGCCGAGATGATGATCCGAAGAAGTTGAGCTCGTCTCAACAAAGTGATGACGTGTCTAGCGCAGGTCGGCAGCCTTGGAGCAATATTGCCAGACTGGTTTGACAACAGCATGATGATGAAGATGACCTCAGGGGAGGCTTAAAAATTTACGGGCACGTGTTTAAAAACAACGCACAATACCCTGGAAGAGAATTCCTCTAAAAAGGTTGTCCAATATCACGTTCATAAGGAAACATGAATTCGGGTCGGATCAGTATTCGCGCAGAAAACGGATCCGAAAATTGGTCCACTCATCGGAAGGTTCCTGGAGTTTGAACCGTCGGATCGAGCTGAAATTTGGAGGGGTGCTATATATGGGAATTCCGCAGAAGATGAATCGTTGGATCTTCCAAAGTACCTCCGATCTGGGTTCTGGAGACCACGCCCTAAACTCGTCCAGATTCCCGTCCAAATTTGACAGGGCTCCGGTATATCGTAGATTGTCGGAGATTCCTCCATCAGAACTCGATGAAATTTTGCGTGGCTATTGTAGACATAATTCCGCACTATTCCGATTAAGCTATTGTCAAACCGTCGCTCGAGGAGGTGGTGACGGTGAATACAAATTCGCTGTCCATAAAAACAGCACGGCCGCCCGAGGACAATGTTGACGTTGAGCCCTCGAGCTCCATGGATGACTCCTCTATGATCATGATAGAGATCGGAGTTGATGTTGAAAAAGGCCCCCATCCGAACATGACGATCGGAGATGGAGCACGGTCCTCGGTCGAGCCAAGGTGACCAGTCAAGCCGGCGACGAAGATGCCGGCGTCGCAGTTGACCTGCGGGCGAGCCATTGATCCTTTTGCCGATCACACAACGGAACTCTCAATGAAAGCATCAATGTCGGTGTCAAAACCGGCGGATCTCGGATTGGGGGTCCCGAACTGTGAATCTAGGATCGATAGTAACAGGAGGCAGGGGACACGATGTTTTTCCAGGTTCGGGCCCTCTTGATGAAGATAATACCCTATGTCCTGCTTGATTGATATTGATGATAAGAGTATTATAAGAGTTGATCTACTACGAGATCGTAGAGGCTAAAACCCTAGAATCTAGCCTATGGTATGAATGTTGTATCTGATCTATCGACTAGCCTGGCCTCGGTTTATATAATGCACGAGAGGCCTGGGATAACAAGAGTCCTAGCCGAATACGCCGGTCGGGAGGAGTCCTTGTCTTGATCACCAAGTCTTGTGGAATCTTCCATGTATGCGGCAGCTGTCCGAACTGGCCCATGAATATATGGCCATGGGGGTCCTCGGCCCAATCTAACGGATCGGGAGACGACGTGGTGAGTACCCTCTAGTCGAGGACACCGTCACTCACCAATCATCGGGCAAGTCAATCAAAGTCCATAAATTGTTCTCATACATGGATCCCATCTCAGATTTCATGGCCTTAAGCCATTTCGCGAAAACTGGGCTCATCATCGCTTCATCATAGTTTGTAGGTTCGTCATGGTCTAGTAACATGACCTCCAGAACAGGATTACCGTACCACTCTAGTGCAGAACATACTTTGGTTGACCTACGAGGTTCGGTAGTAACTTGATCCGAAGTTTCATGATCATCATCATTAACTTCCTCACTAATTGGTGTAGGCATCACTGGAACTGATTTCTATGATGAACTACTTTCCAATTCGGGAGAAGGTACAATTACCTCATCAAGTTCTACTTTCCTCCCACTCACTTCTTTCGAGAGAAACTCCTTCTCTAGAAAGGATCCACTCTTAGCAACAAAGATCTTGCCTTCGGATCTGTGATAGAAGGTGTACCCAACAGTTTCTTTTGGGTATCCTATGAAGACGCACTTCTCCGATTTGGGTTTGAGCTTATCAGGCTGAAACTTTTTCACATAAGCATCGCAACCCCAAATTTAAGAAACGACAGCTTAGGTTTCTTGCTAAACCATAGTTCATACGGTGTCATCTCAACAGATTTTTAGATGGTGCCCTATTTAACGTGAATGCAGCTGTCTCTAATGCATAACCCCAAAACGATAGTGCTAATTCGGTATGAGACATCATAGATTGCACCATATCTAATAAAGTACGGTTATGACGTTCGGACACACCATTACATTGTGGTGTTCCAGGTGGCGTGAGTTGTGAAACTATTCCACATTGTTTCAAATGAAGACCAAACTCGTAACTCAAATATTTGTTTCCGCGATTAGATCGTAGAAACTTTATTTCCCTGTTACGATGATTTTCCACTTCACTCTGAAATTCTTTGAACTTTTCAAATGTTTCAACCTTATGTTTCATCAAGTAGATATACCCATATCTGCTCAAATCATCTGTGAAGGTCAGAAAATAACGATACTCGCCGCGAGCCTCAACACTCATTGGACCGCACACATCAGTATGTATTATTTCCAACAAGTCTGTTGCTTGCTCCATTGTTCTAAAGAACGGAGTCTTAGTCATCTTGCCCATGAGACATGGTTCGCAAGCATCAAGTGATTCCAAAAGTCCATCATCATGGAGTTTCTTCATGCGCTTTACACCAATATGACCTAAACGGCAGTGCCACATATAAGTTGCCCTATCATTATTAACTTTGCATCTTTTGGCTTCAATATTATGAATATGTGTATCACTACGATCGAGATTTAATAAACCATTTATATTGAGTGTATGACCATAGATGGTTTTATTCATGTAAATATAACAACAATTATTCTTTGACTTAAATGAATAACCGTATTGCAATAAACATGACCCAATCATATTTATGCTCAACGCAAACACCAAATAACATTTATTTTAGGTTCGACACTAATCCCGAAGGTAAGGGAGTGTGCGATGGTGATCTTATCAACCTTGGAATCTCTTCCAACTGACATCATCACCTCGCCCTTAACTAGTCTCTGTTTATTTTGCAACTACCATTTTGATTTACTACTCTTAGCAACTGAACCAGTATCAAATACTGAGGGGTTGCTATAAACACTAGTAAAGTACACATCAATAACATGTATATCAAATATACCTTTGTTCGCTTTGCCATCCTTCTTATCCGCCAAGTATCTAGGGCAGTTCCACTTCGAGTGACCATTTCCTTTGCAGTAGAAGCACTCAGTTTCAGGCTTGGGTCTAGCTTTGGGACTCTTCATGGGAGTGGCAACTTGCTTGCCATTCTTCTTGAAGTTCCCTTTCTTTCCCTTGCCCTTTTACTTGAAACTAGTGGTCTTGTCAACCATCAACACTTGATGCTTTTCTTGATTTCTACCTTCGCTGATTTCAGCATCGCGAAGAGCTCGGGAATCGTTTTCGTCATCCCTTACATATTATAGTTCATCACAAAGGTCCAGTAACTTAGCGATAGTCACTAGAGAACTCTGCCAATCACTTATCTTATCTGGAAGATTAACTCCCACTTGATTCAAGTGATTTTAGTACTCAGACATTCTGAGCACATGCTCACTGGTTGAGCTATTCTCCTCCATCTTGTAGGAAAAGTACTTGCCAGAGGTCTCATACCTCTCGACTCGGGCATGAGTCTAAAATACCAATTTTAGCTCCTGGAACATCTTATATGCTCCGTGGCGTTCAAAACGTTTTTGAATTCCTGGTTCTAAGCCGTAAAGCATGGCGCACTAAACTATCAAGTAGTCATCATACCGAGCTTGCCAAAAGTTCATAACGTCTGCATCTGCTCCTGCAATAGGTCCATCACCTAGCGGTGCATCAAGGACATAATTCTTCTGTGCAGCAATGAGGATAATCCTCAGAACACGGAGCTAGTCCGCATCATTGCTACTAACATCTTTCAACATAGTTTTCTCTAGGAACATATCATAAATAAAACAGGGAAGCTATACACGAGCAATTGATCTACAACATAGATATGCAAATACTATCAGGACTAAGTTCATGATAAATTTAAGTTCAATTAATCATATTACTTAAGAACTCCCACTTAGATAGACATCCCTCTAATCATCTATGTGATCACGTGAAACATATCAACTAAACCATGTCCGATCATCACTTGAGATGGAGTAGCTTTCAATGGTGAACATCACTATGTTGATCATATCTACTATACGATTCACGCTCGACCTTTCGGTCTCAGTGTTCCCAGGCCATATCTACATATGCTAGGCTCGTCAAGTTTAACCCGAGTATTCTGCGTGTGCAAAACTGGCTTGCACTCGTTGTATGTGAACGAAGAGCTTATCACACCGAATCATCACGTGGTGTCTCTGCACGACGAACTTTCGCAACGGTGCATACTCAGGGAGAACAGTTATACCTTGAAATTTTAGTAAGGGATCATCTCATAATGCTACCGTCGTACTAAGCAAAATAGGATGCATAAAAGATAAACATCACATGCAATCAGAATATGTGACATGATATGGCCATCATCATCTTGTGCCTTTGATCTCCATATCCAAAGTACCGTCATGATCTCCATTGTCACCGGCATGACACCAGGATCTCCATCATCTTGATCTTTATCAATGTGTCGTCACATGGTCCTCTACTTTGTTGTTGCAAGTTTTACATGGCTGCTACGAGCTTCTAGCAAGAACCGTTCTTGCCTACGCATCAAAACCACAACGATTTTTCGTCAAGTGTGCTATTTTAACCTTCAACAAGGACCGGGCATAGTCACACTCGATTCAACTAAAGTTGGAGAAACAGACACCCACTAGCCACCTGTGTGCAAAGCACGGCAGTAGAACTAGTCTCATGAACGCGGTCATGTAATGTCGATCTGGGCCGCTTCATCCAACAATACCGCTGAATCAAAGTATGATAGGCTGGTAAGCAGTATGACTATTATCGCCCACAACTCATTGTGTTCTACTCATGCATATAACATCTACACATAGACCTGGCTCGGATGCCGCTGTTGGGGAATGTAGTGTTTCAAAAAAATTCCTACGATCACACAAGATCTATCTAGGAGATGCATAGAAACGAGAGAGGGAGAGTATGTCTACGTACCCTCATAGACCAAAAGCGAAAGTGTTATGAAACACGGTTGATATAGTCGAACGTCTTCGTGATCCAACCGATCAAGTACCGAATGCACGGCACCTCCGTGATCCGCCCACGTTCATCTCGGTGACGTCCCTCGTACTCTTGATCCAGCTGAGGTCGAGGGAGAGTTTCGTCAGCACAACGGCGTGACGACAGTGATGATGAAATTATCGACACAGGGCTTCGCCTAAGCACTACAACAATATGACCGAGGTGGAATTCTGCGGAGGGGGGCACCACACACGGCTAAACAATCAACTTGTGTGTCTATGGGGTGCCCCCCTCCCCCGTATATAAAGGGGTGGAGGAGGGGGTCGGCCGGCTACTTTGGGCGCGCTCCCAAGGGGGGATCCTAATCCTACTAGGAGTAGGTTCCCCCCTTTCCTAGTCGTACTAGTAGGGGGAAGGAAGGGAGAGAGGGGAGGAAGGAAAGGGGGGCCGGCCCCCCTCCCAATTAGGATTGGGCTTGGGGGGCACGCCCCTCCTCTTGGCCTTATCCTGTCTCTTCCACTAAAGCCCATGTAGGCCCATTAAGCCCCTGGGGGGTTCCGGTAACCTCCTGGTACTCCGGTAAATGCCCGAGCTCATCCGGAACCATTCCGGTGTGCAAACATAGCCTTCCAATATATCAATCTTTATATCTCGACCATTTCGAGACTCCTCGTCATGTCTATGATCACATCCAGGACTCCGAACTACCTTTGGTACATCAAAACACATAAACTCATAATAATCGATCATCATTGAACGTTAAGCGTGTGGACCCTACGGGTTCGAGAACTATGTAGACATGATCGAGACTCACTTCTGTTCAATAACCAATAGCGGAACCTGGATGCTCATATTGGTTCCTACATATTCTACAAAGATTTTTGTCGGTCAAACTGCATAACAACATACGTTGTTCCCTTTGTCATCGGTATGTTACTTGCCCGAGATTCGATCGTCGGTATCTCAATACGTAGTTCGATCTCATTACCGGAAAGTCTCTTTACTTGTTCCGTAATGCATCATCCCGTAACTAACTCTTTAGTCACATTGCTTGCAAGGCTTATAGTGATGAGCATTACTGAGAGGGCCCAGAGATACCTCTCCGATAATCAGAGTGACAAATCCTAATCTCGATCTATGCCAACTCAACAAACACCATCGGAGACACCTGTAGAGCATCTTTATAATCACCCAGTTACGTTGTGACGTTTGATAGCACACTAAGTGTTCCTCCAGTATTCGGGAGTTGCATAATCTCATAGTCATAGGAACATGTATAAGTCATGAAGAAAGCAATAGAAACAAACTAAACAATCATAGTGCTAAGCTAACGGATGGGTCTTGTCCATCACATCATTCTCTAATGATGTGATCCTCTTCATCAAATGACAACATATGTCCATGGCTAGGAAACTTAACCATCTTTGATTAACGAGCTAGTCAAGTAAAGGCATACTAGTGTAACGCCCTCGATGCGGCTATATCTCCTACGTGTCAAAGCACGACTTAGAGGCATAACCGCATTGAAAGCAATGTCGCAAGTGAGGTAATCTTCACACAACCCATGTAATACATAAGGGAAAAGAGATACATAATTGGCTTACAATCGCCACTTCACACAATTACATGAATAAAGCATTACATCAACCAAATACAATCAAGGTCCGACTACGGAACCAAAATAAAAGAAGAACCCCAAATGCGACAAAGGTCCCCGGTCGACCCCAACTGGGCTCCGCTACTGATCAACTAGAACGAAATGACACAAAGGACAAGATCTTCATCGAGCTCCTCCCGAGCTTGGTTGCGGCACCTGGAATGGCATCATCGGCACCTGCAAGCTGGTTTTGGAAGTATCTGTGAGCCACGGGGACTCAGCAATCTCACACCCTCGTGATCAAGACTATTTAAGCTTATGGGTAAGGTAAAGGTATGAGGTGGAGCTGCAGCAAGCGACTAGCATATAAGGTGGCTAACATACGCAAATGAGAGCGAGAAGAGAAGGCAAGGCACGGTTGATAAAAGTATGATCAAGAAGTGATCCTAAAACAACCTACATCAAGCATAACTCCAACACCGTGTTCACTTCCCGGACCCCGCCGGAAAGAGACCATCACGGTTACACACGCGGTTGATGTATTTTAATTAAGATCAACTTCAGGTTTTCTACAACCGGACGTTAACAAATTCCCATCTGCCCATAACCGCGGGCACGGCTTTCGAAAGTTCAATCCCTGCAGGGGAGTCCCAACTTAGCCCATGACAAGCTCTCACGGTCAACGAAGGAATAGACCTCCTCCCGAGACATTCCGATCAGACTCGGTATCCCGGTTCTTCAAGACATCCTCGACAATGGTAAAACAAATCCAGCAAGACCGCCCGATGCGCCGACATCCTGATAGGAGCTGCACATATCTCGTTCTCAGGGCAACACTGGATGAACACTACGTATAGCTAAAACCAGCCCTCAAGTTTCCCTGAGGTGGCGCCGTAAGTGGCTCTAGTTTGGACCAACACTTAGACAAGCACTGGCCTGGGGGGGTTAAAATAAAGATGACCCTCGGGATGCGCGACTCCCAAGGGAAAAAGGCTAGGTGGCGAATGGTAAAACCAAGGTTGGGCCTTGCTGGAGGAGTTTTATTCAAAGCGAACTGTCAAGGGGTTCCCATTATAACCCAACCGCGTAAGGAACGCAAAATCCGGGAACATAACACCGATATGACGGAAACAAGGGCGGCAAGAGTGGAACAAAACACCAGGCATAAGGCCGAGCCTTCCACCCTTTACCAAGTATATAGATACATTAATTAAATAAGATATAGTGTGATATCCCAACAAGTAAACATGTTCCAACAAGGAACAACATCTCCATGTTCCAACAAGGAACAAACTTCAATCTTCACCTGCAACTAACAACGCTATAAGAGGGGCTGAGCAAAGCGGTAACATAGCCAAACAACGGTTTGGAAGGACAAGGTGGGTTAGAGGCTTAGTTTAAACAATATGGGAGGCATGATAAGCAAGTGGTAGGTATCGCAGCATAGGCATAGCAAAAGAGCGAGCAACTAGCAATAAAAGATAGAAGTGATTTCGAGGGTATGGTCATCTTGCCTGAGATCCCGCAAGGAAGAAGAACGACTCCATGAAGAAGACAAACGGATGTAGACGAACGGGTCCTCACAAACGCGACCTAACCGGAACCAACCCGAAGAAGCAAACACCGGAAAGAAGCACACAACATAGTAAACAACCAACACATGGACATTGCTTTCAATGCGGTTATGCCTCTAAGTCGTGCTTCGACACGTGGGAGATATAGCCGCATCGAGGGCGTTACAACTAGGGACACTCTGTTTGTCTATGTATTCACACATGTACTAAGTTTCCGGTTAATACAATTGTAGCATGAATAATAAACATTTATCATGATATAAGGAAATATAAATAACAACTTTATTATTGCCTCTAGGGCATATTTCCTTCAACGAGAGCGGCGACTAGCAATCCCTCGACGACCATGAAGATGATAGTGACGACTTGGGTGGCAGTGAAGAAGTCGAATCACCACCTCGCTCAGAGCGTCGATCCAAGCAGTCTCAAGACCCTGCGGGCGGGCGTGGCAAGGCAGCACCTCCTAGTGCACAAGTGCAAAAACACACTCGGACTTCATCTCCGGAGCCGACTAAAAAGGCCGCCAAGCAGCTCAAGACCGCCCCTTCGAAGTCTCGGAAGGCCTTGCCCAAGATCAAAGTGGATGCTCCCGTCACTTCTGCGTAAGTATTTTGCTTTCTTTCTCTCTTGCGTTGTTTGGAAACTGCTACATTTTTGTCGACTCATTCTGTCGCTTAACCGAGTGAGTTCTGAAACTTTTAGCGTTGCCACTTCCAGGACATCCATGGACATTTACAAGGACCAAGATGATGAGGAGACTGAGGACGCGTCCACTTCCAAAGCAGGTACAACTCCATTATTTTACTCTCATTTTGTCAATTTGTATTGTTGGTCGACTAAACTCTTGCAGTCGAGTCCTTTACAACACCACCGAATGTCATTGATCTTCCAGACGATGAAGAAGATGTGCCTCAGAAGGCCACGGGAAGAAAGGGCAAGACTTTGAGCAGGAGGGCGACTGCCAGCAAGGTATCTCAGTCGACACCAACGCTAGAACCGGTGATCTAGCAATCGGGAGATCCAATTCGGGCTTCTGTTTCTTTTGTTGATCCTCCTTCGGCGTCGACCGCTCAAGTCCCTGATCCGTCTGTGCAACTCCATGCTTCAGATCCTCTGGCTCACTCGACTATTCCACCAGCTCCTTTCTTTGTTACCCATCATGTCCTAGAGGACGAGATAAGCGTTTCTAAGTAAGCTATACGCCAAGCAGGCCTTATGATGGAGCAGATGAAGGTGGTGCGCGAGGCCAGCCAGGCTGCTTATGATGCCAGCTCAGCTCTCCAGACCAATGTCCAGGTTAGTTGATTTCCGACTGATCTTTTGCTTGACCCTTGCTCTGTTAGGATATGGTACTTGAAAACTGATCCTTTATTATTTGTCAGATGTCCGTGGATGAACGTTTTCAAACCTTTCAATGTGCATCTATCATGAGTCTGCACCTTGCATCTGTTCACCCACTGGGTGCTTTAACTTTTGCTGAATAGTTCTTCCACTTGAGTCGACTAGATCGTGTCTAGTGTATCCTTGGATCAGTGGGGGCATGCAGAGTGCACCCACTAGGTGTAGTGCCCGAGACCGTCGTCGAATATTTGATTCGGCGGGGGTCTTTGTCAAATGTCTGTTTGTAATCTTCCACTCGGTCCAAATAGATCATACCAAGTGGTATCCGGAAGAGTGGGGGCACGCCAAGTGCACCCAGTGGATGTAGTCCCCGAGACCGCGGTCGACTGTGGGCAGTCGGCGATGGTCTGAGAATAATTGTTGTCTCCCTCTTTTTTCTTTTTTTCTTTCGACTGGGCGGACCATGTCGAGTGGAAAGTCGAACCAGTGGGGGCACGCCAAGTGCCACTGGGGCACGCCAAGTGCACCCACTGGGTGCTGTCCCCGAGACTACTATTGAATGTTTCATTCGGCAGTAGTCCTAGAACTTTTTTTGTTGTAATGACTTGAACTTGTATCTTTTCGCTCGGAAGTAATGATCTTTTGTTCCTGTCAACTGACGTATCTTATTCATTGATTGCAGAAATCCTGAGAAGTCGGGGTTCAGTTTGCTAACTTAGAGAGGAAATAGATCCAGCTCAATCTCGACCTGGAATTGGCCAAGGAGAACTTGCTGAAGGCCAAGGATGAAGCAGCTACCATGGGAGGTAATAACTTGTCGACTGCTTGCCTTGTCATCTTTTCCTTTCATTTTTTGAACCGAGTGACTTTACTCGAACAGATGTGCATAGTGACAATAGACAATTCCATGCTCGTCTGAAGAATGTTATTTCTTTAGAAAAAATGAAGCAGGCCTTGGAGCAGAAGGACCTCGACCTTGCAGCGGCGCAGAAGACAGCGCGAGAGAAAGCCAAACTTGCTGACAAGAAGCTGGCTTCAGTCGGCAAGTTGGAAGAGGAAAATGCCAAGCTGAAGACCGCCATTAATGAAGCCAACAAAGAGGTCGTGCAACTGAAGAAGGACAAGGTGGCCCTGACTAACAAGGTAGGAGACCTCACCCAGAAGAGAAACGAACTAGAGGCTTATCTGGGAGGACTCGCCAAGAAGATGTTCCTTATGCTTGAAGGTACTTTCTCTTGTTCGACTGATTTGTAACTACTGACTCATCATGTGACTGCGACTCATCCTGTGACTGCCGACTCATTCCTTTCTTGTGTGTGTGCAGAATTCTGTCAAAACTTTGAGGATGAGACTGGGCGGATTGAGGCGAGCCTGGACCCCATTATCTCCCCCATCAAAGATGAAGCTGCGACTGGAATCCCGCCTCGCCGGCATTGCGGAGTATCTTGCACGACTAAAAGTGGCGATCATGGATCGACACAGAACTTTGGCCAAAAGTGTCGTTCCAAAATGACCTTGAGTCTCTGATGACTCGACTCAATGAAATCCCTGATCGAGTGCAGGCGTGGAAAAATTCCTTTGCCCGATGTGGTGCTGACGTAGCTCTATCTCTGGTATGTGTCCATTGCAAAGAAGAAAGCTGTCGGTGTACAAAAATAGGGGCGCATCTTTGTACCCCTTTTCCTATGCACGGGCAGTCAGAGCCGCGCCCGCGGCCACACCAAGCAGAACAAGGGAGATGAGCCAAGGTAAGAATGATGCCCAAGACAACCAAAGCAACGCCAAGGCCAAGACAACAAAGAGCAGATCGACGAAGCAAGTTCCCCCGGCAAGACCCTTGCCGGGTGGCATCAGCGGCCCCGACAAGACTCTTGCCGGGACAGCTCGCCCCGCACCAACAGAGTGAGCCACCCTTGAGCCCAGGGCCCCCAGTGCCATCATCAGCGTGGGGCCAGGGCTCGGGAAGGCACCCCTGTGGTGGCACGTGGATCTTTGTGAAGACATATTCAAGATGAGATTAGAAGAAAACGATTCACGGCAAGATCCTCGCCAAGGAAGGACACTAGACCCCCGGCAATATCCTTGCCTGGGACGATATCACACCACAGCAAGACCCTTGCCGGGCCACCCGGCAAGGCCCTCGCCAAAGACACCGGCAAGGCCGCCACCCAGCCCACGTCGACCAGGCTCCCACTGTCGTTCACATGCAGCTGCCAGCCCAACCAGCTGGGTGGGCACCTGTGTGGCAACATGCAGCTCCCAGGCCAACTCATCAAGCGCCTGCATGGCGGCATGCAGATCTTCGTGAAGGCTCCACCACCGCGCCAACTCAGCTGCCTGCCTGCCTACATGGCACCGCACGCATCCCTGGCCGAGGCGCGTGTCGAAGCGAGGAGGAGCGGCGACGGACGGGACGGTCCTCGCCCCCGTCCCCGATAAAGCGAGAGGACACCTAAGCGGTGCATTAAATGCACCTTGTCCTATAATACGAGGGATAACCTCATGCCACTATAGACCTTTCCACCTCCTGTGTGCCACTGTGGCAACCCATTTTTCCTATAAAAGGAGGCCCGAGGTGACAAGGAGAGGGATTCGGCTCTTTGGAACCACACGCTGACCATAGCTAGTTCGAGAGCTCAAGAACTCTCAGAAATACACCCACCAAAGCAGGACTAGGGTTTTATGCATCCTTGCGGCCCGAACCTGGGTAAACGACCCTTGTGCTGTCTACTAGCCCTGCTCTCCTCGCAACCCTGCGCCCGGGCAACCGTAGTAGGGATCCTCGTGATCCCATAGGTGTTGTTCCACACCGACACCCTTTGGCGCGCTAGGTAGGGGGCGCAATTGTGAGAATTTGGTCTGGTAGTTAGCCTAGCGGTTCTTCATCGCTTTCGGTTTCTGAGATGAAGGTGGCTGGAGGAGCGACGCCGTCTCAGCGACAGAAAAGCTAAGTCATCCAGAGCCTTGGATTATTTCCTCTTACACTTAAGGTTATCGTCCTCGGAGATCTGGCCTATGTATGGGAAACAAAGCCCCCCCCCATCATTGGCAACGCCTTTGTTCTATTTCAAGTCCGCTCAATAGCTCAAAGCTGCCGCGTCGAGAGTGGTGGCGTAGCCTTCCGCACCTGGCAACGCTCCTGACTCTGAGTCGAGTCAAACTCGATAGTTCGGGCGACCGTGCTAAGGGCAGTAAGGTGGTTTGCCCGGCAGCAAGCACACTCAGTAGGCCAATGGGGATCCGTCCCCACGACGTCGCTCTGGGTTTACGCGCCAGCAAGCCTACCTAGTTGCGTAGGGTGGACATACAAGGAAAAATCGAACAGGGAAATAACATGCATGATACTAAAAAGTGCTGCAGAGTTATGTTACATCAAATTGTTGCTGCGGTTATAACTAGAGATAGAAATTGTCTTGGTTGTGAACCTGCAGTGGCGATAAAAAAGAACAGGATGCCTAATCCCGGCGCTGGCCCTCCACCCTCTCAATTCCGCTGACTCGGCTGATGATGGGCTCGATGCGCTCTCTGAGCGGCGCAAGGTCGGTTCCCTCCGGCAAGCTCTCCAGCGCGGCGTCAAAGTCGAGGTCGGGGTACCAGTGCGCCACGTTGGTGAGAACCTTGGTCATGGCACCCTGGCAAAACCTCCGGGACTCGTCGGCTAGTGAGGCCGCCCGGTTGGCGTGGAGCCGCTCCAGAGTACCGACGACCTTCTCGAAGAACATGGTCATGCTGCAATTGGCGCTCACGCCCCGCTCTGGGATGTACCTCACGTCTAGCATCCCCATGGTGGCCAGCTACGCGGCAGCCCGGTTGGCGACGGTGACAAGGCGATCGAGTCAACGGTTCTCGCCCTCCACATGGTCCGCGAAGTTGAGGCCCTCGTTCTTCTGCAACAGCTTCTCGGCCTCCAGCTCCTTGGCCAGGGTCCACTCTTGGGTTGCGGCCTCCGACAACACCTTATCGAGATCCTCCAGCTTCATCTTGAGGTCTTTGATGGAGTTGTTGGCCTCGGAGAGCTCCCCAGCCTTGCGAACGACTGCGCCCTGCGCCTCTGTCAGGGCACTGTTGAGCGTGTCCTGCTCCTGGGACTGCTTCAGGGCCTGCTCCTTCATCCTGTCGCGCTCTGCCTCCAGCTCCTCCACCTTGCCGGCATGAACCTGGGCCTGGGCATTGAGTGCCTCCTTGTGCCTCTGCTCCAGCTCGCTGGTCTGCTGCAAGACAAGCTTCTCCACCTCTGCATTCTTATCACAGAGCATGGCGGCAAGCTTCTCCTCGCACGCAGCAAGGTCCTCCCCCTGGGAGTTCAGCGCGGCCTCGCGCTGGGTCCGAGCGGCTTCGGCAGCCTCGGCCAAGTTCTTCGCTGCCTCCTGAGCTTTCTCGATGTCGGCGAGCTTCCTGGTGAGCTCCACGTCGCGCCTGGCCTGCTCACCCTGGGCTGCCTTGAGCTCCTTGTGGGCCTCGCGGAACCAGTCCTGCACCTCGGCAACGCGCTCCTGGAGGTCTGCCTCCGCCTTCTCCACCACCGCCGTCCTAGACTTAGCCTTGTCCAGGCGGGCGCGATGGAGCGCCTGGAGCTTCCGGAAGCTGGCGCCCACGGCGTGGAGGAGTCGCTCTTCCTGCGAGCCATCACCGCCAATGATCGGCTCGTCGACGACTTCAAGACCGGTAGTGGCATGCACCTCATCGTCGAACACCTCTCCCTCAACGGGTGTCCTGGTGCTCGACGCGCCTGGAAGGTGGACGAACAAATCGCCTCTCACCCTCAGGTACTTGCCGGAGCCGGAAGCAGCAGAGGAGGAAGGCTGGTCACTAGCCTCCTCCTCCTCTTCCCCGGCAGGCCCCTTGCCGGCCTCCTCAGCGGCAGCCTTGTCGGCCTCCCCGGTGGGCCCATCGGCGGCGTCCTTGGCAGCGTCCTTGGCGGCCTCCTCGGCAGCGATTTTCTCGGCGTTCGCCTCGGCGGCCTTGGCGACGCCCTCAATGACGACGTCCACGTCCTCTGGGCTCACTGAGAAGGGATCTGGGCGCCGAAGAAGGGGGTGAGGCAAGGCCAAGACCAGGAGCAAAAAAAGAAAGGGGGGAAGCGGGGACGAACGGCAAACGGCTTACCTGTGCCAGTACTCAACTGGGAAACGGAAGCCCCCTCCGCGTCAACATTTGGCGTCGAGGCAAAGCCGCCGGCGCCCAAGTTCTCCTTCTCCTCCTCCATGTGTGTGGGCCCGGTGCCTGGCGCCCTTGCCGGGGATGCCCCCCGGGGCGGCGTGGTCGATGGGGGCGACGCATTGGGAGTAGCCCTTTGTGGCTCCTCCTGCTGCTGCTCTCCTCCTACGTATCTGACAAGGTCAGCACCAAGGTGTCGTGTCCCTAACACATGTCGACGGGAGAAGAGTGATGAACTTACGCTGGGGGCTCTGCCGGGGGCTGCTGTCCGGGCTGCTCAACACCACCAATGGCGCCCCCGAAGTACCAGCTGAGGGCTGGCCACCCACCGAGACCTTGGCCCTCTTCGCTCTCTGGGCCAGCGTCTCCCCGTCCCTGCAAAGATGAAAACAAGTCAAGACAAGCAACACAGATTGAGGAGGCAGAGATAACGAAAAGGAACAAGGTACTTACTCGTCGTCCGCCTCCTCCTCTGCTATCTTCCTCTTCCTCATCGGGATGAGGGATCCGTAGTCAAAAGTAACCTCCATATCAACATTCGCCGGGGGAGGGGAAGGGGTGGTGTCTGGGCACGCGTGGATGAAGAAGGGGCGGCTGTCTTCTTCTTCACCGCGGCCCTCGTCTGGCGCCCGGGCTCCTCCAAGGTCAGTTGTGACCGCGCAGCCCTGCCGGGCCGGACCGGCTCGCCAAAACAGGCCCACTGCAGGACTCGCCCCCTCCCCGTAGGTGGCGTTGGCTCTGCGGCCTCGGACTTCTCCGACGACGACCCGCCGGTCACGTCTTCAACCAAAGGAGCCTCGGCACCGGCACTGCTGACTCCCCTGGCGGCCATCGCCCACCGAGCGAGCTCCTCCTCCTCTGCGGCCGTCGTGGCCTTGTCCTCCACTCCGCCGACATTGCCGGCCTCCCTAGAAAGTTGCGCCTCCCTGGCCCTGGTGGCGATGTAGTTCAGCTCCGCCTGGGAGGTGTCCTGGACAAGCAGCCGCTCGGCGTCGGCGTTGACATACACCTCGTGCAGGGTGTCGAAGAACTGCTGCGCTTCAGTATCCTCCGGCTTCTTCCAGCTCGGGACGGGGCCTTGCGCGTTGCAGTTCAGCATCATGGCGATGATCTCGGACCGACGCGAGTTGTTGCACAATGGGACCACCCCCGTCGGTAGCTTGAACAGAGGCCCCTTGTGGACCTTGCCGGCCTTCGCGGCTGCCCTCGCAACCTTGCCGGTCCGCTCGACCTCACCGTCGCGGCCCACGTCAAGCTGGAAGATCCGCTGGCAGAAATGGGCGTGTGCCATCACTGTAAAGTTGTGGTCAGGGCCAGGGCAGAGCCGCATGATGCCGGCGGGGTTGGTGAAGAGCCAGACTGGCCTCCCCTTGTTATGTAGAGGAGCGATCCGGCGACGGATGAAGTCCGCCCCGATCATCTCAAGGGTGAGCCCGGCCTGGGTAAGCCGGAGAATCCTGGTGATGATGACCATGAGCTTTTTATCGTCGGCGTCGATGTCGCTCCAACCACTTCCGCGAACCGGCGGCGCCCGGCGAACTCTACAGAATGCCGGCAGGTCCTTCTCTTCGATCTAGCACCACCGGCCCCGCCATTCTTCCCACCTCTCCTTCATGGCGCTGTCCGGGTACGCTCCCTTGGATTTTGGAATCCAGGCGACGCACCCCAAGATGGCACCTCCCGTCTGGATCCGAGGGAAGAAGTAATGGCGGAAGAGCGTCGTGTTGGGGTGCACCCCGGCGAAGCCTTCGCATAGGTGCGTGAAAAGGGCCATGCACGCCACCGCATTCGGATTAAAATCTAGGAGGTGGAAGCCGAAGGTATGCATGATGTCGCTAAAGATATAGGAGAAGGGAGGACAGAGCGCGCAAGAAAAATAATCAACAAAGAAGGGGTACCAATTTGGGGCAGCCTCGGCGCAGTTGGCGGGGATGACGCGTGTGGCCGGATGCCCCGAATTCTCTCCCCCGTCTTCACTCCCCACAGGGGCCTGAAGGACTCCTGAAGCTCGAACACGTCGACCATCGAGGGGAAGAACGCGGACTGCGTCCGCTGCACCGCCAGCGCACTCTCCAGCGGCTCCGGCATCCTTGGCCACTCCCTTGCCCTTGGTGGATTTTGGCGCCATGGCGACTGGGGGAGGAGGGCAGGATAGAGGGCGGCGGAAGCGCAACGAAGGCAAGCGAGGACGAAGCTTAAGGAAGAAGAGGAAGGCAGACGGAGGTTTCCGAGATTGGGGTTGCGTGGAGGGTAAAAGGAACAGTGCGCCCGCGGTTACCCCTTTTTATGGGGAAGCCGCGGGGGGCGCTGCCCATTTACTGCGACGTGACGCATGTGCGCGGAAACCGCCCCACGCATGCCGCCCACGTCACGCACACCCCCCATGGCGCGCCACGCATGCGGGTCGTGGGAGGCGGAGCGCGCAAAGAATCTTACCACGGTAAAAACCACCCCACCTGCCCGCGCTCCATTTTGGGCCTGGCCCAACAACGTGTTGCGCTTATGTGTGGCCCAGGCCCGGGGGCTCCTGTCGGTGTACAATAATAGGGGCACATCTTTGTACCCCTTTTCCTGTGCACGCGCAGTCAGAGCCGCGCCCGCGGCCACACGAAGCAGAACGAGGGAGGTGAGCCAAGGTAAGAATGAAGCCCAAGACAACCAAAGTAATGCCAAGGCCAAGACCACAAAGAGCAGAGGGACGAAGCAAGTTCCCCCGGCAAGAATCTTGCCGGGTGGCATTAGCGGCCCCGGGAAGACTCTTGTCGGGACAGCTCGCCCCGCACCAACAGAGCGAGCCACCCTGAAGCCCACGGCCCCCAGTGCCATCATCAGCGTGGGGCCAGGGCTCGGGAAGGCACCCCTGTGGTGGCACGCGGATCTTTGTGAAGACATATTCAAGATCAGATTAGAACACAACGATTCACGGCAAGATCCTCGCCAAGGAAGGCCACCAGACCCCCGGCAAGATCCTTGTCGGGGACGACAACACACCACGGCAAGACCCTTGCCGGGCCACCCGCCAAGGCCCTCGCCAAAGACACCGGCAAGGCCGCCGCCCAGCCCACATCGACCAGGCTCCCACCGCCATTCACATGCAGCTGCCGGCCCAACCAGCTGGGCGGGCACCTGCCTGGCAACATGCAGCTCCCAGTCCAACTCATCAAGCGCCTGCGTGGTGGCATGCAGATCTTCGTGAAGGCTCCACCACCACGCCAACTCAGCTGCCTGCCTGCCAACATGGCACCGCACGCATCCCTGGCCGGGGCACGTGTCAAAGCGAGGAGGAGCGGCGACGAACAGGACGGGCCTCGCCTCCATCCCTGATAAAGTGAGAGGACACCTAAGCGGTGCATTAACTACACCTTGTCCTATAATACGAGGGATAACCACGTGCCACTTTAGACCTTTCCACGTCTTGTGTGCCACTGTGGCAACCCCTTTTTCCTATAAAAGGAGGCCCGAGGCGTCAAGGAGAAGGATTCGGCTCTTTGGAACCACACGCTGACCACATCTAGTTCGAGAGCTCAAGAACTCTCAGAAATACACCCACCAAAGCAGGACTAGGGTTTTACGCATCCTTGCGGCCCGAACCTGGGTAAACGATCCTTGTGCTGTCTACTAGCCCTACTCTCCTCGCAACCCTGCGCCCCGACAACCGTAGTAGGGATCCTCGTGATCCCATAGGTGTCGTTCCACACCGACAATAGCGAAGAGAAGCTGGCGGCTATCAAGGTCACTAATACCAAGAAGCTTCTATTCTAGTCCTTCATGGAGACCTTCATCGAGGCCGCTACTCACATCGCCGATGGAATCGACCTGGACGAATTCGTCGAGTCAGCTAGCCCTCCTCCTGAGGAGTGAACAAACTTGATGCCACACTTTTATTTGCCTCGGAATGCCGAGTGATTTTGTAACCGTTAAACTCCTTCGGGCCTAATGCCCGAGTACTTCCGTTCATGGTTCTAAACCTTGTTGGATTTATCTGAACTTGATTTTCCTTTGAATATGGTTGCCTTGTTTTTACCACTTGTTGGATTGACCCCAAGGCCATTGTACTTATGTCGCAACACCGACGAGAGGGCAGTGGACATGAGGGCCAGGTGTCGCACACGACCTGCACCTCATCGTCCTTGCGGATTGGGATGGAACGGGCATTGTACTTGTGACGTAGCTCTGACGAGAGGGCCGCGGACATGAGCATTAGGTGCCGCATACGACCTGCACCTCGTCGTCCTGACGGATCATGATGGAGCGGACATTGTACTTGTTTCCGAGTGTGAGGATTGCTCTCCACTTGAAGTGTTTTTGTAACTTAGGTGAGTACGGGATCGCGGCTATGCCTCCGAGTGGGAAGATTGCTCTCCACTTGGAATAGCTTTTGAAACTTAGGCAAATCGGATTCACGGCTAAGCCCCCGAGTGGGAGGATTGCTCTCCACTCGGAGCGGTTTTTTAACTTAGGCAATTACGGGGTCACAGCTAAGCCCCCGAGTGGGAGGATTGCTCTCCACACTGAGTGGTTTTTTAACTTAGGCGATTACAAGGTCGCAGCTAAGCCCCCGAGTGGGAGGATTGCTCTCCACTCAGAGTGGTTTTTTAACTTAGGCGATTACGGGGTCGCAGCTAAGCCCCCGGGTGGGAGGATTGCTCTCCACTCGGGGTGGTTTTTTAACTTAGGCGATTACGGGGTAGTAGCTAAGCCCCCGAGTGGGAGGATTGCTCTCCATTCGAAGTGTTTTTGAAACTTAGGCAAATCGGGTTCACGGCTAAGCCCCCGAGTGGGAGGATTGCTCTCCACTTGGAGTGTTTTTGAAACTTAGGCGAATCGGGTTCGCGGCTAAGACCCCAAATGGGAGGATTGCTCTCCACTCGAAGTATTTTCGGAAGTTAGGCGAATCGGGTTCATGGCTAAGCCCCCGTGTCGGTGTCAAAACCGGCGGATCTCGGGTAGGGGGTCCCGAACTGTGCGTCTAGGCCGGATGGTAACAGGAGGCAAGGGACACGAAGTTTTACCCAGGTTCGGGCCCTCTCGATGGAGGTAAAACCCTATGTCCTGCTTGATTAATATTGATGATATGGGCAGTACAAGAGTAGATCTACCACGAGATCAGAGAGGCTAAACCCTAGAAGCTAGCCTATGGTATGATTGTTGATGTGTATGTCGTCCTACGGACTAAAACCTCCGGTTTATATAGACACCGGATAGGGTTAGGGTTACATAGAGTCGGTTACAATGGTAGGAGATCTGAATATCCGTATCGCCAAGCTTGCCTTCCACGCCAAGGAAAGTCCCTTCCGGACACGGGACGGAGTCTTCAATCTTGTATCTTCATAGTCCAGGAGTCCGGCTGAAGGTATAGTTCGGCTATCCAAACACCCCCTAATCCAGGACTCCCTCAGTAGCCCCTGAACCAGGCTTCAATGACGACGAGTCCGGTGCGCAAATTGTCTTCGGCATTGCAAGGCGGGTTCCTCCTCCAAGTACTTCATAGAAGATTTTGAACACAAAGATAGTGTCCGACTCTGCAAAATAAGTTTCCACATATTGCCATAGAGAGAATAATATTTACACAAATCTAATCTGCTGACGTACTCCGTAGTGTGACATCACACCACGGCCAAGCTTTTATTCGAACCGTTTTACTGTCCCATCTTAGCGCGTTATGCGAGGCGGTTTCCTTGGCACGTCTTGTTAAAGCAGAGATCGTGTCCCCTTATTCCGGGATTCTCATCAATACGGGCGTGGGTAACCCAATCGCGCCATTGATTACGGCGCTTGGAGATAAGAGAGTTTTACCAGGCTGGTGGGGACACGTAGCCGCGTCCACCCATATAAGGGGATAAGGATCCACCTTTTTACCCACGCCTTCTTCCTCCTTTGCCTATCCATTCTTGCGCACCCGAGCTCCAGCGCCCAAGTCCGCACTACCACCTCAACCTTCCCCAGTCATGTACGGAGCGGGAGGCAAGTGGATGGTCTCCTCCGTCACGGAGGGGCACATCAAAAAGCTGAGGAAGGCCGGATATCTGGCTAGCGACATGGCGCACCGGCTTCCCAAAAAGGGGCAGCTCATCCCCACTCCTAGGCCCCATGAGAGGGTGGTATTCCTCCCCCATTTCCTTCCGGACTGGGCTTCCCTCTGCATCCATTTGTCCGGGGGCTCATGTTCTACTACGGCCTGGATTTCCACGATCTAGCCCCGAACTTCGTCCTCAACATCTCGGTGTTCATCATCGTGTCCAAGGCGTTTCTCCGCATCCGCCCCCATTTCGGCCTATGGCTTAAGACTTTCAATGTCAAGCCGAAGGTGGTGCGCGGCAGCCAGGCGGAGTGCGGTGGTGCAATGGTTGGCAAGATGGCCAACGTCCTGTGGCTCAAGGGCTCCTTTGTGGAGACCTTGAAGGGGTGGAAATCATGGTGGTTCTACGTCACCGAGCCGCGCGACGCCGAATGGGTCGCACCCCCTGAGTTTCAATCTGGCCCCCCTACGCGGCTCACGTCCTGGAAGGAGATGGGCCTGTCGTGGGGTAACCAGAAGGAGGTGACCGGACTGCAAACATGCATCCAATCCCTGGTGAACAAGCAACTCAGGCTTGTCAACGTAGTCCAGGTTATGCTCATCCGCCTGATCCTCCCGTGTCAACGTCGGGCCTTCTATCTGTGGGAGTTCGACCCGGCGCAGCATCAAACTCTAAACGGGCTCTTCGACACGACGTACGAAGATGCCTGGAGGATTCTTTTCAAGGGCGCCGAGGCTCCCGCATCCACTATCGAGGATCGCGGATTCAGAGCGCAGCGTCACGCGCTCGCGGTAAGCTGTTTTTTCCTTTAACAGGGTATCGGTTTTCCATAGTTTGACTCTATGCGGGATCTAAAATCCCTTACCTTTGCCCAAAGGCTGAGCGGACGCTCAATTGGCGAAGATGCTGGTTCCGGCACCCTATGTGGTGCTGGACAAGAGGGCCAAGAAGAAGGCCACGGGGACTCGAAAGAGTGCCCGACGCCCGGAGGTGTCGGATTCACCATCCGACGAATCCGAGGCGCACTCCTCCCATGAAGAGGAGGAGGAGGAAGAAGAGACCCCTCCCCCTCTAGCGGGGGAAGGGAAGAAAAGGAAGGCCGTCCCAACTGGGGAGGCCGAAGGGTCCAAGAAGGGGAAAACCCTTTCTCCGGACTACTCCACCGACGCCGACGACGGCAGAGAGGATTGGGCGCCCAAGGCCAAGCCCCTGGCGAAATCGTAAGTATACGGATACCAAAGTAATTCATAGTATTCGTTTATTGCACAGCTTTCCCTGATGTCGAATGTGTTTATGCAGCCCACCCAAAGAGCGGCTCGACGCGTCGTCGAGCGGCTCACTGGACTCGTCAGAGGTGAACTCACTTCCGACGGCTTCCTCCCCCCGCCCTATGGACGACACCGAGGTGTTGTCCCAACAGGTTCCAAGCAGGGAGGAGGTGGTCCCAGAGGCACCGCAAGGCGACCTCCCGGACTCCTGGAGTAAAGGGGGTGAAACCCCCCAAGGCTCCAAGTCCGGCCCTAGGCCGGACACCGCTCCAAAATCGTCAAAGGGTCCAGAGTCCGGCGGGGGACCTCCTTCCAAGAGGAGCAAGCCCGCCGTGCCGGTGACCTCCGTCCAACCGGAGGCGCCGGACAATATGTTGGAGGCGCTCCAAGGCGCCTCCATCGATGAGGGGCACCACACTATTATGTGTGCGGTGATCCAGAAGGTTCAGTCTGCCAAGAGCGGACTGACTGAAGCTTGTACAAGCCTTGTAACAGGCTTTGAGGTAAGTAAGAATGCGTAAATAATATTACCGCATAGACAGTAGCCCCTGATGCTCTGTTTGGCGTTCGGGAAGAAAAGCCGAATAGAGGATCAAAGAAAATTCGCAGGAGTCTAACAAAAATGAGTCAATATGCATGTGCAGGCTACCCTGCTTGTGTCCGCCGCACTGACTGCGGAAGTGGACACACTAAACAGGACCTCAAAAGGTCCGAGCAAGAGCTCGAGCGTGCCAAGAAGCAGCTCGAGGACAATGAAGGTAAGAAATACCTTGTTAAATATATATATATATATACACATATAAAAGGTGCATTTGCGAAAAAATGACAGGATTATTATGGCTATTGTAGGGGCCACGTCTGAGGTGGCGACCCTTCAGCAAGCGCTAGATGAGGCCGAGAAGAATTCGGCCTCGGAGCGCACCGAGTGGGAGAAGTATGAGGCCGAGGTTGGCAAGGTGCGGCAAGAGCTCCAGGCTCTCATGGAAAAACATGAGAGTTTGGAGCGTGACTCAAAGACGCAAGCGTCCGAGCTTGCGGTGGCTATTGAAAATGCCAAATCTGCCAAGGCCGAATCCCAGAAGACCCTCCAGGAGTTGGATGAGGTGAAGAAGATAGCGGCGGGTAAGGCATTCTTTATGCAAAGCAAACACATAAACGTGAGTTACCTGTTACTTACCCGAATCCGGAGCTCTCCAGGAGCGTTCGCAGATCTTCCCCGGAGCGTATCTGATGCCGCCGCATTCTATCGAGCCGAGGAGGGCATCTCGACGGAGAAGGTGTTCTGGTCTCAGTATGCTGAGGCCGGACACCCCGTGCCCCTGAGCGACCAGCTGAAGCAACTGGTCGAGCTCCACAAGGCGGCCCAACAGGCCATGAAGGGCCTCATAGTTCGGCTGTGGCCTGGAGAGGCTCAGCCTGGGAGCTATTTCGGGCTGGTGGAGGCCTGTCCACGGCTTGAAGACATCAAGCACTCTGTCTGCATTGAAGGTGCCCGTAGGGCCCTTGCCCGTGCTAAGGTGCACAGGGGAAAGCTGGATGCGGAGAAGCTTATGAAGGAGGGGCCATCGTCGGGGAAAGAGTATCGCAAGCCTGAGAATTATTATAAGGATGTTCTGAAGTGTTCCCGCCTTGTTGCGGATGAATGTACCAAGGATGTATTTTTTGAGTAAAACCCGCTCGTCTTATCCTGTGCGCTGAAAACTTGTTCATATGCGCTAAGCAATGCTGCTTGAATTTAAAATATTACCTTCTGTGCGGCTGTTTATCAATACTGAGAGATGGCGAGTCGTCGGCTTCTGCCCCCTTGCCGCTAGTGCTGGGGTGTTCGGGGATAAACCTGGGCGCTCTTTTTCCCATATTTGGGTCCTTCGAGGGAGGCGCTCAGCCCAACGAACGAGGCAATCGGACTATAATGCGTGAACACTCTCACTTAGCCATAGAATTCTATAATTTTAAATTTCGGCGAAGCCCCTAGTATTCGGAAGACCGAGTTCGGGGCGCTATCCGCGCCTTGGCCGGACAGAGCCGACTCCTCGCCCTAAGCGGCATAAGTCTTTAGGGACTCGAAAAAACCTCTCGAACAGCGACCAGCTCTCGCTTCATCATGACAGTCAGTTTTAGCTTTCCCCACTAAGGTGCTCGGCCCAGCTCAACTGGGGCACAATCGCAGTGGTTCTCCTAGTGCTACCTTAGCCGATATAGCGGAACGTAAGGCACCAAAACATAGGAGCCGGGCAAACCCAACTATTGACCCAAGACATGATTCGGAGCCGATGCATATAGTGCTATAAGTTCGGGGTGCTGCACTTGTGAAAGTGTTCGGACTTATCACACCATATTGAGGGGTACTAAAGCCCCAGGCGTATTTTGGCCATACCAACGTGTACAGGTGCAACATGTCATTAAGGAACATATATAAAAAAAGGTAATGCAAAAAATAGACAAAAGCTATGCATTGTTTATTAAAAATAGCTGCGATCAAAGCAGAACGATACAAGTGATGCGATAAACGAAAAGTTGGACTATTTAACATGTCTGCTCCAAGGGCAAGCTGCGGAATAGTATGCGAAACACGTATACTGCTCGTGATAGAGACCACCTGGGATTTCTGTAGTGCGGCATGGCTTGTCTGCTTCCCTGGTCCTTGCATCGTTTGTGCGGCAATTTAACTGCCGAACAGGCCTTCCGAAGAGTAGAGTCCTGGAAGTAAGAGAAAAGTAAAAAATAGGCAGCCCCTGGTGCGGTTTAAGCCGTGTTTTGGGCGTGCCGTGATGGTGCCCCTCCCCCGATGCCCATGGTATTTCCAGAGCATAGTTAAGGACGCGAAGTACTGGCGTCGCCTTTTTGCGAGGGTTGGGGTTGGGGCCGCATTGCTATGCCTGTTCGGAACGTGCCAGGCGGTCTTGTTGTAGGTTACTCCGGGCGCGCTTGACGGTGTCCGGACGTTTAATGGTCGGACAGGAGAACTGCCTGGAGAGGCTGCTTTGTACTTCCGCTGCAAGGGCCGCCGTGTGCTCCTCTGTTCGGAGGGAGCATTCGATGTTTCCATTGACCGTAAACACTCCACGAGGGCCTGGCATCTTGAGCTTAAGGTATGCATAATGCGGTACCGCATTGAATTTGGCGAATGCGGTTCGTTCGAGCAGTGCATGATAGCCACTGCGGAATGGGAGTATGTCGAAGATCAATTCCTCGCTTCGGAAATTATCCGGGGATTCGAAGACCACTTCAAGTGTGACTGAGCCTGTACAGTTGGCCTCTATACCTGGTATTATGCCTTTAAAGGTCATTTTGGTGGGCTTAATCCTCGAGGGATCGATGCCCATTTTTCGCACTGTATCCTGGTAAAGTAGGTTCAGGCTGCTGCCGCCGTCCATGAGGACTCTAGTGAGATGAAATCCGTCAATAATTGGGTCTAGAACCAATGCGGAAAATCCGCCATGACGGATGCTAGTGGGATGGTCTCTTCGATCAAAGGTCATCGGGCAGGAGGACCATGGGTTGAACTTTGGGGCGACTGGCTCTACCGCGTATACGTCCCTTAACGCGCGCTTCCGCTCCCTTTTGGGGATGTGGGTGGCGTATATCATGTTCATCGTCCGCACTTGTGGGGGAAAACCCTTCTGTCCATTGTTGTTCGGTGGCCGGGGCTCCTCGTCGTCATCGCTATGCAGCCCCTTGTCTTCGTTGTCGGCGCTTAGCTTGCCTGCCTGCTTGAACACCCAACAATCCCTGTTGGTGTGATTGGCTGGCTTTTCGGGGGTGCCATGTATTTGGCACAAGCGGTCGAGTATTCGGTCCAAGCTGGACGGGCCCCTAGGATTCTTTTTGAATGGCTTCTTTCGCTGACCGGATTTAGAGCCTCTGAATCCAGCATTAACTGTCGTATCCTCAGCATTGTCGCTGTTAATGCGTCGCTTCTGCTTGTTGCGACGTGACCTGCCACTAATGTCCCTGGTGTCCGAACTACCAGGGTTCTCGGTCATATTGTTGCTACGAGCGAGCCAGCTGTCTTCTCCCGCGCAAAAGGAGGTCATGAGTGTCGTGAGTGCTGCCATAGATTTCGGCTTTTCGTGTCCGAGGTGCCAGGCCAGCCACTCGTCACGGATATTGTGCTTGAAGGCTGCTAGGGCCTCAGCGTCCGGACAGTCGACTATTTGATTTTTCTTTGTTAGGAACCGTGTCCAGAATTGTCTGGCCGATTCCTCTGGCTGCTGGATTACGTGACTTAGGTCATCGGTGTCTGGGGGTCGCACATAAGTGCCCTGGAAATTGTCGAGGAATGCGGCTTCCAGGTCCTCCCAACAACTGATTCATCCTGTTGGCAGGCTGTTGAGCCAATGCCGAGCTGGTCCTTTAAGATTGAGTGGGAGGTATTTGATGGCGTGAAAATCGTCGCCGCGGGCCATGTGGATATGAAGGAGATAATCCTCGATCCATACCGCAGGGTCTGTTGTGCCATCATATGATTCGATGTTTACGGGTTTGCAACCCTCGGGGATTTGATGATCCATTATTTCGTCTGTAAAGCACAGTGGGTGTGCGGCGCCTCTGTACTAGGCGATATCATGACGTAGCTCCAATGAGCTTTGTCTACTGTGTTCGGCCCTGCCGAATTTGTGGCCGGCGTGACGGTTACTGTCTCGAGCCGTGGGGTGCCCACGCGATCCGTAGATCGATCGTGTTTGCCCTGCCTTGTCCTCGAACATGTCTCGTAAGTCCGGCGCATATTCCTGTGCCTTGGTACGGGGTGCGGCTTGAGTGGAGGGCTGGGGGGCCTCTCTGTCGCGGCCACGAGGTGGCCGTTCGGCCGCATCAAGTGCTTCCTCCTCTAATCAGGGTAGCAACCTGCGCTTTGGGTAGCTCTTGGAGGGGTGTTCGAGTTTATGCTCTTCGGCCGCAAGGACTTCAGTCCATCTGTCAACTAGCAAATCTTGATCAGCTCTGAGCTGTTGCTGTTTTTTCTTGAGGCTTCTTGCCATGGCCATAAGCCTGCGTTGGAAACGCTTTTGCTCAACGAGATCCTCTGGCATGACGAATTCGTCGTCGTCGAGGCTTGCCTTGTCTTCGGAGGGAGGCATATAATTATCGTCCTCGACCTCTCTGTCTGCCGCTCCCTCATGAGGGCTGGCTTATCCATCCTCCTGTGCTAAACCTTGCTAGAGGGGGTTTTCTTCGGCACTCTCCGGAGTATTATTATCTCCCGTGCTGGAATCACCGTTTTTGTGTTGGCGGGATTTTGAGTGGCGCCGCTGACGCCGGCGCTTGGGCTGTTTCTTGGAGGGGTCATCCTCTGCTGTTCCATCGCCCTCTCCCTCTTTTGGGGTGTCCACCATGTATATGTCATATGACGAGGTGGCTTTCCAGGGCCTAGTAGGCGCTGGTTCTTCATCGTCTCCTTCATCGGTGTCCATACCGTCTATGTCTTCGGAGTCGAAGTCGAGCATGTCGGTTAAGTCGTCGACAGTGGCTACAAAGTGGGTGGTGGGTGGGTTTTGAATTTCTTCATCGTCCATACCCCAACCTTGCTGACCGTAGTCCGGCCAGGGCTCTCCTGATAAAGAGAGAGACTTTAGTGACTTCAGGATATCGCCGAAAGGCGAGTGCTGAAAGATGTCTGCGGCACTGAACTCCATGATCGGCACCCAATCGGATTCGACTGGCAGGGGCGCGGAGGGTTCAGAGTCCCGAGAGGAGTCTGGCTCCTTGGAGTCACAAGCCTCGCAGAGTATGGGGCTGGTGTTCGGCTCAATCGCCATTTGGATCGCAGCCCCTAAGGTGGCATCCAACCGCCCATCCTCGATCGGCGCGGTCGACTCCGAACTAAGGGTCAGAGCCGTTGCGGGTGCAGCCTCCAGGGCACTGTTCGGCGGCAGAGCTAGATCATGCTCGTCGTAACAGTGCGGCGCGCTCGGCAGTGGTTCGAATCCGTCGAGGATCAAGTCCCCGCGGATGTTAGTCGTGTAGTTTAAACTTCCAAATCTGACCTGACGGCCAGGGGCATAGCTTTCGATCTGCTCTAGATGGCCAACTGAATTGGCCCGCAGTGTGAAGCCGCCAAAGACGAAGATCTGTCCGGGGAGGAAGGTCTCACCCTGGACTACATCGCCGTTGATGATCGTAGGAGCCATCGGGCCCGACGGCGATGGCACAGAGGAACTCTCAATGAAAGCACCAATGTTAGTGTCAAAACCGGAAGATCTCGGGTAGGGGGTCCCGAATTGTGCGTCTAGGCCGGATGGTAACAGGGGGCAAGGGACATGAAGTTTTACCCAGGTTCGGGCTCTCTCGATGGAGGTAAAACCCTACGTACTGCTTGATTAATATTGATGATATGGGTAGTACAAGAGTAGATCTACCACGAGATCAGAGAGGCTAAACCCTAGAAGCTAGCCTATGGTATGATTGTTGATGTGTATGTCGTCCTACGGACTAAAACCCTCCGGTTTATATAGACACCGGATAGGGTTAGGGTTACATAGAGTCGGTTACAATGGTAGGAGATCTGAATATCCGTATCGCCAAGCTTGCCTTCCACGCCAAGGAAAGTCCCTTCCGGACACGGGGCGGAGTCTTCAATCTTGTATCTTCATAGTCCAGGAGTCCGGCTGAAGGTATAGTTCGGCTATCCGAACACCCCCTAATCCAGGACTCCCTCACCCTGAGTGGGAGGATTTCTCTCCACTCGGAGTGTTCTTGAAACTTAGGCGAATAGGATTCGCGGCTAAGCCACCCACCGGGGGACTTGAACACATGTGTTTACGGGATAACAATCATTTAAGATACTACAAATATCTTGTCTTTGATAAGCAAACTAAAGGATTCTTATTACAACTCGTTGATCCGAGTGTTTAGGTATAGAAACGGCGGAGCAGATCTACATACCATGAATGTGGCTTGTCTTTCTTCGTGGCTACGTTGTAGAGGTGATACACCCCATTGTGGAGCACCTTGGTGATGATGAAGGGGCCTTCCCAGGCCAGAGCGAGCTTATGAGGTCGCTTCTGATGCACTCGGAGCACAAGGTCTCCTTCCTGGAATGCTCGACCTCTGACATTACGGGCATGGAATCGACGCAAATCTTGTTGGTAGATGGTCGACCAGATTAGAGCCATTTCACGTTCTTCCTCCAAGAGATCAACCGCATCTTGGCATGTCGGTTCAGCTTTAGCTTCTGAGAAAAGTTCCACTCGGGGAGCGTTGTGCAGAAAGCCACTCGGAAGCACAGCTTCGGCGCCATACACCATGAAGAAAGGGGTTCGGTCAGTCGACGGGTTTGGAGTTATTCTCAGTCCCCATAGGACGGATGGCAATTCAGTCACCCAAGCTCCAACAGCATTCTTGAGATCACGCATCAGTCGGGGTTTCAGCCCTTGAAGGATCAAACCATTCTCCCTTTCTGCTTGCCCATTCGACGGCGGGTGTGCAACGGATCCGTAATCGACCCGAGTACCTTGGAAAGCACAGCATGCCCTGAACTCATCAGAATCAAAGTTGGAACCATTCTCTGTGATAATACTGTGAGGGGTTTGAGGGAGTCCTGGACTAAGGGGTCCTCGGGCGTCCGGCCTGTTGGACATGGGCCGGACTATTGGGTCATGAAGATACAAGATAGAAGACTTTATCCCGTGTCCGGATGGGACTCTCCTTTGCGTGGAAGGCAAGCTAGGCGGCCGGATATACTATTTCCTTTCTATGTAACCGACTTTGTACAACCCTAGTCCCCTCCAGTGTCTATATAAACCAAGGGGTTAGTCCGTAGGAACAATCATAATTTGATAGGCTAGACTTCTTGGGTTTAGCCATTACGATCTCGTGGCAGATCAACTCTTGTAACCCCTATACTCATCAATATTAATCTAGCAGGATGTAGGATTTTACCTCCATCGAGAGGGCTCGAACCTGGGTAAACATTGTGTTCCTTGTCTCCTGTTACCATCAACCTCAGACGCACAGTTCGGGACCCCCTACCCGAGATCCGCCGGTTTTGACACCGACATTGGTGCTTTCATTGAGAGTTCCACTATGTCGTCGAAGTCAGGTTTGTTGGCTCACCTCGTGATCAAGAACAGCATCACCGTTGATGGAGCCCTGGCCTCAGGCCAAACTCTCCGGTTGGGTTGCTTTGTCATGTCCACCCGTTCGGCCGGTGAGCCGACGATGACTTCTCAGGTCATCGAAAATCGCCTCTGAATTGACTCCGAATGCTCCAGACAGATGGATCCACTTGAATTATCATCCTTGACGGAACTCCTGGATCGCATCGCCGCCTTGGGGGTCGCTACAGACTACGGTCGGATTGGGCTTAAACCCGATCAGAGAGAAGTCAAATCTCCATCGATCACCCACCAGATAGCGGTAGTGGAGGAGCAAAACAACAACTCTCCCTCTATACTCAGGACGAACTATGTTCGGATCTCCGAGCTCGAAGAGCCTGATACTTGTCAACGGAATGATGCGCCTTGTCCTTTGAACTTGGAATCAGATGGTAGACCCGAAAAATCGGTCGATCCTCCGAAGCCTGAACTATTCGGCTTGGAAATTTCTCAAGCTCCGGATCTCAAATTGGGTCAGGTTTGGATTTAAATCCACCCACCCACCCAGATATACGTGATCTCACATACCTATAGCAGAAGTCTCAGGAAACATTCCATCACTTTTGGGCTAGATTTCTCCTTGTCAAGAACAAGATCAAGGGTTGCCGTGACGAAGACGCGATCTCAATATTCCGCAATAATTGTACGGACGAAGGGATCCTCAACGCTATCAACCGCCGTCGCGTGTTACACTTCGCCGACTTGGCAACCATAGTACAGAAATACTGCACAATGGAAAGCGCCTGGAAAACTCAGGCAGCTCGTTGGGAATCGCCAGCTCCCACTCAACCTTCTGTCAGGACAAAAAGGATACACCCACATGGGGCGCCCGACATAGCATTAAAGAAATCCAAACCCATCATGGGGGCGGAACCGTCCTGGAGGGATGGCTCGATAGGCCATGAAAAATACACACAACACCAGATACCATACCTACCCACAGCCTTAGAGCATGTTGGATACTCCGGCAAGTGGCAAAGAGTGGCAAGGATATCCTCACCAAAAATACCTTGGAACGACTCCCCCCGAAACACGATGATCGCAGAGTATTGACGGTCTTCGAGACTTTCGCCTCAAACAATCGGCGCAAAAGGGCACTTCGCGACCTCGCCGAAGTCTGTCAAGTCGCAACAATAAATCCTTGGAACAACACGGCCATAACTTTCAATGCCAGTGACGAACCAAGAACACGGTCAGTCAGGGCACCAGCCGCCTTGGTCCTCAATCCAATTGTGGACGGCTTTCGGCTCACCAAGGTGCTCATGGACGGCGGCAGTGGATTAAACCTCATCTACAAGGATACACTCGGTAAAATGGAAATAGACAGGAGTCGCATCAAGCAAAGCAGCATGACCTTCCGAGTTATTATTCCTAGTCGGGAGGCACGATGCGCGGGAAAAATCACACTTGATGTGGTATTCGGTGTTGGGGAACGTAGTAATTTCAAAAAAAAATCCTACGCACACGCAAGATCATGGTGATGCATAGCAACGAGAGGGGAGAGTGTGATCTACATACCCTTGTAGACCGTCAGCGGAAGCGTTAGCACAACGCGGTTGATGTAGTCGTACGTCTTCACGACCCGACCGATCAAGCACCGAAACTACGGCACCTCCGAGTTCTAGCACACGTTCAGCTCGATGACGATCCCCGGACTCCGATCCAGCAAAGTGTCGGGGAAGAGTTCCGTCAGCACGACGGCGTGGTGATGATCTTGATGTACAACCGTCGCAGGGCTTCGCCTAAGCACCGCTACAATATTATCGAGGATTATGGTGGAAGGGGGCACCGCACACGGCTAAGAATATGATCACGTGGATCAACTTGTGTCTATGGGGTGCCCCCTGCCCCCGTATATAAAGGAGCAAGGGGGAGGCCGGCCGGCCCTTGTGGGCGCGCCAAGGAGGAGTAGGATTCCTACTCCTAGTTGGAGTAGGTTTCCACCTTTCCTAGTCCAACTAGGAGAAGGGGGGAAAGGGGGGAAGAGGGGAAGGAAGGGAGAGAGGGGCTGTGCCCCAAATCCCTTGTCCAATTCGGACTGGGCTTGGGAGGGGCGCGCGCCACCTCCTGGTCCTTCCCACTAAGGCCCATTAAGGCCCATTGCTTCTTCCTCGTATTCCCGTAACTCCCCGGTACCTCCGAAAATACCTGAATCACTCGGAACCTTTCCGATGTCCGAATATAGTCGTCCAATATATCGATCTTTATGTCTCGACCATTTCGAGACTCTTCGTCATGTCCCCGATCTCATCTGGGACTCCGAACTCCTTCGGTACATCAAAACTCATAAACTCATAATATAACTGTCATCGAAACCTTAAGCGTGCGGACCCTGCGGGTTCGAGAACAATGTAGACATGACCGAGACATGTCTCCGGTCAATAACCAATAGCGGAACCTGGATGCTCATATTGGCTCCCACATATTCTACGAAGATCTTTATCGGTCAGACCGCATAACAACATACGTTGTTCCCTTTGTCATCGGTATGTTACTTGCCCGAGATTCGATCGTCGGTATCTTAATACCTAGTTCAATCTCGCTACCGGTAAGTCTCTTTACTCGTTTCGTAATACATCATCTCGCAACTAACTCATTAGTTGCAATGCTTGCAAGGCTTATGTGATGTGCATTACCGAGAGGGCCCAGAGATACCTCTCCGACAATCGGAGTGACAAATCCTAATCTCGAAATACGCCAACCCAACATTTACCTTTGGAGACACCTGTAGAGCTCCTTTATAATCACCCAGTTACGTTGTGACGTTTGGTAGCACACAAAGTGTTCCTCCAGCAAACGGGAGTTGCATAATCTCATAGTCATAGGAACATGTATAAGTCATGAAGAAAGCAATAGCAACATACTAAACGATCGGGTGCTAAGCTAATGGAATGGGTCATGTCAATCACATCATTCTTCTAATGATGTGATCCTGTTAATCAAATAACAACTCTTTTGTTCATGGTCAGGAAACATAACCATCTTCGATTAACGAGCTAGTCAAGTAGAGGCATACTAGTGACACTCTGTTTGTCTATGTATTCACACATGTATTATGTTTCCGGTTAATACAATTCTAGCATGAATAATAAACATTTATCATGATATAAGGAAATAAATAATAACTTTATTATTGCCTCTAGGGCATATTTCCTTCAGTCTCCCACTTACACTAGAGTCAATAATCTAGTTCACATCGCCATGTGATCTAACATCAATAGTTCACATCTTTATGTGGTTAACACCCATAGTTCACATCGATATGTGACCAACACCCAAAGGGTTTACTAGAGTCGGTAATCTAGTTCACAACGCTTATGTGATTAACACCCAATGAGTACTAAGGTGTGATCATGTTTTGCTTGTGAGATAATCATAGTCAACGGGTCTGTCACATACAGATCCGTAAGTATTTTGCGAATTTCTATGTCTACAATGCTCTGCATGGAGCTACTTTAGCTAATTGCTTCCACTTTCAATATGTATCCAGATGAAGACTTAGAGTCATCCGGATCAGTGCCAAAACTTGTATCGACATAACCCTTTTACGACGAACCTTTTTTCACCTCCATAATTGAGAAACATATCCTTATTCCACTAAGGATAATTTTGACCGCTGTCCAGTGATCTACTCCTAGATCACTATTCTACTCCCTTGCCAAAATCAGTGTAGGGTATACAATAGATCTGGTGCATAGCATGGCATACTTTATAGAACCTATGGCCAAGGCATAGGGAATGACTTCAATTCTCATTCTATTTTCTGCCATGGTCGGGCTTTTAGTCTTACTCAATTTCACACCTTGTAACACAGGCAAGAATTCTTTCTTTGACTGTTCCATTTTGAACTACTTCAAAATCTTGTCAAGGTATGTACTCATTGAAAAAAAAATTATCAAGCATCTTGATCTATCTCTATAGATCTTGATGCTCAATATGTAAGCAGATTCACCGAGGTTTTCTTTGAAAAAATCCTTTCAAACACTCCTTTAAGCCTTGCAGAATAATTCTACATTATTTCCGATCAACAATATGTCATACACATACACTTATCAGAAATGTTGTAGTGCTCCCACTCACTTTCTTGTAAATACAGGCTTCACCGCAAGTCTGTATAAAACTATATGCTTTGATCAACTTATCAAAGCGTATATTCCAACTCCGAGATGCTTGCACCAGTCCATAGATGGATCGCTGGAGCCTGCATATTTTGTTAGCACCTTTAGGATTGACAAAACCTTCTGGTTGCATCATATACAACTCTTCTTTAAGAAATCCATTAAGGAATGCAGCTTCGTTTATCCATTTGCCAGATTTCATAAAATGCGGCAATTGCTAACATGATTCGGACAGACTTAAGCATAGATACGATTGAGAAACTCTTATCGTAGTCAACACCTTGAACTTTGTCGAAAAACCTTTTGCGACAATTCTAGCTTTGTAGATAGTAACACTACTATCAGCGTCCGTCTTCCTCTTGAAGATCCATTTAATCTCAATGACTTGTCGAACATTGGGCAAGTCAACCAAAGTCCATACTTTGTTCTCATACATGGATCTCATCTCAGATTTCATGGCCTCAAGCCATTTCACGGAATCTGGGCTCATCATCGCTTCCTCATAGTTCGTAGGCTCGTCATGGTCAAGTAACATGACTTCCAGAACTGGATTACCGTACCACTCTGGTGCGGATCTCACTCTGTTTTTACCTACGAGGTTCGGCAGTAACTTGATCTGAAGTTACATGATCATCATCATTAGCTTCCTCACTAATCGGTCTAGTAGTCAAAGGAACAGATTTCTGTGATGAACTACTTTCCAATAAGGGAGCAGGTACAGCTACCTCATCAAGTTCTACTTTCCTCCCACTCACTTCTTTCGAGAGAAACTCCTTCTCTAGAAAGTTTCCGAATTTAGCAACAAATGTCTTGCCTTCGGATCTGTGATAGAAGGTGTATCCAATAGTTTCCTTTGGATATCCTATGAAGACACATTTCTCCGATTTGGGTTCGAGCTTATCAGGTTGAAGCTTTTTCACATAAGCATCGCAGCCCCAAACTTTCAGAAACGACAACTTTGGTTTCTTGCCAAACCACAGTTCATAAGGCGTCGTCTCAATGGATTTTATATGGTGCCCTATTTAACGTGAATGCAGCTGTCTCTAATGCATAACCCCAAAACGATAGTGGTAGTTCGGTAAGAGACATCATAGATCACACCATATCTAATAAAGTACGGTTATGACATTCGGACACACCATTACATTGTGGTGTTCCAGGTGGCGTGTGTAGTGAAACTATTTCACATTGTTTTAACTGAAGGCCAGACTCGTAACTCAAATATTTTACCTCTGCGATCATATCGTAGAAACTTTTTATTTTTCTTGTTACGATGATTCTCCACTTCACTCTGAAATTCTTTGAACTTTTCAAATATTTCAGACTTGCGTTTCATTAAGTAGATATACCCATATCTGCTCAAATCATCTGTGAAGGTCAGAAAATAATGATACCCGCCACGAGCCTTAACACTCATCGGATCTCATACATCAGTATATATTATTTCCAATAAGTCAGTTGCTCGCTCCATAGTTCCGGAGAACGGCGTTTTAGTCATCTTGCCCATGAGGCATGGATCGCAAGCATCAACTGATTCATAATCAAGTGATTCCAAAAACCCATTAGCATGGAGTTTCTTCATGCGCTTTACACCAATATGACCTAAACGGCAGAGCCACAAATAAGTTGCACTATCATTATTAACTTTGCATCTTTTGGTTTCAATATTATGATTATGTGTATCACTATGATCGAGATCCAATGAACTATTTTCATTGGGTGTGTAACCATATAAGGTTTTATTCCTGTAAACAGAACAACAATTTATTCTCTTACTTAAATGAATAACCATATTACAATAAACATGGTCAAATCATATTCATGCTCAACGCAAACACCAAATAACACTTATTTAGGTTCAACACTAATCCCCAAATTATAGGGAGTGTGTGATGATGATCATATCAATCTTGGAACCACTTCCAACACACATCGTTACTTCACCCTTAACTAGTCTCTGTTTATTCTGCAACTCCCGTTTCGAGTTACTAATCTTAGCAACTGAACTAGTATCAAATACTGAGGGGTTGCTATAAACACTAGTAAAGTACACATCAATAACATGTATATCAAATATACTTATGTTCACTTTGCCATCCTTCTTATCTGCCAATCACTTGGGGTAGTTCCGCTTCCAGTGACCAGTCCCTTTGCAGTAGAAACACTTAGTCTTAGGCTTAGGACCAGACTTGGGCTTCTTCACTTGAGCAGCAACTTGCTTGCTGTTCTTCTTGAAGTTCCGCTTCTTCCCTCTGCCCTTTTCTTGAAACTAGTGGTCTTGTCTACCATCAACACTTGATGTTTTTCTCGATTTCTACCTTCGTCAATTTCCGCATTACGAAGAGCTTGGGAATCGTTTCCGTTATCCCTTGCATATCATAGTTCATCACGAAGTTCTACTAACTTGGTGATGGTGACTAGAGAATTCTGTCAATCACTATCTTATCTGGAAGATTAACTCCCACTTGATTCAAGCGATTGTAGTACTCAGACAATCTGAGCACATGCTCACTAGTTGAGCGATTCTCCTCCATCTTTTAGCTATAGAACTTGTTGGAGACCTCATATCTCTCAACTCGGGTATTTGCTTGAAATATTAACTTCAACTCCTGGAACATCTCATATGCTCCATGACGTTCAAAACGTCTTTGAAGTCCCGATTCTAAGCCATTAAGCATGGTGCACTAAACTATCAAGTAGTCATCATATTTAGCTAGCCAAACGTTCATAACGTCTGCATCTGCTCCTGCAATAGGTCTGTCACCTAGCGGTGCATCAAGGACATAATTCTTCTGTGCAGCAATGAGGATAAACCTCAGATCATGGATCCAATCCGCATCATTGCTACTGACATCTTTCAACACAATTTTCTCTAGGAACATATCAAAATAAACACAGGGAAGCAACAACGCGAGCTATTGATCTACAACATAATTTGCAAAATACTACCAGGACTAAGTTCATGATAAATTTAAGTTCAATTAATCATATTACTTAAGAACTCCCACTTAGATAGACATCCCTCTAATCCTCTAAGTGATTACGTGATCCAAATTAACGAAACCATGTCCGATCATCACGTGAAATGGAGTAGTTTCATTGGTGAACATCGCTATGTTGATCATATCTGCTATATGATTCACGCTTGACCTTTCGGTCTCCGTGTTCCGAGGCCATATCTGTATATGCTTGGCTCGTTAAGTATAACCTGAGTATTCTGCGTGTGCAACTGTTTTGCACCCGTTGTATTTGAACGTAGAGCCTATCACACCCGATCATCACGTGGTGTCTCAGCACGAAGAACTTTCGCAACGGTGCATACTCAGGGAGAACACTTCTTGATAATTTGTGAGAGATCATCTTATAATGCTACCGTCAATCAAAGCAAGATAAGATGCATAAAAGATAAACATCACATGCAATCAATATAAGTGATATGATATGGCCAACATCATCTTGTGCTTGTGATCTCCATCTTCGAAGCACCGTTATGATCACCATCGTCACCGGCGCGACACCTTGATCTCCATCATAGCATCATTGTCGTCTCGCCAATCTTATGCTTCCACGACTATCGCTACCGCTTAGTGATAAAGTAAAGCATTACAGCGCGATTGCATTGCATACAATAAAGCGACAACCATATGGCTCCTGCCAGTTGCCGATAACTTGGTTACAAAACATGATCATCTCATACAATAAAATTTAGCATCATGTCTTGACCATATCACATCACAACATGCCCTGCAAAAACAAGTTAGACGTCCTCTACTTTGTTGTTGCAAGTTTTACGTGGCTGCTACGGGCTTAAGCAAGAACCAATCTTACCTACGCATCAAAACCACAACGATAGTTTGTCAAGTTGGTGCTGTTTTAACCTTCGCAAGGACCGGGCGTAGCCACACTCGGTTCAACTAAAGTTGGAGAAACTGTCACCCGCTAGCCACCTTTGTGCAAAGCACGTCGGGAGAACCGGTCTCGCGTAAGCGTACGCGTAATGTCGGTTTGGGCCGCTTCGTCCAACAATACCGCCGAAAAGTATGACATGCTGGTAAGCAGTATGACTTATATCGCCCACAACTCACTTGTGTTCTACTCGTGCATATAACATCAACACATAAAACCTGGCTCTGATACCACTGTTGGGGAACGTAGTAATTTCAAAAAAAATTCCTACGCACACGCAAGATCATGGTGATGCATAGCAACGAGAGGGGAGAGTGTGATCTACGTACCCTTGTAGACCGTCAGTGGAAGCGTTAGCACAACGCGGTTGATGTAGTCGTACGTCTTCACGGCCCGACCGATCAAGCACCGAAACTACGGCACCTCCGAGTTCTAGCACACGTTCAGCTTGATGACGATCCCCGGACTCTGATCCAGCAAAGTATCGGGGAAGAGTTCCGTCAGCACGACGGCGTGGTGACGATCTTGATGTACTACCGTCGCAGGGCTTCGCCTAAGCACCGCTACAATATTATCGAGGATTGTGGTGGAAGGGGGCACCGCACACGACTAAGAATATGATCACGTGGATCAACTTGTGTCTATGGGGTGCCCCCTGCCCCCGTATATAAAGGAGCAAGGGGGAGGCCGGCCGGCCCTTGTGGGCGCGCCAAGGAGGAGTAGGATTCCTACTTCTAGTTGGAGTAGGTTTCCACCTTTCCTAGTCCAACTAGGAGAAGGGGGAAAGGGGGGAAGAGGGGAAGGAAGGGAGAGAGGGGCCGTGCCCCAAATCCCTTGTCCAATTCAGACTGGGCTTGGGAGGGGCGCGCGCCACCTCCTGGTCCTTCCCACTAAGGCCCATTAAGGCCCATTGCTTCTTCCTCGTATTCCCGTAACTCCCCGGTACCTCCGAAAATACCTGAATCACTCGGAACCTTTCCGATGTCCGAATATAGTCGTCTAATATATCGATCTTTACGTCTCGACCATTTCGAGACTCCTCGTCATGTCTCCGATCTCATCCGGGACTCCGAACTCCTTCGGTACATCAAAACTCATAAACTCATAATATAACTATCATCGTAACCTTAAGCGTGCGGACCCTGCGGGTTCGAGAACAATGTAGACATGACCGAGACATGTCTCCGGTCAATAACCAATAGCAGAACCTGGATGCTCATATTGGCTCCCACATATTCTACGAAGATCTTTATCGGTCAGACCGCATAACAACATACGTTGTTCCCTTTGTCATCGGTATGTTACTTGCCCGAGATTCGATCGTCGGTATCTTAATACCTAGTTCAATCTCGTTACCGGTAAGTCTCTTTACTCGTTTCATAATACATCATCTCGCAACTAACTCATTAGTTGCAATGCTTGCAAGGCTTATGTGATGTGCATTACCGAGAGGGCCCAGAGATACCTCTCCGACAATCAGAGTGACAAATCCTAATCTCGAAATATGCCAACCCAACATTTACCTTTGGAGACACCTGTAGAGCTCCTTTATAATCACCCAGTCACGTTGTGACATTTGGTAGCACACAAAGTGTTCCTCCGGCAAACGGGAGTTGCATAATCTCATAGTCATAGGAACATGTATAAGTCATGAAGAAAGCAATAGCAACATACTAAGCGATCGAGTGCTAAGCTAATGGAATGGGTCATGTCAATCACATCATTCTTCTAATGATGTGATCCCGTTAATCAAATAACAACTCTTTTGTTCATGGTCAGGAAACATAACCATCTTCGATTAACGAGCTAGTCAAGTAGAGGCATACTAGTGACACTCTGTTTGTCTATGTATTCACACATGTATTATGTTTCCGGTTAATACAATTATAGCATGAATAATAAACATTTATCATGATATAAGGAAATAAATAATAACTTTATTATTGCCTCTAGGGCATATTTCCTTCATTCGGCACGCCGGAGAACTATCGGTCCGAAGAGATAACCTTCCAAGTGGCCCCTTTCAACAGTGGGTACCACGCCCTGTTGGGGCGGGATGCATTCACACGCTTTCAAGCCATACCTCATTACGGGTATATGAACCTCAAAATTCCCGGGCCCAATGGTATTATCACTCTCGCTAGTGATCCGGACATAGCCCTCCGTGCTGAAAACAAAACAACCTCCCAAGCCCTTGAGGCACTCTCTGAGGCCCTTGCGGCCGAAGAGTTAACAACGCTGCGCTCGACGGTGGATAGGGATGATGTAATCCTCGACAAGCGCTCCAAATCCACCTCCTTCAAACCAGCAGATGAAATAGTCAAATTTCAAGTCCACCCGACGGACCCAAAGAAGACAGCCTCCATTGGCGCACAACAGGACCCGACAGCGGACGCCGCACTGCGAGCGTTCCTACACGAAAACTGGGACATATTCGCCTGGCACCCTTCTGATATGCCAGGAATCCCACGCAGATTGGCTGAGCACAGCCTCAATATACTGAAAGGATACAGGCTAGTCAAGCAAACACTGTGGTGCTTTTTCAAACCCAAACGACAAGCTATGGGGGAGGAGCTAGCCAAGCTAATCAAGGCCGGATTTATCAGAGAAATAAAACATCCTGACTGGCTAGCGAACCTGGTAATGGTGCCAAAGAAGGATAAATCCTGGCGCTTGTGCGTCGATTTCAAAGACCTCAACAAAGCTTGCCCTAAGGATCCATTCCCCCTCCCCCGCATCGATCAAATTATTGATGCCACTGCAGGGCACGACTCATTGTGTTTCCTCAACATGTACTCCGGATACCATCAAATTAAAATGAAGGAATCCAACCAAGCCGCAAAGGCATTTATTACCCCGTATGAGCCTTTCTGCTTCAACACTATGCCCTTTGGGCTCAAAAACGTCGGCGCCACCTACCAACGCATGATTCAAACATGCCTGGAGAAACAAATCGGCAAGACAGTTGAAGCATATGTGGACGACGTCATCATCAAGACTAAGCGCGTCGAGTCATTAATAGATGACTTACGCCTCACATTCAACAATCTCCGAACATATGACATTAAGCTCAATCCAGAAAAATGTGTTTTCGGTGTCCCCTCGGGAAAACTACTGGGCTTCATTGTTTCCAGTAGAGGAATCGAGGCAAATCCAGCCAAAATCCGAGCTTTATCACAATTGGCTACACCAACAGACCTTAAGCAGGTCTAAAAACTAGCTGGATGCGTAGCGGCTTTAAGCCGCTTTATCTCCAGACTAGGAGAAAAAGCATTGCCGCTTTATCGACTTGTCCGACTCACCGATCACTTCGAGTGGACAGATGCAGCAACGGCCGGATTGGAAGAAATAAAGGCTCTTTTAGCAAGCAACCCAATCCTAGCCACGCCAAGCCTCAACGAACCAATGTTATTATACACATCTGCAACACACCAGGTGGTGAGCGCAGTACTCGTCGTCGAACGAGAGAAAGACGGACACAAATTCCTGCTCCAGAAGCCGGTATACTACGTATCCACCATCCTAACTCCAAGCAAATCCCGGTACCCTCATTATCAAAAGAGAGCATACACGGTCTTCATGGCATCCCGGAAGCTACGACACTATTTCCAAGAGGGCTCGATCACAGTGGCTTCCGAAGTTCCACTGAACGACATAATAAACAATCGCGACGCAACGGGCCGGATTGCCAAGTGGGCCATTGAGCTCCTTCCATTTGATATAACATATAAGCCACACCAGGCCATCAAATCCCAAGTACTGGCAGACTTTGTCGCCGAATGGACAGAAGTTGAACTCCCTAAAGAGTACGACACATATTCCAACTTGGTCATGCATTTTGATGGTTCCAAAATGCTGGCGGGCTTAGGGGCAGGCGTTGTCCTAACATCCCCTATTGGAGATACAGTTCAGTACGTACTCCAAATATTACACACAGACTCCAACAGTGCAACCGAATATGAGGCTTTTTGCATGGTCTTCGGATGGTTGTCTCCATGGGTATACAACGCCTGGAAGTGCGCGGGGACTCGAACCTCATGATATCTCAAATAAATGGAGATTTCGATGCCAAGGATCTGAAGATGGCGGCTTACCGCAACGCTGTTCTCAAAATGTCGACTCGGTTCGAGGGGCTCGAATTTCACCATGTGGCTCGAGAGAGTAATCAAGCGGCTGACATCCTTGCTCCCATGGGCGCCAAGCTCGACCCCGTCCCACCTAACATCTTCTTAGAAAGGCTTTTCAAGACATCCGTGGTGTGGCAAGGGGAGAACGGCAACGTCGGTCTGGATCCGACCATAACCCATGATTCCAAACATACCGACATCATAAGAGGCTCAGCCACCGAAATAACACCGTCGGCCCATCTTATCATGGCAGTCATTGCCCCATGGACCGAACCCTTCTTGGCCTACCTCAATAGGCAAGAGCTCCCTGAGGATCAGAATGAGGCTCGCTGCATTGTTCGGCGTTCGAAAGCCTATAAAGTCCACGAAGGAGAACTCTACAAGAAAAGCACTACCGGAGTACTCCAAAGATGTATCTCCGAGGAGGAGGGGCGACAGCTCTTTGCTGAGATTCATGCCGGTCTTGGTGGTCACCATGCAGTAGCTCGGGCCCTTGTAAGCAAGGCCTTCCGTACAGGCTTCTGCTGGCCGACGGCCCGAGCAGATGCACAGGACCTTGTCCAACGTTGCGTCGGATGCCAACTTTTCGCCAACCAAAGCCATATGCCACCCACTGCTCTACAAACAATCCCCATCACTTGGCCCTTCGTGGTCTGGGGGCTTGACATGGTTGGACCCCTTAAAGGAGGCAGCCATAAGAAAAAATATCTACTAGTCATGGTAGATAAATTCACTAAGTGGATAGAGGCCAAACCAGTTAAAATGGCCGAAGTCGGACCAGTGATAGACTTTATATCCGGCGTTGTGCACCGTTATGGTGTCCCACACAGCATCATCACTGACAACGGCTCTAACTTTACAGCCGATGAGGTGAAAGTCTGGTGCGCTAATCTAGGCATTAAGCTCGATTACGCCTCCGTCTATCATCCGCAAACAAACGGTCAAGTCGAACGAGCCAATGGTCTTATTATGAGCGGCATCAAACCCAGGCTAGTGTGGTCTTTGAAAGAATCAGACAATCACTGGGTTGAGGAGCTCGACTCCGTACTCTGGGGGTCGCGGACCATGCCCAATCGCACTACCGGATATACACCTTTCTTCATGGTGTACGGCGCAGAGGCTGTGTTACTGATACGTCCATTTTGCATCATGCTTTTATATCGATATTTATTGCATTATGGGCTGTTATTACACATTATGTCACAATACTTGTGCCTATTCTCTCTTATTTTACAAGGTTTACATAAAGAGGGAGAATGCCGGCAGCTGGGATTCTGGGCTGGAAAAGGAGCAAATATTAGAGACCTATTTTGCACAGCTCCAAAAGTTCTGAAACTTCACGGAAGTCATTTTCAAAATATATAAAAAATACTGAGTGCAAGAAGTTCACCAGGGGGGGCACACCCTGCCCACGAGGGTGGGGGGCGTGCCCCCCTACCTCGTGGCCCCCTGGTGGCCCTCCGATGCCCATCTTCTGCTATATGGAGTCTTTCGATGAGGAAAAAATCACAAGCCATCTTTCCGGACGAGACTCCGCCACCACGAGGCGGAACCTTGGGGGAACCAATCTAGGGCTTCGGTGGAGCTGTTCTGTCGGGGAAACTGCCCTCTGGGAGGGGGAAATTGATACGTCCATTTTGCATCATGCTTTTATATCAATATTTATCGCATTACGGACTGTTATTTCACTTTATGTCACAATACTTATGGCTATTCTCTCTTATTTTACAAGGTTTACATAAGGAGGGAGAATGCCGGCAGCTGGAATTCTGGGCTGGAAAAGGAGCAATTATTAGAGACCTATTCTACGCAACTCCAAAAGTCCTGAAACTCCACGAAACATCTTAAAATAAATAAAGAAAAATCCTCGCCAAAGATGAAGGCTAGGGGGCCCACACCCTGCTCACGAGGGTGGGCCCCCCCCTAGGGCGCGCCCCCTACCTCGTGGGCCCCCTGGTGGCTCTCCGACGCCCATCTTCTCCTATATGAGGTCTTTCGATGAGAAAAAAATATAAAGGAACTTTTCGGGACGAGACTCCGCCGCCACGAGGCGGAACCTTGGCGGATCCAATCTAGAGCTCCGGCAGAGCTGTTCTGCCGGGGATACTTCCCTCCGGGAGGGGGAAATCATCACCATCGTCATCACCAACGCTCCTCTCATCGGGCGAGGGCAATCTCCATCAACATCTTCACCAGCACCATCTCATCTCCAAACCCTAGTTCATCTCTTGTATCCAATTCTTGTCTCACAGTCCGGGATTGGTGCTACTAGGTTGCTAGTAGTGTTGATTACTCCTTGTAGTTGATGCTAGTTGGTTTATTTGGTGGAAGATCATATGTTCAGATCCTATATGCATATTATTACCCCTCTGATTATGAACATGAATATGCTTTGTGAGTAATTACGTTCGTTCCTGAGGACAAGGGAGAAGTCTTGCTATGAGTAGTCATGTGAATTTGGTATTCGTTTGTTATTTTGATAAGATGTATGATGTCTAGCCTCTAGTGGTGTTATGTGAACGTCGACTACATAACACTTCACCATTATTTGGGCCTAGAGGAAGGCATTGGGAAGTAATAAGTAGATGATGGGTTGCTAGAGTGATAGAAGCTTAAACCCTAGTTTATGCGTTGCTTTGTAAGGGGCTGATTTGGATCCATATGTTTCATGCTATGGTTAGGTTTACCTTAATACTGTTGTTGTAGTTGCGGATGCTTGCAATAGAGGTTAATCATAAGTGGGATGCTTGTTCAAGTAAGAACAGCACCCAAGCACCGGTCCACCCACATATCAAATTATCAAAGTATCGAACGCGAATCATATGAACGTGATGAAAACTAGCTTGACGATATTCCCATGTGTCCTCGGGAGCGCTTTTCCTTTATAAGAGTTTGTTCCGGCTTGTCCTTTGCTACAAAAGGATTGGGCCACTGACGGTGTCCTGGACTAGGGGGTACTCACCACGTCGTCTCCCGATCTATTAGATTGGGCCGAGGCCCCCCATGGTCGTATACTCATGGGCCAGTTCGGACAGCTGCCGCATACAAGGAAGATTCCACAAAGACTTGGCGATCAAGACAAGGACTTCTCCCCACCGGCGTATTCGGCTAGGACTCTTGGTAACCTAAGCCTCTGGTGTTATATAAACCAGGGCCAGGCTAGTCGATACAACATACACATCAACAATCATACCATAGGCTAGCTTCTAGGGTTTAGCCTCTCTGATCTCGTGGTAGATCTACTCTTGTACTACCCATATCATCAATATTAATCAAGCAGGACGTAGGGTTTTACCTCCATCGAGAGCGCCCGAACCTAGGTAAAACTTCGTGTCCCTTGCCTCCTGTTACCATCCGGCCTAGACGCACAGTTTGGGACCCCCTACCCGAGATCCGCCGGTTTTGACACCGACAATGGTGCTTTCATTGAGAGCTCCGCTGTGTGATCGACAAAAGGATCGATGGCTCGCCTGCAGATCAACTGCGACTCCGGCGTCTTCATCACCAGTTCGACTGGTCACCTTGGTTCGACCAAGAATTGCGCCCCGTGTTCGGATCACCATGTTCGGACGAGGGCCTTCATCAAACATCAACTCCGATCTCTGTCAAGACCACGGAGGAATCATCTATGGAGCTCGGGGGCTCAACGTCAACATTGCCCTCAAGCGACCGTGCTGTTTTTTTTTGGACAGCAAACTCGTATCTTCTGCCACCACCTCCTCGAGTATCGCTTTCACAATCGCTTTGGTGGAATTGTGCGGAATTGAGTCTATAAAAACCCTGGAAAATTTCGTCGAGTTCTGATGGAGGAATCTCTGGCAATCCACGATATACCGGAGCCCTGTCAAATCTGGATGGGAATTTGGATGAGTTTAGGGCGTGGTGTCCAGCTTCTAGCTCGGACGTCCTTTGGAAGATCCAACCATTGATCGTCTGCGGAATTCCTATATCTAGCACCTCTCAAAATTTCAGCTCGATCCGACCCTCCAAACTCCGGGAACCTTCCGATTAGTGCATCACTTTTCGGATCTGTTTTCTGCGCGAAAACGAATCCGATCCGAGTTCATCCTTTTTTATGAACGGGATTTCGGACATCCCTTTTGAAGGAAGTTTTGTATGGGGTATTGTGTTTTGTTCCCGAACACATCCCACTAACTTTAAGATCTTTTGAACATGATCTTCTACATCATGCTGGTGTCAAACCAGTCCGGCAATATTACTCCACGGCTGCCGACCTGCGCTAGACACGTCGTCACTTTAGCCGATCTCAACTTCTTCGGATCATCATCTTGGCAAGCCGAACAAGAGTCCGGCATCGCGAAGGATAAATCATCATCAACATCGCCGCCCCATGGATTACACGGAGCGGTCATACCGGCATCGCCGCACGGTCGCTTCATCAAGCCGGCATCGACCGCGTCACGACCTGCATCGACAGGGCTGCACTATTGCTTCTTCAAGCTGGTGTCCATCACGCCGACCTACTTCGACTCATCGGCTGACGTCGAGGCTTCGACATCTCGGCTGGACCGGGGGCTTCGCCATCTCTTCATCAACCTACTCCGGACACTTTGGCGTCACTAGCCGACCAGCTCCATCACGTTAGCTGGGCCGAGGGCTTTGCCTCGGCGAGTCAACCTTTACCAGCATTGCCATGCCGTCGTTTTATCGCCCATCAGGCAATGGGTGTGCGGAGCGAGTCCCAATTTTGGGAATCACCTTCCTTCGGATTGCTACAACAAATAAACCAGGTGCTATTAATCCCAGTATTTTTTGCTTGTTTGGGTTCATTTTTCCAAGGAATTATTACTATGGTTTGTCCATGATATGTACACAGGTCTATCAAATGGTGACCGCATTAACGACGGTCGCGTGGTGGTTCGATCAGTTTCCGTACATAGTCCGACGAACGCCGCATCTGGAGCTCGGACCGACCTGTGAATTCAGGCTTTGCCACGCCTTTACTACATCACGCCGACGCTCTGCATCGACATTGACTTTGGCGCCAGGCCATATTTCTTCTATTCCTCACTTTGCATAAATTATTTATTATGCAACATTTTTTTAATTATCATTATTACTATTATCTCCGGTTTGCACTATTTTTTGTGCATGGGAAAATGATCCGGGGACTTCGGCGTCACTCTGCTAGTCTGCATTGACCGTGCTATGTCACCACTTTGGCGTGTCGAGCTCTCCACTCCGCCACCTCGGGACCAGCTTGGGGGATGGAACCTTGCCCCGCATCAAGCTCGGACCGCGTGATCAATACCAAACACATTAACCAGCTAAGTCGCTTTCATGCTCAAAGCTTTAATTTCTAATTTGTGTTCGGTTCGACCAAGCATTATACTTTTTTGGAAAAAAGTTGCTTGTAAAAAATTTCCTTGTCCAAACTTTGTTTGTGACGCATAAATTCAAATACCCAATTCATTTGGGGGCTTCCTTCATGAAGCTTTTCCACTTGCATATGATTATACTTGTACGGCTTCGTTCCTTGTTCGTGTATTACGCCACAATATGCACCATATTGACTTAAGCGATTTGCAAGCTGGGTTGTCTCGCTCCTGTGTTTACCCCTACGTTCCCGATTGTTCGGCTAGGGAGTAAAGGGAGCACCTCTGCGATTGTCATGATCGGGTCGCCCGAGCCGGACCTCAGACTGGGTGAAGCCGAAAGCTAGCGCCCTTATAGCTTTCAATGATGGTCGGCACACAATGGAACTCATGAGTACAAAAAATCTATTGCACAAGTCTCATAATAACAATGAGCACCGAAGAAAGGTATCGGTGGAGGTACTATTTTCTTTGAAGATGCTTCTTACACTTCACAGTAATATAGCATAAGTTCCCTGAGCGCGGTTTGTCTGTTACAGCCTTATGGCCTGATTGCCTGGTTATTGGAAACACCGTCGATATTCTCGACCGATGGAGTACATAACACTTTTCGGTCCTTGACCGAAGAGGGAGAAGCTGATGGTCGGTTAAGACGCGTTTAAAGTTCGATTGAACATAGATATGATATAAGTACTTCGGTACATGCAATCATTCTTCTACCCAAGTCACTTGGGGGCTCTTAAGTTTATTTGAGCCGTTTTATAATAAGTGTTCTTCTTCTTAGTCATTGCAAAGTTTTATTATTATTATTTATCACTCCTTTTTTTGACACGAGTGTGCGGTCACTAGCCGGGGAGCCTAATTTCTCTCTCAAAAGCCGCTAGAGTTTAGTTTGCTAAACTGGCCTGATGAGAAGTACTCCGCCCTCGGGATAAGAGGTTGAAGCCGTAGACTGACCCGCTCGAAGTCTTGAGATAGGATGTATCATGTTAAAGCACGACAGAAGCACTTCTTTTTTCTAAGACCAACTTTCGGATTGGCACCGAACACTTGATATTGTTCGGACGTCATGTTTTTACTGACGTTTCTTGGTTTTCCAAGCTTTTTGGCACTTTTAAACTATTTGTGCTTTTCCAGCATTAGTCTCGCAGTGCAACGCCGGACGCCTTTAGGGATTCGGCAAAAACATTCTCAGATATTGCTATATATGCATCAGTTTCGAATTGTGTCTTCGGTCAATAGTTGGGTTGCCCGGCTCCTGCACTTGCTTCCTACGTTCCGTTTTGTTCGGCTAGGCGTGCAAAGGGAGAACCACTACAATTGTGCCTCCAGCTCACAAGGTTAAGCACCTCAGTGGAGAAAGCTGAAAACTGACTTTCACAATAAGCGTAAACTGGTCAGCGATCCGATGACTATGTTAAATGATGGGTCATTCATAACATTGGCCGAAGTGTTTACGGCTTGACCCCGACTGTCGTCGAACACTACCGGGGGCTATTAACTGGCCTCCCAAACTAAATCCTCAATATTTTGCTCTTACATTAGAGCTGAGTTTTAATGATCATGCTTAGCATGACAACCCAAAGAAAGGAACCGATAGCGAGACTATTTTCTTTCAAAGACATTTCTTCTATTAAACAGTAATATAACTCTCTGCGTACCTTTGTTTATAAAAACGTATGGCTAGATTGCCTTGTTTGTTGTAAATCTTTGCCCTCATCAAGGCTTTATAAAGTAGGACAAACACTCCTCGGCTACTGGCCGAGGAGGTGGAAGCCGATGGTCGGTCAACAAAGTTTTGTACAATGCGGATCCGAGCATTAATGGCGTAAAGTACTCGGATACATAGAGTCATTACACATAATTTGTGATTTTACTATGGATATTGATCCTTAATTCGGCCACCCGTGCCCGCATTAAGGCTCGGGGGCTACTGGGTTTCGGGCTTATTATTTAAAAATATTAAAGGGGCACATTGATCCCCTGATCTGGTGTTACCACCCGACCAGTGTCTCGGGGGCTACTACATTGCTTGTCCAATGCAGAAAATTTTATGTGCAATATAGTTTCTGAGGAGATTTTGATCCTCAGGTTGGTCGGCCGCACCCAACCTGAGTCTCGAGGACTGAGCACGCCGCTTTTAGTGTCCCGAAGTATTCTGCCGAGCTTGGACTTGATCCTCAGGCCGATTTTGCAAATCAACCTGAGTCTCAGCGACTACTGGGATCAGTGGTCTTACGTCATCCTTCAGGTGCATCTCGGGTTTTAGACCGATACACACCTTGAGGGCTACTGGCTACATATCTCGGCAGAGAATAAATTGCACCAATAAAAAATATTCACAAAAATCGGCCCACATTCGGGGTGGTGCACCACCTCGGAAGCAGCCCGGCATAAAGCTCGGGCGCTAGTGGCTAGCTCCATAGAGGGCATTTCCGGCATTAAGCTTGGCTAAACTCCTTCGAACTTCTTTGAACCAAGGTGATTTACGACACCTCGGATATAGTCCGGCGTTGGAGCTCGGATACAGTCCGGCGTTGGAGCTCGGATATACAGTCCGGCGTTGGAGCTCGGATATACAGTCCGGCGTTGGAGCTCGGATACATAGTCTGGCGTTGGAGCTCGGATACATTCCGGCGTTAGAGATGGGAAACGGTCCGGCGTTGGTGCTCGGTTGCAAAACATACCTCGAATACAGTCTGGCATTGGAGCTCGGACGCAAGAGGACGCTGCCGCCCGGGAACAACTTCAAACCCGAGGTGTGGCATAAAAATAACAAGGCATTGCTAAAGGCCGGAAACTTAAAGGGGCTCCTCGGATACCCGACGTGTAAACTCGTCGAATGCATTTCGGCGATCCTCAAGATCGAAGATAAAGAAGATTTGTTGAACTAGTTTTCAAGACAGATGACCGAAGATGAAGAACAGTTCGGAAGAATCGAGGAGCGTCCCTAACTTGAAGACCGGTTCAGGGGGCTACTGACGGTGTCCTGGACTAGGGGGTACTCACCACGTCGTCTCCCGATCTATTAGATTGGGCCGAGAGCCCCCATGGCCGTATACTCATGGGCCAGTTCGGACAGCTGCCGCATACAAGGAAGATTCCACAAAGACTTGGCGATCAAGACAAGGACTTCTCCCCACCGGCGTATTCGGCTAGGACTCTTGTTAACCTAAGCCTCTAGTGTTATATAAACCAGGGCCAGGCTAGTCGATACAACATACACATCAACAATCATACCATAGGCTAGCTTCTAGGGTTTAGCCTCTCTGATCTCGTGGTAGATCTACTCTTGTACTACCCATATCATTAGTATTAATCAAGCAGGACGTAGGGTTTTACCTCCATCGAGAGGGACCGAACCTGGGTAAAACTTCGTGTCCATTGCCTCATGTTACCATCCGGCCTAGACACACAGTTCGGGACCCCCTACCCGAGATCTGCCGGTTTTGACACCGACAGCCACCTTGCTGCACTTTATTTACTTTTGTTACTTGTTGCTCGTTACAATCTATCTTATCACAAAACTATTTGTTACCACTTATTTCAGTACTTGCAGAGAATACCTTGCTGAAAACCGATTATCATTTCCTTCTGCTCCTCGTTGGGTTCGACACTCTTACTTATCGAAAGGACTATGATAGATCCCCTATACTTATTGGTCATCAAGACTCTTTTCTGGCGCCGTTGCCGGGGAGTGTAGCGCTTTTGGTAGGTGGAATTTGGTAAGGAAAATTTTATATAGTGTGCTGAAATTGACTATCACTTGTTACTATGGAAAGTAATTCTCTGAGGGGCTTGTTCGGGGTATCTTCACCCCGTCCAGTAGAGCAAAGAGTTGCTCCTAAACCTACTGAACCTATTGAAAATGAAACTCCTTTTGAATTTCCTTCAAGTATGATGGAAAAACTGCTAGCTAACCCTTTTACAGGAGATGGAACAAAGCATCCTGATGAGCACTTAATATATGTGGATGAAGTTTGTGGATTATTTAAGCTTGCAGGTATACCCGATGATGTTGCTAAGAAGAAGGTCTTCCCTTTATCTTTGAAGGGAGACGCATTGATATGGTATAGGCTATGTGATGATATGAGATTCTGGGACTATAAAAGATTGAAGTTGGAATTTCATCAAAAGTATTACCCTATGCATCTTGTTCATCGTGATCGCAATTATATATATAATTTCTGGCCTCGCGAAGGAGAAAGCATCGCTCAAGCTTGGGGGAGGATTAAATCAATGTTATATTCATGGCCCAATCATGAGCTCCTGAGAGAAATAATTATGCAAAGTTTTTATGCTCGGCTTTCTGATAACAATCGCACCATGCTCGATACTTCTTGTGCTGGCTCTTTTATGATGAAGACTATTGAATTCAGATGGAATTTATTGGATAGAATTAAACGCAACTCTGAAGATTGGGACCTCGACGAAGGTAAGGAGTCAGGTATGACACCTAAGTTTGATTGTGTTAAATCTTTTATGGATACCGATATTTTCCGTAAGTTTAGCACTAAATATGGACTTGACTCTGAGATAGTAGCTTCTTTCTATGAATCTTTTGCTACTTATGTTGACCTCCCTAAGGATAAGTGGCTTAAATATCATCCTCCCATAGAAGTAAAAGTAGCTGCACCTATTAAAGTTGAAGAAAATACTGTCACTTATAATGATCCTATTGTTCCTACTTCTTATGTTGAGAAACCACCTTTCCCTGTTAGAATAAAGGATCATGCTAAAGCTTCAACTGTTGTTCGTAATAGAAATATTAGAACTTATACACCTCCTGAGAAAGTTAAAGTAGAACCTAATATTGCTATTGTTAAAGATCTCTTATCTGATAATATTGATGGGCATGTTATTCAGTTCGAAGGTGAAACTGCTAGAATTGCTAAACCTTGTGCTAAAGATAAACATAGACCTGTGGTAGGCGTGCCTGTTATTTCTGTTAAAATAGGATATTATCATGGCTTATGTGATATGGGTGCAAGTGCTAGTGTTATACTGTATACCTTATACGAAGAAATTAAGAATGAAATTGCACCTGTTGAGTTAGAAGATATTGATGTTACAATTAAACTTGCCAATAGAGATACTATTTCACCAATTGGAATTGTTAGAGATGTTGAAGTCTTGTGTGGGAAAACTAAATATCCTGCTCATTTTCTTGTTCTTACTTCTCCGCAAGATAGCTTTTGTCCCATTATACTTGGTAGACCCTTCTGAATTACTGTCAATGCTACCATAGATTGCACAAAGAATGTTGTTACTGTTGGCTTGGATGATATGGTTCATGAGTTTAATTTCTGTAAATTTGGTAAACAACATTGTGAGGAAGAATTACCTAGTAAGGATGAAATTATTGGTCTAGCTTCTATTGTCGTACCTCCTAGTGATCCTTTAGAACACTATTTGCTAGACCATGAAAATGATATGTTCATGAATGAAAGAAGGGAAATAGATGAAGTATTCTTTAAACAGGAACCTATTCTGCAACATAATTTGCCTATTGAAATTTTAGGGGATCCTCCTCCACCCAAGGGTGATCCCGTGTTTGAGCTTAAACCTTTGCCTGATAATCTTAAATATGCTTATCTTGATGAAAAGAAGATATATCCTGTTATTATTAGTGCTAACCTTTCAGAGCATTAAGAAGAAAGATTATTGAAAACTCTGAAGAAGCATCATGCTGCTATTGGATATACTCTTGATGATCTTAAGGGCATTAGTCCCACTCTATGTCAACATAAAATAAATTTGGAAGCAGATGCCAAACCAGTTCGTGATCCTCAACGACGTATGAATCCTAAAATGAAAGAAGTGGTCAGAAAAGAAATACTAAAGCTTCTGGAGGCAGGTATAATCTATCTCGTTGCTGATAGTGAGTGGGTAAGTCCTGTCCATTGTGTCCCTAAGAAGGGAGGTATTACTGTTGTTCCTAATGATAAAGATGAATTGATTCCACAAAGAATTATCACAGGTTATAGGATGTTAATTGATTTCCGCAAATTAAATAAAGCTACTAAGAAAGATCATTACACCTTACCTTTTATTGATCAAATGCTAGAAAGATTATGCAAACATACACACTATTGCTTTCTAGATGGTTATTCTGGTTTCTCTCAAATACCTGTGTCGGCTAGAGATCAATCAAAGACTACTTTTACATGCCCTTTTGGTACTTTTGCTTATAGACGTATGCCTTTTGGTTTATGTAATGCACCTGCTACCTTTCAAAGATGCATGATGGCTATATTCTTTGACTTTTGTGAAAAGATTTGTGAGGTTTTCATGGACGACTTTTCCGTCTATGGTTCCTCTTTTGATGATTGCTTGAGCAATCTTGATCGAGTTTTGCAGAGATGTGAAGAAACTAATCTTGTCTTGAAATGGGAAAAGTGCCACTTTATGGTTAATGAAGATATTGTATTGGGGCATAAAGTTTTTGAAAGAGGTATTGAAGTTGATAAAGCCAAGGTTGATGCTATTGAAAAGATGCCATGTCCCAAGGACATCAAAGGTATACGAAGTTTCCTTGGTCACACCGGATTTTACAGGAGGTTCATTAAGGACTTCTCAAAAATTTCTCGGCCTCTGACTAATTTATTGCAAAAAGATATACCATTTGTCTTTGATGATGATTGTGTAGAAGCATTTGAAATACTTAAGAAAGCATTAGTCACTCCACCTATTGTTCAGCCACCTGATTAGAACCTACCCTTTGAAATTATGTGTGATGCTAGTGATTATGCTGTAGGTGCTATTCTAGGGCAAAGAGTTGATAAGAAATTAAATGTTATTCATTATGCTAGTAAGACTCTAGACAATGCTCAAAGAAATTATGCTAGTACTGAAAAAGAGATTTTAGCAGTTGTATTTGCCTGTGATAAGTTCAGATCTTATATTGTTGATTCTAAAGTAACTATTCAAACTGATCATGCTGCTATTAAATATCTTATGGAAAAGAAAGATGCTAAACCTAGACTTATTAGATGGGTTCTCTTGCTACAAGAATTTGATTTGCATATTGTTGATAGAAAGGGAGCTGAGAACCCCGTTGCAGACAACTTGTCTAGGTTAGAAAATATTCTTGATGACCCACTACCTATTAATGATAGCTTTCCTGATGAACAATTAAATGTTATAAGTACTTCTTGTAGTACTCCATGGTATGCTGATTATGCTAATTATATTGTTGCTAAGTTTATACCACCTAGCTTCACATACCAACAAAAGAAAAAGTTCTTCTATGATTTGAGACATTACTTTTGGGATGACCCACATCTTTATAAAGAAGGAGTAGATGGTGTTATTAGACATTGTGTACCTGAGCATGAACAGGAACAGATCCTACACAAGTGTCATTCCGAGTCTTATGGAGGACACCACGCTGGAGATAGAACTGCACATAAGGTATTGCAATCTGGTTTTTATTGGCCTACTCTCTTCAAGGATGCCCGTAAGTTTGTCTTGTCTTGTGATGAATGTCAAAGAATTGGTAATATTAGTAGACGTCAAGAAATGCCTATGAATTATTCTCTTGTTATTGAACCGTTTGATGTTTGGGGATTTGTTTATATGGGACCTTTTCCTGCCTCTAATGGATACACACATATTCTAGTTGCTGTTGATTATGTTACTAAGTGGGTAGAAGCTATTCCAACTAGTAGTGCTGATCATAACACTTCTATTAAAATGCTTAAGGAAGTTATTTTCTCGAGGTTTGGAGTCCCTAGATATTTAATGACTCATGGTGGTTCACACTTTATTCATGGTGCTTTCTGTAAAATGCTTGCTAAATATGATGTTAATCATAGAATTGCATCTCCTTATCACCCTCAGTCTAGTGGTCAAGTAGAGTTGAGAAATAGAGAGCTCAAATTAATTTTGCAAAAGACTGTTAATAGGTCTAGAAAGAATTGGTCCAAAAAACTTGATGACACATTATGGGCTTATAGAACTGCATACAAAAATCCTATGGGTATGTCTCCGTATAAAATGGTTTATGGAAAAGCATGTCACTTACCTCTCGAACTAGAACATAAAGCATATTGGGCTATTAAAGAGCTCAACTATGATTTTAAACTTGCTGGTGGGAAGAGGTTATTTGATATTAGCTCACTTGATGAATGGAGAACCCAAGCTTATGAAAATGCCAAGTTGTTTAAAGAAAAGGTTAAAAGATGGCAAGACAAAAGGATACAAAAGCATGAGTTTAATGTAGGTGATTATGTATTGCTATACAACTCTTGTTTAAGATTTTTTGCAGGAAAACATCTCTCTAAATGGGAAGGCCCCTATGTTATCGAAGAGGTCTATTGTTCCGGTGCCATAAAGATCAACAACTTCGAGGGCACAAATCTGAAAGTGGTAAACGGTCAAAGAATCAAACATTATATCTCAGGTAATCCCATAAATGTTGAAACCAATATTATTGAAACCGTAACCTCGGAGGAATACATAAGAGACACTTTCAGGAACGTTTCAGACTCCGAAATGGAATAGGTATGTGGTACGGTAAGTAAATCGACTCCAAAACAATTTTTAAGGCAATATTTCTCCATTTTGGAATATTTAGAAAAATAGAAAAATAAGTAGCTGTCCGGGAAGGACACGAGGGCCCCACGAGGGTGGTGGGCGCGCCCTACCCCTCTGGGCACGCCCCCTACCTCGTGAGCACCTCGTGTGCCTTCCGGACTCCGTTTTCTTGCACGTTACGTATTTTGCTCGGTAAAAATTCACTATATATACTCCCGAAGGTTTTGACTCCCGTATCACGCAATTATTCTCTGTTCTTGTTTCAAGCTATTTTTCTGATAGATCTAGATTATCATGACGCCCCCAAGTGCTTCCAAAGACAAGTTCTTCAAGAAGGTCATCAACCCTTACCTCGCGGAGGTGCTGCGACACCCTCAAGCCATTGAGATGCGTGATGGGTTGTTGCACATCCGTGATGTTGAGGAACCAAAGGGAACCGGAAGCGTGGAGACGAGGCTCGAAGCAATGGAGCAGCAAGTTTTCAAGTGCCAGGGGATGGTGGAGCGTGGAACCAACGCTAGCCACACGATGCCCACGGAGTTCACTAACAACTACAAGCCGGATGCCAAGAACACCGAGGAGGCCATCGTCAAGCTATATGAGAAGATCGAGCACCTCCAAGCCCAAATCTATGACCTGCAAAACCAAAACTGTGAGTATGAATATAGATTCAAAAGAATGAGTTTGGCTGCAGATTCGAGGATTCCGGAGACTCGATCATCCTTCTATGATGGTGAACCTATGCCTTGGAAGATGGATGACAAGCCTGCATCATCAACAACACCTCCACCTTCTTCACCAACCAAGGAGATATAATCACATGGGTATGGGCACTCCCCTTGGCAACTGCCAAGCTCGGGGGAGGTGCCCCGGTATCATATCACAATCACAACTCCTATCTTTATCGTTTTCTTAGTTCGATCCTATTAGTAGTATCTTGATCTAGTAGAATAAAGTTTATGGCATGATCAAGTTTTGAGTTTTGCTTTATGATCTCTCTATGTAATCGAGTCCGTGAGCTATATATAATAAAGATTAGTGTTGAGTCAAGAGCTTGATTATTTTGCCATGATCATGGGTGAATAAAAGAAAGAGAAAAAGAATAAAAGAAACAAAAAGTTCATATGGATCTTATTGAGAGTAATGACTTCACACAGAAAGAGTATGATGATTAAAAGTTGTTGGGAGTTGGCAGACATAACTTTGGTCATTGTTGCAATTAATAGGAAGTAATAAGGAAAGAGAGGTTTCACATATAGATATATTATCATTGACATCTTTTATGATTGGGAGCACTCATTAAAATATGACATGCTAAAGAGTTGATGTTGGACAAGGAAGACAACGTAATGAGTTATGTCTTTCTTATATCTGAGATAAAGTATGTTGTCATGGATCCTCTAACTTGTTGAGCTTGCCTTTCCCCCTCATGCTAGCCAAATTCTCATCACTAAGTAGAAATACTACTTGTGCTTCCAAAATCCCTAAACCAGTTTTGCCATGAGAGTCCACCATATCTACCTATGGATTGAGTAAGATCCTTCAAGTAAGTTGTCATCGGTGCAAAGCAATAAAAATTTCTCTAAATATGTATGATTGATTGGTGTGGGAGAAATAAGCTTTATACGATCTTGTGATGTGGAAGTAATAAAAGCGATGGACTGCATAATAAAGGTTCATATCACAAGGGGCAATATAAAGTGACGTTCTTTCGCATTGAGATTTTATATATCCAACCATAAAAGCGCATGGCAACCTCTGCTTCCCTCTGCGAAGGGCCTATCTTTTATTATTATCTTCTACCTTATGCAAGAGTCATGGTGATCTTCACCTTTTCTTTTTCATTTTATCCTTTGGCAAGCTCAGCATGTTGGAAAGAACATGATATATATATATATATATATATCTAATTGGATGTAGGGGAGCATGAACCATTATTGTTGACATTACCCTTGAGGTAAAAGGTTGTGGGGCAAAACTATAAGCCCCTATCTTTCTCTGTGTCCGATTAAAACTCCGTAACCACAAGTATCGTGTGAGTGTTAGCAATTATGGAGGACTAAATGATAGTTGAGTATGTGGACTTGCTTTTTAGCTCTGACATAGACTCTTTCCGATGTTATGATAAATTGCAATTGCTTCAATGACTGAGATTATAGTTTGTCGGAGCCCAATAAGGTTTATGATCATCACTTGAACATAAGTAATCATATGAAAAAATCTATATATGTTGTTGTTATGAGAATAATCATGATGCCTTCATGTCCATATTTTATTTTTATCGACACCTCTACCTCTAAACATGAGGACATATTTATTGTTATCGGCTTTTCGCTTGAGGACAAGCAAGGTCTAAGCTTGGGGGAGTTGATACGTCCATTTTGCATCATGCTTTTATATCGATATTTATCGCATTATGGACTATTATTTCACTTTATGTCACAATACTTATGGCTATTCTCTCTTATTTTACAAGGTTTACATAAGGAGGGAGAATGCCGGCAGCTGGAATTCTGGGCTGGAAAAGGAGCAAATATTAGAGACCTATTCTACGCAACTCCAAAAGTCATGAAACTCCACGGAACATCTTAAAATAAATAAAGAAAAATCCTTGCCAAAGATGAAGGCCAGGGGGCCCACACCCTGCTCACGAGGGTGGGGCGCCCCCCCCCCCCTAGGGCATGCCCCCTACCTCGTGGGCCCCCTGGTGGCTCTCCAACGCCCATATTCTCCTATATGAGGTATTTCGATGAGAAAAAAATAGAAAGGAACTTCTCGGGACGAGACTCCGCCGCCACGAGGCGGAACCTTGGCGGATCCAATCTAGAGCTCCGGCAGAGCTGTTCTGCCGGGGATACTTCCCTCCGGGAGGGGGAAATCATCACCATCGTCATCACCAACGCTCCTCTCATCGGGAGAGGGCAATCTCCATCAACATCTTCACCAGCACCATCTCATCTCCAAACCCTAGTTCATCTCTTGTATCCAATTCTTGTCTCACAGTCCGGGATTGGTGCTACTAGGTTGCTAGTAGTGTTGATTACTCCTTGTAGTTGATGCTAGTTGGTTTATTTGGTGGAAGATCATATGTTCAGATCCTATATGCATATTGTTACCCCTCTGATTATGAACATGAATATGCTTTGTGAGTAATTACGTTCATTCCTGAGGACAAGGGAGAAATCTTGCTATGAGTAGTCATGTGAATTTGGTATTCGTTTGATATTTTGATAAGATGTATGTTGTCTAGCCTCTAGTGGTGTTATGTGAACATCGACTACATAAAACTTCACCATTATTTGGGCCTAGAGGAAGGCATTGGGAAGTAATAAGTAGATGATGGGTTGCTAGAGTGACAGAAGCTTAAACCCTAGTTTATGCGTTGCTTCGTAAGGGGCTGATTTGGATCCATATGTTTCATGCTATGGTTAGGTTTACCTTAATACTTTTGTTGTAGTTGCGGATGCTTGCAATAGAGGTTAATCATAAGTGGGATGTTTGTTCAAGTAAGAACAGCACCCAAGCACCGGTCCGCCCACATATCAAATTATCAAAGTATCAAACACGAATCATATGAACGTGATGAAAACTAGCTTGACGATATTCCCGTGTGTCCTTGGGAGTGCTTTTCCTTTATAAGAGTTTGTTCCGTCTTGTCCTTTGCTACAAAAGGATTGGGCCACCTTGCTGCACTTTATTTACTTTTGTTAATTGTTGCTCGTTACAATCTATCTTATCACAAAACTATCTGTTACCACTTATTTCAGTACTTGCAGAGAATACCTTGCTGAAAACTGCTTATCATTTCCTTCTGCTCCTCATTGGGTTCGACACTCTTACTTATCGAAAGGACTATGATAGATCCCCTATACTTGTTGGTCATCAGAAATCATCACCATCGTCATCACCAATGATCCTCTCATCGGGAGGTGGTCAATCTCCATCAACATCTTCACCAGCACCATCTCATCTCAAACCCTAGTTCATCTCTTGTATCCAATCTTTGTATCCAAACCTCAGATTGGTACCTGTGGGTTGCTAGTAGTGTTGATTACTCTTTGTAGTTGATGCTAGTTGGTTTATTTGGTGGAAGATCATATGTTCAGATCCTATATGCACATTAATACCCCTCTGATTATGAACATGAATATGCTTTGTGAGTAGTTACATTTGTTCCTGAGGACATGGGAGAAGTATTGCTATTAGTAGTCATGTGAATTTGGTATTCGTTCGATATTTTGATGAGATGTATGTTGTCTCTCCTCTAGTGGTGTTATGTGTACGTCGACTACATGACACTTCACCATTATTTGAGCCTAGAGGAAGGCATTGGGAAGTAATAAGTAGATGATGGGTTGCTAGAGTGACAGAAGCTTAAACCCTAGTTTATGCGTTGCTTCGTAAGGGGCTGATTTGGATCCATATGTTTCATGCTATGGTTAGGTTTGCCTTAATACTTTTGTTGTAGTTGCGGATCCTTGCAATAGAGGTTAATCATAAGTGGGATACTTGTCCAAGTAAGGGCAGTACCCAAGCACCGGTCCACCCACATACCAAATTATCAAAGTATTGAACGTGAATCATATGATCGTGATGAAACCTAGCTTGACGATATTCCCATGTGTCTTCGGGGGCGCTTTTCTCTATATAAGAGTTTGTCCAGGCTTGTCCTTTGCTACAAAAAGGATTGGGCCACCTTGCTGCACCTTATTTACTTTTGTTACTTGTTGCTCGTTACAAATTATCTTATCACAAAACTATCTGTTACCTATAATTTCTGTGCTTGCAGAGAATACCTTGCTGAAAACCGGTTATCATTTCCTTCTGCTCCTCGTTGGGTTCGACACTCTTACTTATAGAAAGGACTATGATAGATATCCTATACTTGTGGGTCATCAGTTACCCCGCGGCGTTATTCATGTCTCACCTCGAGTGCGCATGTACGAAGAGAGAGAGGCCGAGCTTGATCGGCAGGATAGCTTGGATGCCCTGGAGGAGGAGCGCGACGTTGCAAAAGCTCATTCCGCATTTTATCAACAACTGGCTCGCAGATATCAAAGCAGTAAAGTACGGGGCAAGACTTACAATGTTGGCGAACTTGTTCTACGCTTGCCGGAGAAGGAAAAGGACAAACTCAAGCCCAATTGGGAGGGTCCCTTCATCATTGATGAAGTTCTCACTGGAGGAGCGTACCGCCTGCGTGATGCATCAGATAACCGCCTCAAACCAAACCCCTGGAATGCGGCCAGACTCCGAAGATTCTATGCCTAGCACCGAACCCTTCGTTTGCTTCCTCCTCCTATCGCTTACATTATTTTTTATCCTCTCTTTTCACCCTCTTTTTAGCCGGAAAGCTTTCATGTGGCCACAACTGTACACCTATAGCATACACATTCTCAAATGTGTACATCCATTATACCTGGGGGCTTCTTGCATAGAAGCTTATTATCATTATTTCCCGAGCATCAAGCTCATTACATATGTGTTTTCCCCATATGTACCTTTTCTTTGCCCTTATATGCATCGATATGACTTAAGTTTTGGCCAAGCTGGGTTGCCTGGCTCCTGTGCTTATGCCCTACATTCCCGTTAGTTCGGCTAGGGCATAAAGGGAGCACCTCTGCGATTGTTACTGCCGGGTCAACCGGATGTGTACCTCAGACTAGGTGAAACCGAAAGCTAGCGTTCTTAAGGGAATATTCGGTCGGCGGACTAAAGATGTTTTACATTTCTTCCACTACGAACCCCCAGATGTTACCTATATTGTGATGTTTTCGATCACAGCTCGGTCATGCTTATTAAACGCATGCACTCCCAGGGAAAGGAACCCTTAACGGAACTATTCTCTCTGGAACCTTTGGGTCCAGAGGTCGAAGCGAAAAGGTCGGCCATGACAATCGTTTTTACAATCCGGCTAGGAACAAATATATTAAGGAGAGTACATAGTCACTTGGACTCAAAAACTTCCTCCTCTATGCCGTCCAATAGGCTGTCTAGCCTACAATCCTGTTGGGAATACTTGGCAGCTACTTCTACTTGGTCATATACCAAACTAACGGGAATTTCTTTTCCATCTGACCCTAGCGATCCGACCTGGGCCATATGATTCGAATCAAGCTTGGTATACCGTGTTTTTACCATGGCCCAGGCCTCTCGCGCACCTTCCCGATAGGCTGATATCTTCCATAATCGAATACTCCGTTGTGCCCCTTTGAACAGCTCCACGAGCTCCGCCACACCTCCTGGAGGAGAGATGGATGGCCATAAAGCCTTGGCAACACTACACATTGCCTGCCGAACTCGCTCGTGCATCTGGGACAGCTCTTGTAGCAGGTCGCCGGAAGATCCAGACATTTCTTCCTCGGGACGGCCGGTCAGCATACCTGCAGACATAAATCTGTCAGTTCCGGCCCTCACCGAATTATAGGGAGGCAAGTTTGAAAAGCATACTGAATATGCTGCCTCGAAGCTTCTTATTTTCCTTCACGGAGTCAGCCAGCTGGGCTCATACATCTTTCAGTTCCTCGCCCAGTTGGGTCTTGGAATCATGGAGCTTGTTTTTCTCCTCCACGACACGTGTTAGCACACGCTCGCCTACGGCTATTAGTCTTTTGGCTTCTTGTTCTCCCCTTTGAGCGGCTGTCAGTCGCTCTTGCAGTTGATCTAATGATCCTATTAAGAGATAAGCAACCATGTTAGCATTCTTGGTATACAATTATGTTTTTTCGATGGAGGAGAACATTACCAGGTGACACCTTCTTGGATTTCTCCAGTTCGGCATTGGTAGCAGCTAGCTGGGTCCGATACTTTTCTAGTTCCTGAGATAACAAATTGTTCTTCTCCGTAAGTACCTGGTTATACAATGATCCTTAAATCAGTTGGATCAACTGCTTCAAGTCTCGGGGGCTACTGGTATATAACTATCAGATTGGTACAATATAAACTTATCCGCATATCTTTTAGATGCTGGTTCGTGGCTCTGACAAGCCGATCCTGAGCAGCCCAGATATACGCATCGGCCGAGCTGAAAGCATCGAATGCCTCCTTTGAAAAGTCGGGGTCACGGAGAGCGGGCCTCCGATGATGATGATTCATGTCGCTCTCCACTTCAGAGTTTGTGATGGACATATCGTCTGAATCCTCTACGGAAGGACAGTTCGGCGCCACTCCCATATCAGCCCCTGTCCTTAGGGCAGGGTCCGGAGCCTGACTAGTGGAGGCACGACCGGCAGGTTCCCCGTACATATTCCGGCGGACACTTTTCCTGATAGAATGAGGCGAATGGCATCACGATTTGATGTGCCGATCAGAAGATGTATTCTTCAAAAGAAAGCCTTACCTCTTTACGAGGGCTCTGCCGTATTATCATTTGCCTTCCTCTTCCAAGATGTGCTCGGCATGGGCGGCGCTCTCCTCGGAGACGCTTCTGGTGCACGTTGTGACGTTGAGCGCCTCCCCTTTGGAACACGAAATAGTGTGGTGGGTGAGGCATAGTAAGGAAACTCTTTCGAATAAGGTCCTTTTACTTACATGCGAAGCGGGAAGGAGGCTGGGGTAATCGGCGATGGTGGGTACTTCCATACCATCGTAGCTCGTCTGATAGAATACTCCATCCTCGAGCTCCACAAATATGTCCGGATCTTCTTCAAATCTGGGGTCGAGGTCTCGGTTGTGACCCTCTGGCTGGGGGGCGGGGTTATGGATCCCTTCGATAGCCTTTCGACATTCCTGTTGCGAGTGGATAGGTTATTGTCCGTCAAAAATGATTCAGAGAGAGGAGTAAAATGGTGGGGTCAGAGCTTACCCAGCTAGGAGGATTATACATGGAAAATCCGTCTCGACATTGGAGACGAGTGAACTCCTCCTTATCCCCTTTGTACAGTTCGGCCAATATTTTGCCCAAAGCAGCGGGGGGTTTCGGACCCTTCCGACCGCAGCGTGAGGTGTCATCTTCCCCATTGTAGTGCCACATGGGTAGCCCTATATATTGGAGTGGTTGGACCCCCCACACTATGGAGATCACCATTACCTCGACTATTGATAATCCGGACTGGGTGAGCGTCTGAATCTTACCCATCAGCTGACTAATTTCCGCGCTTTCCTCCTCCTTGAGGCTATGAGGACGCCAACGGTGGCGTTTCTTCAACGGAGCGCTTGAAAATTCTGGGAAACCCGTTCAAACTGGGCCAGGGAGAGCGACATCATCAATATAGAACCATTCGGAAGGCCACTCTTCGGAAGCCTTTTTCGGCGTGCCGGACAGTTATCCGGTCCCGGCGATGTGCCACACTTCGGCTCCTCCCACTTCGAATATTAACCCCCCTTGATTACGAGGGACGAGGCAGGATAGTTTTTTCCATAAATCAAAGTGGGCCTCATAGCCCAGGAATAACTCACATAGAGCAACGTAACCCGCGATGTGTAGGATGGAGGCGGGAGTGAAACTGTGCAGTTGAAGGCCATAATACTCCAGCAGTCCTCGGAGGAAGGGATGGATCGGAAATCGGACGCCTCTCAGCAGGAAGGGAACGAAGCATACTCATTCCCCTCTGGACGGATTGGGGAAATTCTCCGCCTGAACCCTGTCGTTGAAGGACGTTAATCCTGCTTGGACGGGGACTAGATCCGCGGGAGGAAGAAAGCCCTGTTTTTGCAGCTTGGCCAGCTGACCGTGGGATACGGAACATCTCTCCCAATTACCCTTTTCGGAGCCATGGGGACGAGAAGAAGAGCTAGGAGCAATAGCCATGTTGGGGTGGTTTTTCTTAGCAAGCTCTGAGGATTTTTCACGGGGTGTGGAATGGATCTGAGATCTATTCTATTTAAATAGGCACCTCTTTTGTATGGCCAGGGTGGTATGTGCAAAAACACCCCGACCTCTTGTATTCGCTCACCACGTGGAAGCTGATGTCAGGAAGGCGTGGAAGCCGATGGGCATGACATTAAATGGAAAAGTCAAATATCGCTCTTTAAGTCGTTAAACTTTGAAGTGATCGGAGAGGGAACCTGCCTTGCAATGTCGAAGACAACCTGTGCGGCGGACACCTCATCATTGAAGCCTGGTTCGGGGGCTACTGAGGGAGTTCTGGACTAAGGGGTCCTCGGGCATCCGGCCTGTTGGACATGGGCCGGACTATTGGGCCATGAAGATAAAAGATATAAGACTTTCTCCCGTGTCCGGATGGGACTCTCCTTTGCGTGGAAGGCAAGCTAGGCGGTCGGATATACTATTTCCTTTCTATGTAACCGACTTTGTACAACCCTAGTCCCCTCCAATGTCTATATATATTGAGGGGTTAGTCCGTAGGAACAATCATAATTAGATAGGCTAGACTTCTAGGGTTTAGCCATTATGATCTCGTGATAGATCAACTCTTGTAACCCCTATGCTCATCAATATTAAACTAGCAGGACATAGGGTTTTACCTCCATCGAGAGGGACCGAACCTGGGTAAAAATTGTGTTCCTTGTCTCCTATTACCATCAACCTCAGACGCATAGTTCGGGAACCCCTACCCGAGATATGCCAGTTTTGACACCGACAGGACTCCATATCTGAATATCAGCTCTCTAATGAAACTGATGGTAGTGCTTGAATCAAGATTCTTGATAGGCTTGGCCTTGATCCATTTGGTGAATTTGTCAACTGCCACAAGAAAATGAGTGAAACCACTTCTACCGGTCCTGAAGGGTCCAACCATATCCAACCCCCAAACAGCAAACGGCCAGACAACTAGAATAGTCTTCAAGGTAGACGCAGGCTTGTGAGACATGTTTGAGTAATACTGGCAGCCTTCACACTTGCAGACTATATATATTGTTTCTCATTTGCACGGCCAATAGAACCCCGCTCGGTATGCTTTGGCAACGATGGTCCGAGAGGACGCATGGTGACCACAGGTCCCCGAGTGGATATCATTTAGAATCATTCGACCTTCTTCTGGTGTGATACATCGTTGAGCGACCCCGGTGACACTTTCTCTGTAAAGCTAACCACCTATCACCATGGGCTTTGGATCGATGGACAATCTGACGGGCCTCATCTTCATCCTCCGGAAGCTCTTTCCTGAGCAGATACGCAATGTATGGCACTATCCAGTTGGGATGATTACCTAAACTTCCATGATTATGTCGACTATGGCCGGGACTTCAATCTCAGTCGGATCGGTAGAACTTTTCGGTTGTGGGGGCTCCTGTTGGGGAACATAGTAATAATTCAAAATTTTCCTACGTGTCACCAAGATCAATCTAGGATATGCTAGCAATGAGAGAGAGGGAGTGCATCTTCATACCCTTGAAGATCACTGAGCAGAAGCGTTACAAGGAACACGGATGATGGAGTCGTACTCGCGGTGATTTAAATCGCAGAAGATCCAATCCAACGCCGAATGGACGGCGCCCGCGCGTTCAACACACGTACAGCCTGGGGACGTCTCCTCCTTCTTGATGCAGCAAGGGGAGAGGAGAAGTTGAGGGAGAGCTCCGGCAGCACGACGGTGTGGTGGTGGAGCTTGCAGTTCTCCGGCAGGGCTTCGCCAAGCACTACGGAGGAGGAGGAGATGTTGGAGAGGGGGAGGGCTGCGCCAGGGGAAGGGTGTGGCAGCCCTCCCAACCCCCCACTATTTATAGGGGGGAGGGGAGAGGGGGCCGGCCCCCTAGATCCCATCTACAAGGGGGGCGACGGCCAAAGCGGGGACTTCCCCCTCCCCCCCAAGTCAGGTGAGAGGCGCCCCCACACCCTAGGGTTTCTAACCCTAGGTGCCTTGGGCCCCTTGGGGGGCGCACCAGCCCACCAGGGGCTGGTTCCCTCCCTTGTTCATCCCCTTGGCCCACCGGGGCAGGTGGACCCCCGGACATCTTCTGGTGGTCCGGGTACAATACCGATAACCCCGAAATTATTCCAGTGACTGAAACAAGACTTCCCATATATAATTCTTCACCTCCGGACCATTCCAGAACACGTCGTGATGTTCGGGATCACATCCGGGATTCCATACAACCTTTGGTAACCACATACTATTTCCCATAACAACTCTAGCTCACCAAACCTTAAGTGTGTAGACCCTACGGTTTCGGGAACCATGCAGACATGATCGAGACATCTCTCCGGCCAATAACCAACAGCGGGATCTGGATACCCATGTTGGCTCCCACATGTTCCATGATGATCTCATCGGATGAACCATGATGTCGAGGATTCAATCAATCCCGTATGCAATTCCATTTGTCTATCGGTATGTTACTTGCCCGAGATTCGATCGTCGGTATCCCCATACCTCGTTCAATCTCGTTACCGGCAAGTCTCTTTACTCGTTTCGTAATGCATGATCTCGTGGCTAACTCCTTACTCACATTGAGCTCGTTATGATGTTGCATTACCGAGTGGGCCTAGAGATACCTCTCTGTCATACAGAGTGACAAATCCCAGTCTCGATTCATGCCAACCCAACAGATACTTTTGGAGATACCTGTAGTGCACCTTTATAGCCACCCAGTTACGTTGTGATGTTTGGTACACCCAAAGCATTCCTACGGTATTCGGGAGTTGCACAATCTCATGGTCTAAGGAAATGATACTTGACATTAGAAAAGCTTTAGCAAACGAACTACACGATCTTGTGCTACGCTTAGGATTGGGTCTTGTCCATCACATCATTCTCCCAATGATGTGATCCCGTTATCAACGACATCCAATGTGCATGGTCAGGAAACCACGACCATCTATTGATCAACGAGCTAGTCAACTAGAGGCTTACTAGGGACACATTACAATCTATGTATTCACACATGTATTACAGTTTCCAGTTAATAAAATTACAGCATGAACAATAGACAATTGTCATGAACAAGGAAATATAATAATAACCAATTTATTATTGCCTCTAGGGAATATCTCCAACAGTCTCCCACTTGCACTAGAGTCAATAATCTAGTTACATTGTGATGAATTGAACACCCATAGATTTCTGGTGTTGATCATGTTTTGCTCGCGGAAGAGGTTTAGTCAACGGATCTGCAACATTAAGATCTTTATGCACTTTACAAATATCTATGTCTCCATCTTGAGTATACTCACGAATGGAGTTGAAGCGACGCTTGATATGCCTTGTCTTCTTGTGAAACCTGGGCTCCTTGGCAAGGGCAACAACTCCAGTGTTGTCATATAAGAGAGTCATCGGGCCCGACGCATTGGGAATGACTCCTAGGTCGGTGATGAACTCCTTCATCCAGACTGCTTCCTGTGCTGCCTCCGAGGCTGCTATGTACTCCGCTTCACATGTAGATCCTGCCATGGTGCTTTGCTTGCAACTGCACCAGCTGGCTGCCTCACCATTCAAAATATACATTTATCTGGTTTGTGACTTGGAGTCATCCAGATCTGCATCGATGTAACCCTTTACGGTGAGCTCTTCGTCACCTCCATAAACGAGAAACATATCCTTAGTCCTTTCAGGTACTTTAGGATATTCTTGACCATTTTCCAGTGTTCCATGCCGGGATTACTTTGGTACCTTCCTACCAAACTTACGGCAAGATTCACATCAGGTCGGGTACACAGCATGGCATACATAATAGACCCTATGGCTGAGGCATAGGGGATGACACTCATCTTTTCTCTATCTTCTACCGAGGTCGGGCATTGAGCTGTGCTCAATCTCACACCTAGCAATACAGGCAAGAACCCCTTCTTGGACTGATCCATATTGAACTTCTTCAATATCTTGTCAAGGTATGTGCTTTGTGAAAGACCAATGAGGCGTCTCGATCTATCTCTATAGATCTTGATGCCTAATATGTAAGCAGCTTCTCCAAGGTCCTTCATTGGAAAACACTTATTCAAGTAGGCATTTATGCTTTCCAAAAGTTCTATATCATTTCTCATCAATAGTATGTCATCCACATATAATATGAGAAAATGCTACAGAGCTCCCACTAACTTTCTTGTAAACACAGGCTTCTCCATAAGTCTGCGTAAACCCAAACGCTTTTGATCATTTCATCAAAGCGAATGTTCCAACTCTGAGATGCTTGCACCAGCCCATAGATTGAGCGCTAGAGCTTGCATACCTTGTCGGCATTCTTAGGATCGACAAAACCTTCCGGTTTCATCATATACAATTCTTCCTTAAGGAAACCATTAAGGAATGCCGTTTTGACGTCCATTTGCCATATCTCATAATCATAGAATGCGGCAATTGCTAACATGATTCGGACGGACTTCAGCTTCGCTAGGGGTGAGAAGGTCTCATCGTAGTCAACCCCTTGAACTTGTCGATAACCCTTAGCGACAAGTCGAGCCTTATAGATTGTCACATTACCATCCGGGTCAGTCTTCTTCTTAAAGATCCATTTATTCGCTATGGCTTGCCGATCATCAGGCAAGTTTGTCAAAGTCCATACTTCATTTTCATACATGGATCCTATCTTGGATTTCATGGCCTCAAGCCATTTGTTGGAATCCGGGCCCGCCATCGCTTCTTCATAGTTCGAAGGTTCGTTGTTGTCTAACAACATGATTTCCAGGACAGGGTTGTCGTACCACTCTGGTGTGAAACATGTCCTTGTGAACCTACGAAGTTCAGTAGAAACTTGATCTGAAGTTTCATGATCATGATCATTAACTTCTTCTCTAGTCGGTGCAGGCACCACAGAAACATCTTCCTGAGCTGCGCTACTCTCTGGTTTAAGAGGCAGTACCTCACCAAGTTCTACTTTCCTCCCACTTACTTCTTTCGAGAGAAACTCTTTCTCTAGAAAGGATCCATTCTTGGTAACAAAGAACTTGCCTTTGGATCTGAGGTATAAGGTATACACAATAGTTTCCTTAGGGTATCCTATGAAGACGCATTTTTCTGACTTGGGTTAGAGCTTTTCAGGTTGAAGTTTCTTGACATAAGCATCGCATCCCCAAACTATCAGAAACTACAGCATAGGTTTCTTCCCAAACCATAATTCATACGGTGTCGTCTCAACGGATTTTGATGGAGCCCTATTTGAAGTGAATGCGGTAGTCTCTAAAGCATAACCCCAAAATGATAGCAATAGATCGGTAAGAGACATCATAGATCGCACCAAATTCAATAGAGTGCGATTACGACGTTCGGACACACCATTTCGCTGAGGTGTTCCAGGCGGCGTGAGTTGTGAAACAATTCCACATTTCCTTAGGTGCGTGCCAAACTCGTGACTCAAGTATTCTCCTCCACGATCTGATCATAAGAACTTTATTTTCCTGTCACCTTGATTCTCTACCTCACTCTGAAATTCCTTGAACTTTTCAAAGGTCTCAGACTTGTGTTTCATTAAGTAGACATACCCATATCTACTTAAGTCATCAGTGAGGGTGAGAACATAACGATATCCACCACGAGCCTCAACGCTCATTGGACCGCACACATCAGTATGTATAATTTCCAATAAGTTGGTTGCTTGGTCCATTTTGCCCATGAGGCATGGTTCGCACATGTCAAATGATTCATAATCAAGAGACTCCAAAATTCCATCTGCATGGAGTTTCTTCGTGTGTTTGATACCAATGTGACCAAGGCGGCAGTGCCACAAGTATGTGGGACTATAATTATCAACCTTACATCTTTTGGCATTCACACTATGAATATGTGTAACATCACGTTCGAGATTAAACAAAAATAAACCATTGACCAGCGGGGCATGACCATAAAACATATCTCTCATATAAATGGAACAACCATTATTCTCGGATTTAAATGAGTAGCCATCTCACATTAAATGAGATCCAGATACAATGTTCATGCTCAAAGCTGGCACTAAATAACAATTACTGAGGTTTAAAACTAATCCCGTAGGTAGATGTAGAGGTACCTTGGGAAGCACAGAATGCCCTGAACTCGTCAGAATCAAAGTTGGAACCATTATCTATGATAATAATGTGAGGGACTCCATATCTGAATATCAGCTCTCTGATGAAACTGATGGCAGTGCTTGCATCAAGATTCTTGATAGGCTTGGCATCGATCCATTTGGTGAATTTGTCGACTGCCACAAGCAAATGAGTGAAACCACTTCTGCCGGTCTTGAAGTGTCCAACCATATCCAACCCCCAAACAGCAAACTGCCACACGAGTGGAATAGTCTTCAAAGCAGACGCTAGCTTGTGAGACATGTTTGAGTAAAACTGGCAGCCTTCACACTTGTCGACTATATCTTTTGCCATCTCATTTGCACGCGACCAATAGAACCCACTCGGTATGCTTTGGCAATGATGGTCCGAGAGGACGCGTGGTGACCACAGGTCCCCAAGTGGATATCATTTAGAATCGTTTGACCTTCTTCTGGTGTGATACATCACTGAGCGACCCCGGTGACACTTTCTTTGTAAAGTTGACTACCTATCACCGTGAAGGCTTTGGATCGACGGACAATCTGACAGGCCTCATCTTCATCCTCCAGAAGCTCTTTCCTGAGCAGATATGCAATGTATGGCACTGTCCAGTCGGGGATGATTACCAAAACTTCCATGATTAGGTCGACTATGGCCGGGACTTCAATCTCAGTCGGATCGGTAGAACTTTTCGGTTGTGGGGGCTCCTGTTGGGGAACGTAGTAATAATTCAAAATTTTCCTACATGTCACCAAGATCAATCTAGGAGATGCTAGCAACGAGAGAGAGGGAGTGCATCTTCATACCCTTGAAGATCGCTGAGCGGAAGCGTTACAAGGAATGCGGATGATGGAGTCGTACTCGCGAAAATTCAAATCGCGGAAGATCCGATCCAGCACCGAATGGACGGCGCCTGTGCGTTCAACACACCTACATCCCGGGGATGTCTCCTCCTTCTTGATCCAGCAAGGCGAGAGGAGAAGTTGACGGAGAGCTCCAGCAGCACGACGGCGTGGTGGTGGAGCTTGCAGTTCTCCGGCAGGGCTTCACCAAGCACTACGGAGGAGGAGATGTTGGAGAGGGAGAGGGCTGCGCTAGGGGAAGGTTGTGGCAGACCTCCCAAGCCCCCACTCTTTATAGGGGGAAGGGGAGAGGGGGCCGGCTCCCTAGATCCCATCTACAAGGGGGGTGGTGGCCAAAGGAGGGGACTCCCCCCCCCAAGTCAGGTGGGAGGCGCCCCCACCCCTAGGGTTTCTAACCCTAGGTGCCTTGGGCCCCTTGGGGGGCGCACCAGCCCACCAGGGGCTGGTTCCCTCCCTTGTTCGGCCCACTGGCCCACCGGGGCAGGTGGAACCCCGAACACCTTCTGGTGGTCCTGGTACAATACCGATAACCCCGAAATTATTCCAGCGACTGAAACAAGACTTCCCATATATAATTCTTCACCTCCGGACCATTCTGGAACTCCTCCTGACGTCCGGGATCGCAGCTGGGACTCCGAACAACCTTCGGTAACCACATACTATTTCCCATAACAATTCTAGCGTCACCGAACCTTAAGTGTGTAGACCCTACGAGTTCGGGAACCATGCAGACATGACCGAGACATCTCTCCGGCCAATAACCAACAGCGGGATCTGGATACCCATGTTGGCTCCCACATGTTCCACGATGATCTCATTGCATGAACCACAATGTCGAGGATTCAATCAATCCCGTATGCAATTCCCTTTGTCTATCGGTATGTTACTTGCCCGAGTTCCGATCATCGGTATCCCCATACCTCATTCAATCTCGTTACCGGCAAGTCTCTTTACTCATTCCGTAACGCACGATCCCGTGGCTAACTTGTTGGGGATATAACTATCAGTTAAGACCCGCCTAGGAGGGGCCAGGTCAACCTCAATGGCGGGTTACAAAGGAAGCCCAGTAAACATTCAGGGCGATAGTTTATTAAACCTTATAGAAGGCCTAAAGGCCTAGAGGCGGCTTAAGGCCCAATATTGTAAACTGCCATATGTAAGGAAAGACTTGTAAAAGAAGGCACGAAAAAGAAGTCACCGATCCGGACACGATTTATGAGCCGGCCGGGACTCTGTAGGCCACCAGGCGTCAACCCATGTATATAAGGGGACGACCCGGTGGCGGCTTAGGGTAAGAAACAAGAGATCAATTACCAAGCCGGCAAACTAGGCTCTTGGTAATCGAAACCCCAGCAATACCAACACAACTAGACATAGGCTTTTACCTTCATCATAAGGGGCCGAACTAGTATAAAACCTCTCGTGTCCTTTGTCCCGATTAACCCCTTTAAGTTTCCTAGTTGCGATGGCCCTACGACTAAGTCCTTCCACTAGGACATCTGCCGTGACAATTCCACGATAGTTGGCGCCCACCGTGGGGCCAACGCACGGTGGATTTGAGTTCTCGAAGGGCAACTTCGAAGGGCTCAAAGGATACGCTGTGGGCCGGATGACCAAGAGTCGTCGCGGCAAGCTCTACATCGACGACGAAGGCTGGGGCCCCGAGGCCAGCTCAATCAAGTACGGGTACCGGGTCCCCTTTGGCGGAATTCATGTCTTCATCGGCCGGATCGGCGAGTCAGACCCTGAGCTGGACGTCCACACCAACCTCGTCGAAACGGTTCAGCGCGCGAGGACCACCCGTGTTTAATCTGTCGTGAAGCATGCCTTTGTAGGCTGCGTCCATGGCGGTGAATACTCTGAAGGATCGGTGGAAGGCGCTGAGACGGCCATCTATTCTGACGCTACATCATCAACAGGTGAGACGGACTCTTTGTATCAGCTGCAGGATGGCATGCTCCGGGGCTGTTCCGATGGCAGCGGTATTCCGGACCCCCTTGAGCCACCGAATTGGGCCGGAGTCTTCATGGCAGGGACACAGCCCGGGCAGAACTCCACGGCAGCAACAACAACAACTACTGGGTCAGCTGCAGCCGTGTCAGGAGACCCCGCACGCCCCCCGACTCAGATTCTAATGGACCTCACGGATAAACTGACGACTCTGTTAACCACCGTGGTAGAGCCGGCGAATAGAGCCCAGCATGACGCAGAGGTGGCACGTGTGCGGGAAGAGATGGTACAAGCTAAAGAAAATTTAGCAGCAGAGGAGGTTAGGATGGTAGCAGAGCGAGCGGCTTTAGACGTTCGTGCGCAATAGCTTCAAGCGGAGACTTTCCGGCTCTCGGTGGATCTGAATGCGTCAAATGAGGTCATGTGAAGAAGGCATCAGAAAACTCAGTCACGTCTACCTCTGACGCTCGATCCTAGGAACCTTTTTCATACACCCAGGGCTGGGGCAAGCAACCCGCCGGAGGCAAATCGGATCACGACGCCCGGGGCACCGGTTCAACCGCGCGCCATGGAGCCACCTCGCGTACATACCGCTCCGTCTCATTATGTACCAACACCGCCGGGTCACTTCTCCAGTCCCTTGGAAAACCTCATTGCAGCGGCGGCTTGTTTGGCGGCTCTCCCGATGGAAGGCCACTTCATCGGCAGCAACCGAAACACGAAGGGTGAGGGAACTTCTTCAAATAGCTCTGGCACAGCAGGATGCGTACTCCTACAGTCGAGACAGGATCCATTCAACTCCTCGCCCAAGCTGGAGCCCAAGCTACAGTAGGCATATGGACTCGGCTGACATGTCAAGCAATGGTTAACGCCGCAACCGGCCGCACAGGCATGAGCCGGTACAGTCTGGAGCCCTTAACTTGGCGGATCAGGAAAGGATCTGACAAGAGGCTGAGCGAGCGGTTCAACTGGCAGCGGAGTAGGCGGCTCATTAGACTTTTCCGGCTTATCCAGCAACCTCAGTTGAGGCAGGAGTGGCCAAAAGAACCGGAGGTGTCCCTTGCTTGGTGCTGGCCATACGTAATGAGCGGTTGCCAAAGGACTTTAAGGGACCACGTAAGGTGCCTAATTACATGGCCGACTTGCAACCTGGTGCTTGGATTGAGAGTTATGAGATGGCTATGGAGTTGTTGGAGGTCAGCGACGCAGAAATGGCCAAGTATTTCACTATGATGTTGGATGGAACAACTCGTACTTGGTTGAAGGGGCTGCCACCCAATTCTATCGGCTCATGGGCGGAGTTGAAGGCCTGGTTCATTCAGAACTTCAAAGACACATGTAAACAACCCATGTCGATTGTAGACCTGACTAATTGTAAGCAAGAGGACGGTGAATCTACAACCCATTGGGTGCGCCGGGTCAAGGAAATAATACATTCATTGGATAAGATGGATGCCGGCTCGGCAGTCTTGATGTTGGAGAGGAACTGCCGTTTTGAACCTCTGAAGCAGAAGTTGGGCGGCTCAAGCGTGACTGCAATGACATGGGCCAGTTGATGGCGGATCTCGTCAAGTATGCTGATTCTGACAGTACCAAGGACCCGGTGTCTGACGAAGAAAAGACAGCGAAGGTAAAGAAGCACGGCAACGGCAAGGGTCACCAGCATAACCCGGCAAATCAAGGAGGTAATAAATGTAAATCTGATGAATTTGTCGCTAACACCAATGCGCAGGGTGGCAATCAATGGTGCAAGGGCAGGCAACCCCCTCGGTCGGGCGGGTCAGGTCCCACCCTTGAGCAACTATTGAATGAACCTTGTCCAAGACACGGCACCCGTGAAAAGCCAGCCACCCACCTGTGGTAGGATTGTACAATCATGAAGGCGTTTAAGAATTCAAATGCATTTGATGGAGGTCACGGCCCAGGCAGTGGTTCAAGTGGGGGCGGTTTCCATGGCCCGGGCACCATTTCAGGTGGAGGGGGGTTTCACGGTCAGGGCCATCCAGGTAACCAAGGAGGATATAATCCACAACCCGGCCAAGGTAATCAGCAGCAACAGTCCGGATATTAGAGCAACCCAAAACAGTTGAATAGTGGGCAATACCATGTGTTCATCACTAGTTTATGTAAGAGGGACCAGAAGCTTCACAAGAGGGTCGTCAATGCCGTTGAGCGGCAGTTCCACGTTATTTACGGTGGTCAGAATAGCCTATCGTGTGGAGCAGAGAGGATCATCCACCCCGGGTTGATAATCCGGGTCACTTGGCCTTGGTAGTGTCGCCTCAGGTTGGTGGATATAAATTCACTAAAGTGCTCATGGATGGAGGCAGCAGCATTAACATCCTCTACTATGAGACGTTCCGTCGGATGGGGTTAACTGATAAGAGTCTTAAGCAATCCAACACTATTTTCATGGTGTGGTACCTGGCAAGTCGACATACCCAGTTGGTAAGATTGAACTGGAAGTAGCCTTTGGGGATGAGTATGACTCCAGAGCAGAAAAATTAACCTTTGAGGTGGTTAAGATCAAAAGCCCATATCATGCTCTGTTTGGACGGCCGGCTTATGCCAAGTTCATGGCTCGGCCGTGTTATGTGTATTTGCAGCTCAAGATGCCGGGTTATAAGGGCACCATTACAGTACATGGAAGCTGGAAAATAGCCTTGGAGTGTGAAGAAGGTGATGTTGCATATGCTGAGTCTGTTTGTGCGACAGAGGAGTTAAAGTTTTATAAGGATCATGTCGACCCGGCAGACATGACATCTTTAAAGAAACCAACAACGGAGCATGAGCCGGTGTTGAAGTTCAAATCAGCTGATGACACCAAGATGGTTGACTTTGTGCCTGGCGACTCATCCAAGCAGTTCATCATCAGTGCCAACTTGGATCCAAAATAGGAAAGCGCGCTCATCGAGTTCATCCATGAGAACCGGGACATCTTTGCATGGAAACCTTCCGACATGCCGGGTGTCCCGAGGGAAGTCGCTGAGCAAACTCTCAATATTGATCCAAAGTTTAAACCGGTTAGACAGTTTCTCCGGCGATTCAACGAGGAAAGGCGCAAGGCCATTGGAGAAGAGGTGGCCCGGCTCTTGGCAGCCGGGTTCATTGTGGAAGTCTTTCACCCAGAGTGGTTAGCTAACCCGGTGCTTGTACTCAAAAAGAACGGCACCTAGCGTATGTGTGTGGATTACACCGATTTAAACAAAGCTTGTCCGGCTGACCCTTTTGCTCTCCCCCGTATTGATCAGATCATCGATGCTACGGCGGGTTGCGCACGTTTGAGTTTTTTGGATGCTTATTCAGGTTATCATCAGATCAAGATGGCAGTCAAAGACCAGGAGAAGACAGCTTTTATCACTCCGTTTGGAGCTTTCTGTTATGTGTCTATGCCTTTTGGGGTTAAGAGTGCCCAGGCGACTTATCAACGGTGTGTGCAGAATTGTCTTCTCAACCAGATTGGGCGTAATGTTCATGCTTATGTGGACGATATAGTGGTAAAGTCCGGGAAAGAGGAAACTTTGGTCACAGATCTGAAAGAGACCTTCGGTAACCTCCGGGTCTACAAAATGATGCTTAACCCGGCTAAGTGTGTTTTTGGAGTCCCAGCCGGCAAGCTCTTGGGTTTTTTGGTGTCCAACCGAGGTATTGAGGCTAACCCGGAGAAGATTAAGGCAATCACATCCCTGGCCAAACCAACATGCATCAATGACGTTCAACGGCTGGCGGGTCGTGTGGCTGCTTTAAGCCGGTTCATAAGCCGGTTAGGGGAGAAGGCTATGCCTTTGTATCAGATGATGAAGAAAACATGTGATTTTGTTTGGAGTGATGCCGCGAACTCTGCTTTTGAGGATCTGAAGAAACAGCTTGTTGAGCCACCGGTTCTTGCCGCTCCAATTGAGAAAGAGCCGCTATTATTATATGTAGCCACTAACTCACGGGCTGTTAGTGTAGCAATTGTGGTGGAGCGCAAAGAGGCTGGCAAGGAACATCCGGTTCAACGGCCGGTTCATTACGCCAGTGAGGTACTGATCGAATCTAAACAAAGATATCCACATTGGCAGAAGCTCGTGTACGGGGTGTTAATGGCAAGCCCGAAGCTCAAGCATTACTTTCAGGGTCACCCGATCACTGTGGTTAGCTCTGTGCCATTGGGGGACATCATCCAAAATAGAGAGGCCACTTGACGAGTCACCAAGTGGGCCATTGAACTTGGATCTCATGGGTTGAAGTATGTGCCACGTACTGCGATCAAGTCTCAGGCGCTGGTTGATTTTATTAATGACTGGACAGAGATGCAGATGCCAGAGGAGAAACCAGACAACACATATTGGACTATTCACTTTGATGGGTCCAGACAGTTGGAAGGCTCAGGGGATGGAGTTGTTTTAACCTCCCCTCGAGATGAAAAATTTTGTTATGTGTTGCGGCTGATGTTTCCTTGCACTAACAACGCAGCAGAATATGAAGCCTTGCTCCATGGTCTTCGCGTGGCCAAAGAGATGAGCCTGAGCCGGGTCCGGTATCTTGGCGACTCAGGCAAGTGGGATTCCAAAGACCCTCTCATGGCGGCTTATCGCCGTGAAGTTGATGCTGTTGCAGGACATTTTAAAGGTTATCAGGTGGAACACATTGACCGTAGGAAGAACGAAGCGGCTGATGCTCTAAGCCGGTTGGGATCTCAGCGTAAGCCGGTGCCACCTAACACCTTTTTGGATGTTTTGCATAACCCGTTTGTTAAGTTACCCACAGAAGAAGACCTAGCCGTCCCTGACCCGGAGGTACAGTTGGTGGCGGCTCTTCATGTCATCCCAGATTGGACAGTGCCGTTCTTGGCTTACATGACCCGGGGAGAGTTGCCAGCAGATGAGACCCTGGCTCGACAGATAACCCGGCGGTCTAAGTCAATGACGATTTCTGACGAAGAACTATACCATCGCAGCATCTCTGGAGCGTTTCAGTGGTGTGTTTCCCCTAAAGAAGGCCAAGAAATACTTCGTGAGATCCATGAAGGTGATTGTGGTCATCATGCTGGGTAAAAATCTTTGGTGGCCAAGGCTTTTCGTCACGGTTTTTACTGGTTGACGGCTCATGCTAATGTAGAGGATCTGGTCAGTAGATGTGATGGATGTCAAAAATTCGCACGAATAGCGCATGTGCCGGCTCAAGAGCTACGGATGATTCCAATCACTTGGCTGTTTGCGGTCTGGGGGCTTGACATGGTTGGACCTTTTAAAAGGTCTAAGGACAAAAAGAAACATCTTTTAGTGGCAGTTGACAAATTCACAAAGTGGGTTGAAGCAGAGCCAGTGAGTAAGTGTGATGCGGCCACGGGCGGTTCAGTTCATGAAAAAGATCTTCCGTTTTGGTTTTCCACTCAGCATTATAACTGACAATGGCACTAACCTATCCCAAGGGGCTATGGAGGAGTTTTGTCAACATGAGCATATTCGGCTTGATGTTTCTTCTGTAGCTCATCCTCAATCCAATGGTCAGGCTGAGAGGGAAAATCAGGAAATCTTAAAAGGTCTCAAGCCCCTGCTTATGGTTCCCTTACAGCGAACGCCGGGTTGTTGGGTAGAGGAATTACCCTCGCTGCTCTGGAGTATCAACACCACACCTAACAGGTCTACGGGTTACACACCTTCCTTCATGATGTATGGAGCAGAAGCAGTGTTGCCTAGTGACATCCGTCATGACTCGCCTTGTGTGGCGGCTTATGTTGAAGCTAATAGTGAACAAGCCAGACAGGATGCACTGGACTTGTTAGAGGAGGAAAGAGACCTAGGAGCGGCTCGATCAGCGATTTATCAACAGGACTTGCGTCGTTATCACAGCCGCCGGGTTAAGTCCAGGACTTTTCAAGAAGGCGACCTAGTGCTCCGGCTCATCCAGGATCTGTCAGATGCACACAAGTTATCCCCACCTTGGGAAGGACCCTTTGTGGTCAGCAAGACCTTAAACAACGGGTCATATTACCTCATTGACGTTCGAGAGCACAAAGACTCGCGTAAGTGGGAAGAGGAGACCCGCCGGCCATGGAATATTGCTCAACTTCGGCCATACTACACTTGAGCCACCGGCTCTCATCATGTACATACGTTGATGTTATCTATATCATGATAAGTAATAAAGCAGGACCATCGGTCTCTTTTTCTTTTCAGAAAGATTACACATCTTCATTATTTTTTTACTATTATTTTTAAATGACTATTAAGGAGCTGATCATATTTGAATCAGGTTTAACCTTTTTTGGTCCGGCTTATGATCGTATTCGAATCTAGCTGCAACTCTCATGGTCACTTGGGGGCTTCCTGTTCAAACATAGGTCATATTCGAACCAAAGAGAACATAGCTGTCTTAACCCTTCTGATCGGCTCAAGGCCAAACTCACTAGGGGGCTTCTTGATCGTATCTGAATCATAGCTTAACCCCTTTTGGGCCCGACTTGGATCGTATTCGAATCAGGGTCGTTAAAAACCTCTCAAGATCACTTGGGGGCTTCCTGTTCAAACATAGGTCATATTCGAACCAAAGAGAACATAGCTGTCAGTACCCTCTTGATCGGCGCAACGCCAAAGCCACTGGGGGCTATATGGTCGTATTCGAACCTTAGCTCAACCCCTTTGGTCCGGTTTACTGATCGTATTTGAATCAGAAACCCCCAATCTTTAGTCACAAGGCTAATGTTGTTTACCACCTGTTATTTGTCTTATTGGTTTTTTGATATCTCAACTTTCAAAATAAATCAGTCATGGTCTTTTCACCGGCTTGACTATATGACAACAAGCCCCCAGGGCATGATAATCATCAGGTATTCAGAAGCATTGACTTCTCGCAAAGACTTGATTATCAACCTCATAAACGGGTCATGTAAACCGGTGGTCCGAAGGTCAAAAGATACAGATATGGTTATTGTTTATGAACAGTTTCCTTCTGTATTCATCAAAGGTTATTTCAACCGTTGGTTTTTTACGATTGGTTCTATTTTCTACTATGATAAACATATTGGCTATAAACCGGGTGTTCTGACCCGTTCGGTACTAAGCCGCCAAGCAAGTTTTTTCCTTTTTATCTGCAGGACCAGAGTTCAAGTATTGCAGGGACAACCATAAATATGATGCATATATTAACATCAGACAGCACAGAGTAACACACGGTGTCTTATGCACGATGGCATTGGCAGAATATGCAGTGTTTTCACAACTAATCTATTACAAGGCTTTTACAAGCCCATGAAGATGGTCATCACTCCTCCCTTGCCGGTTCACCGCCCTCTGCTGATTGGAAGCTGGGTTTTGACCAATCAAAACCATTCACGTCAATAAATTCTGCTTCTTCGTCAATCAGGCCGGCCGAATCAACTTCCGGAGCAAATGTATTTTCACGAACAGGCGGGATTAAATCGGTTACTTTGTAGGAGGGAGTCGCCATCTTCTTATTATCCAAATCAAAACCCGGCTGATATTTATCGATATTCGTTTCATCCCCAAGAATGGTAGCCTGAGGTCGCACCTCCCTCACGCAGGCAACGAAGTCATCCTGTTCAAACAGTGACCCGTCTTCCTTTACCGTGGGGTACCCTCTGGCTACATCAGCCGGGTCTAGATCTGGCACCCAAGCCTTGGAACGGCTCAGGGCAGTCAAAGCTCCGGCTCTGGCACAGGAGCGCTTGACTTCTTGGAACCTGGCGGGCAAAATTGGCAGCTTCTTTAACACATCACTGAGCCGGTTGGGTCCTTGATTGGCAGGAGAGATAGCGGCGAGTGCTTGTTGTGCGCCAATGTACAACTGCTCTACCAAAGTACAAACCTCCTTCAGCTTAGTCACGTGGTCTTGACTCAGATTTTTGCTTCGAGGGTCTGCATATATTTTGAACACAAAGGGTCAGCTAGCGGCTTGCAGTCCGGATCAAAGAAGGTAAAAAGTCAGTATAGATGGCTTACCAAAGATAGCGGACACCATTTGTGACACCCGGTTCTTTAAACCGGTCAGCTCTGTCATAACCTCTTCAAGGGCTGCTTCAGCCTTCTCGGCACGTTGTGTCAGAAGAGTTTTTTCTTCAGCCCAGGTTTTCTTCTCGGCAGTAAAACCGGCTTTTAATTTTTCCGTCTCAGAGAGACTCACTTGCAGTTTGGAGTTAGCAGACTTGATCTCTGCCTCCTAACCCGCCAGTCGGGCCTTGGCGTCAGTTAATTGCGAGCTTAGTTCAGATAAGGCACTCTGCAAAACATACCTAGATAAGTCAAGATTTTGGTTAAAGTTCAAAAGTCAAGATTCAAGTCTGAAATACTTTGCGTTTCAAAACTACTTGACACTTGGGGGCTAATGTATGCCAAAACATTTTTTATGACTAACACATACTTTAAGTCCCAAGTACTTTACAAAGTAACAGCACTTGGCACTTGGGGGCTAATGCATGCTATTCACCAAGTTTCTCAAGGATAAGCCGGTTTACAATGTTATTTTTTTGATACGGTACAAGGCAATTCAAAGTACCGGCTCATTTATGGTCAAATGATCCCGCCCTTGGGGACTACGTATGAAGCTTTGTTCTATTTTATTGAACTCCAGGAAAATCTAAAAAGGAAAAAAGTCTTAGCCTATATCATAAAGTCTACAGATCATTCTAGTTCTCTCATAATCCGAAGGCTTGGGGGCTGGCGGAATATAAGTAAGCCGGAAGAACATACCTCGTATTTCAGCTACAACTGCTTGACCATTTCTATCTCTGAGTCACGGCTGGAGTGCACATGGCTGAGATAACTGGATAATATGTCGTTGGCATTCAGATGGTCATAGTGAGAAATATCAAAACGCACTTTCTGTTTCTCCAATGCCTCTTGTTTCGCCATGTGCCGAGCCAACACGGTAGGATTTACCAGCTCAATAAAGCGGCTCCCGGTGATTAGAACGTCTTGCGTAGACGGTGATGGCGGGTTGGCCGAGCTGGATGGTCCAATTGCAGAAGGATTCACGGTAGTTTCATCAACTGACGGCTCAGGAGGATTGACTTCATCATTGACAGGCGGGTCTTCTGGAGCGTCAGTTAATGGAGGAGAAGGTGGCCTTGCCGGTTCAGATGCAAGGATTGGCGGGTCTTCCACCGGCTTAGTTGCCTTTGCCTTCTTGGACTTAGCTTGGCCACTAAGAGAAATGTTGCAGGACTGTCAGTACAAAGATACAATTTGAAAAACACGAAAAAAGGAGGATTTTTCCTTACCCAGGGGCAGTCTTGAAGGCCAGAAATTGGGTTTGCGATGAGTCGCCAGAAGAGCGAGACACCTCCTGAAAAGATAAAATAAAGTTAAAGTAATGCAAGGGAAAGGATCCATTAAACAGAAAGTCAAAGACAAAGAAGTAAACCTCATTCCGACGCTTTTGAGGAGTTTGTTGAAGAATAACAGGTGGTTCGTCTTCGGTCCGGGCTTGACGGCGGCTCTCATGTTGCTGCTTTTTCAAAAGAAAGTGAGGATCCAGATAAGCCAAAGGGTGGGAAAACCTTACTTTCCGGGTTACGACTCGAAGTTTCTGTCTTGGCAAATGTGTTGAGTCGGAGGAAATAGTTACCTCTTCTTCCACGGCCTGACTGGCCCCAGTGTCGTCCTAGTAATGATCAGTGTTAATAAGATTATTAAAGAGTTGGCAAAGGGAGTCAGGGGCTACCTCCGACTTAGAAGTATCGTCAAGTTTCATCATGTCTTCGGCGGTGCTCTTCTTCTTCTTTTTGGACCTCCGGGTCATTTTCTTGGCGGTTATGGCGGCGACTCTTGCTTTCTTGGCAGCTTCGTGGTCATATTTAACCTTCCAGAAATCAGATTTGGCCTGCAAACAGGTAAAAACAAGATGAAAGGTCAGGCAAGTGTTAGATAATACGGCTGAGAAAAATACAAAGGAGAGAGATCAGAGTCTCCTTACTTCTGGCACCGGGTTAAGCTTGCAGAAACGGTTTAACCCGACAGTACTACAGTCTTCGTATTTTCTGTTCACCAGAAGGGTTGACATTGAAACAATATATTCTTCCGTTAATTGAACGGAGTTGTGATGAAGAGAGTCATCTGGGCCTCCACCATACTCGTACATCAATTTTGATCGGCAGCTTAGAGGAATAACCCACCATGAGATCCAGCAGCGGGTCAGGTCAACTCTGGTCAAATCATTCCCTAATAAGGCGTTAATCCTTTTTATTGATGGGATCATCTTCCTGCGTTCGACAGCCGTAAGCTTTTTAGGGAGCGCGAATTTGGAGTCAAGACGCTCGGCGCGATAACCCGGCAGTGGCTTCTCATTTGCTGGTGAAGTGTCTTGACAATAGAACCAAGTCTAGTTCCAGTCATTTGGATGACTCGGCAAGACTATGAGGGGGAAGACAGCGCCTTGCCGATGCTGAATGGAGATGCCTCCAAGCTCCAAGCTAAGGCCATTGGTGCACTCATTCTGCCGGTTCAGATAAAAATATTCTCTAAACAGTTCCACGGTCGGCTCTTCCTGAAGGTACACTTCACAGAGTACTTGGAAATTACAGATATTAGATATGGAATTGGGCCCGATATCTTGAGGTTGAAGTTTGAAAAAATGGTGGACATCTCTAAACAACTTTGAGCCAGGCGGTGAAAAGCCACGGTTCATGTGGTCAGTAAAAACAATGACTTCACCGTTTTGTGGATTGGGCCGTTCTTCGTCCGGGTCAGGTGCACGGTAATACATGACATTTTTCCTGGCAAAAATCCTATGGAGAAGAACTCCTTCAAATGTTCCTCAGTCACGGTTGAGGGAACCCAGTTGCAGACAGTCGGCGTTTTGGATGGCATAGTGTTCAAAAACGCACTGAAAGGAAGGTAACATGTCGGTTCAGTTCAATAAATATGATGAAAGTACAAGATGCTACAGAGGAGTAATGACGGCTTAATTAAGGGCTAATGTCATATAAGGAAAAGTAAGCCGGCACAGTAAGCCGCCATGACCACGGGCATTTGAGAAATACCGGCAGCCGAAATTGATTAAGTATGGAGACTAATAGGTTTTTTAACTTTTGGATATTGATATGGATCAAATGGCTGTTCAAAATGAAAAAAATTCCTAGACCTAAAAATATAGCCCAGATGAGTTCATCAGCTCTAAAAAGATATCTGTGCAAAGGAAAGGGATCTACTAACATCTAAAATGGATGAGAAACAGCTACCGCCTAAAGTTCTCCATTACTTTTAGATCAACAGAGGGTGCGGTAAGAGAAGTTGAAAAAAAATCTACGACGAACAGCGAAGAACACAAGAAGGAAACCACCTGAACCCTAGTGCTGATCTATGGGGGTGAGAAGGTGAGAGCTTACGGGTGCGGAGTTGCTGTGGAGGATCGTCGCCGTTCTCTGGACAGAGTCAGGGTGATGCAGCGGCCGAGCTTGAGGACGACGATGAGCGCTGCAGCGGCGGTGGAGCTCGAGCGACAGGAGGGTTGCAAGAGGAAGGAGATGAAGAAGAGAGAAGGATGAGAAAAGGCCGGGGCGTGCCTATTTATAAGGGAAAAGGTGAACAGACGGGCGCAAAAATCGAGAAAGAGCCGAATAATGGTTATCTAACTAGATGGACACCTCGATTCTTGGAAGGCATTAAAGATGAAGATCCGTTGGGAGATGATGTCATCAAAGTTTTCATGTTTTCCAAAGATGACGTCATGGCGGGTTACAAAAAAACCTCTGCGAGGATAAGAGGATGGATTTTGTCTAAGTATTGAAGATTGACAAAGAACAAAGTTCAAAGTCAACCTGGGGCCTAATGTTGGGGATATAACTATCAGTTAAGACCCGCCCAAGAGGGGCCGGGTCAGCCTCAATGGCGGGTTACAAAGGAAGCCCAGTAAACATTTAGGGCGATAGTTTATTAAACCTTATAGAAGGCCTAAAGGCCTAGAGGCGGCTTAAGGCCCAATATTGTAAACCGCCATATGTAAGGAAAGGCTTGTAAAAGAAGGCACGGAAAAGAAGTCACTGAGCCGGACACGATTTATGAGCCGGCCGGGACTCTGTAGGCCACCAGGCATCAACCCGTGTATATAAGGGGACGACCCGGTGGCGGCTTAGGATAAGAAACAAGATATCGATAACCAAGCCGGCGAACTAGCCTCTTGGTAATTGAAACCCTAGCAATACCAACACAACTAGACGTAGGCTTTTACCTTCATAGTAAGGGGCCGAACTAGTATAAAACCTCTCGTGTCCTTTGTCCCGATTAACCCCTTGAAGTTTCTTAGTTGCGATGGCCCTACGACTAAGTCCTTCCACTAGGACATCTACCGTGAAAATTCCACGACATAACTCCTTACTCACATTGAGCTCGTTATGATGATGCATTGCCGAGTGGGCCCAGAGATACCTCTCCGTCATACGGAGTGACAAATCCCAGTCTTGATTCGGGCCAACCCAACAGATACTTTCGGAGATACATGTAGTGCACCTTTATAGCCACCCAGTTACGTTGTGACGTTTGGTACACCCAAAGCATTCCTACGGTATCCGGGAGTTGCACAATCTCATGGCCTAAGGAAATGATACTTGACATTAGAAAAGCTTTAGCAAACGAACTACACGAACTTGTGCTGCGCTTAGGATTGGGTCTTGTCCATCAAATCATTCTCCCAATGATGTGATCCCGTTATCAATGACATCCAATGTCCATGGTCAGGAAACCACGACCATCTATTGATCAACGAGCTAGTCAACTAGAGGCTTACTAGGGACACATTACGATCTATGTATTCACACATGTATTACGGTTTCCAGTTAATACAATTACAGCATGAACAATGGACAATTATCATGAACAAGGAAATATAATAATAACCAATTTATTATTGCCTCTAGGGCATATCTCCAACAGCTCCTCTGTGAAAGGATCTTCTTGGACTGACGGGGTATGGAGGTGCTCCAAGAACACATTGTTGGGTATAGGTTTCCGAGTGGAACCTAACTTTGCCAGATCGTCAGCGGCTTGATTCTTGATTCGGGGTATGTGGTGGAGTTCTAACCCCTCAAACTTCTTTTCTAGCTTCCTTACTGCATAACCAGTCATGGATGGACTCCTGATATCCCATTCCTTCATTACTTGATTGACCACTAAGTCTGAGTCACCGTAGACCATTAGGCCACGAACGCCGAGTGAGATAGCCATACACAACCCATACAACAGTGCCTCATACTCAGCTTCATTGTTTGAGGAAATAAAGTGAATTTGAAGGACATAGGTGAGCTTGTCGCCTCTGGGAGATACCAGAACTACACCAGCACCAGAGCTATTCAACATCTTGGACCCATCGAAGAACATAGTCCAATGTTCCTAGTGAATCTCAGTCGGTTGTTGTTGTTCAATCCACTTGGCGAGGAAATCTGCTATTGCTTGGGACTTGATTGCTTTCTTTGCCTCGAACTTGATATCCAATGGAAGGAGTCCAATCGCCCATTTTGCCACTCGAGCAGTTGCATCTCTATTGTTCAGAATTTCTGATAATGGAGCGTCGTTGACGACTGAAACCGAGTGGTCTAAAAATTAGTGCGCAAATTTCTTTGCGGTCAAGTAAATTACATAGACAAGCTTCTGATAATGTGGATATCTCTGCTTGGACAGAGTCAAGACTTCAGAAATATAATATACTAGGCGATGAACTTTCTAGGCTTTGCCTTCTTCTTCCCGCTTGACCGTGAGCACTATGCTGACAACTTGTCCAGTGGCTGCAATGTACACTAGTAGAGGCTCTTTGCTGACAGGAGCAGTGATACGTCTCCAACGTATCTATAATTTTTGATTGTTCCATGCTATTATATTATCTGTTTTGGATGTTTAATGGGCTTTATTATACCTTTTTATATTATTTTTGGGACTAACCTATTGACCGAAAGCCCAGTGCAAATTGCTATTTTTTTTGCCTATTTCAGTGTTTCGCAGAAAAGGAATATCAAACAGAATCCAAACGGAATGAAACCTTCGCGAGGATCATTTTTGGAACAAACGCAATCCAGGAGACTTGGAGTGGACGTCAAGGAAGGAGCGAGGAAGCCACGAGGCAGGAGGGCGCACCCCCCACCCTCGTGGGCCTCTCGCAGCTCCACTGACCTACTTCTTTCGCCTATATATACTCTTATACCCTGAAACCTTCGGGGAGAGCCATGAAACACCTTTTCCATCGCCTCTACCTTCTGTACCCGTGAGATCACATCTTGGGGCCTTTGCCGGTGATCTGCCAGAGGGGGATTCGATCACAGAGGGCTTCTACATCAACACCATAGCCTCTCTGATGATGTGTGAGTAGTTTACCATAGACCTTCGGGTCCATAGTTATTAGCTAGATGGCTTCTTCTCTCTCTTTGGATCTCAATACAAAGTTCTCCTCGATCTTCTTGGAGATCTATTCGATGTAACTCTTTTTGCGGTGTGTTTGCCGAGATCCGATGAATTGTGGGTTTATGAACTTGATTATCTATGAATATTATTTGATTCTTCTCTTGATTCTTATATGCATGATTTGATATCTTTGCAAGTCTCTTTGAATTATCGGTTTAGTTTGGCCTACTAGATTGATCTTTCTTGCAATGGGAGAAGTGCTTAGCTTTGGGTTCAATCTTGCGGTGCTCGATCCCAGTCACACAAAGGGAAACGACATGTATTGTATTGTTTCCATCGAGGATAAAAAGATGGGGTTTATATCATATTGCTTGAGCTTATCCCTCTACATCATGTCGTCTTGCCTAATGTGTTACTCTGTTCTTATGAACTTAATACTCTGGATGCATGATGGATAGCGGTCGATGTGTGGAGTAATAGTAGTAGATGCAGAATCATTTTGGTCTACTTGTCACGAACGTGATGCCTATATTCCTGATCATTGCCTTAGATATCGTCATAACTATGTGCTTTTCTATCAATTGCTCAGCAGTAATTTGTTCACCCATCGTAATACATCTATCTTGAGAGAAGCCACTAGTGAAACCTATGGCCCTCGGGTCTACTTTACATCATATAAGTTTCCAATCTACAATTCTAGTTTACTATTTATTTTGTAATCTTTATTTTCCAATCTATACCACAAAAGTACCAAAAATATTGATCTTATTATCTCTATTATATCTCACTTTCGTAAGTGACCGTGAAGGGATTGACAACCCCTTTATCGCGTTGGTTGCGAGGTTCTTGTTTGTTTGTGCAGGTACTAGGTGACTCGCGTGTAGTCTCCTACTGGATTGATACCTTGGTTCTCAAAAACTGAGGGAAATACTTACGCTACTTTGTTGCACCACCCTTTCATCTTCAAGGGAAAACCAACACATGCTCAAGTGGTATCAAGAAGGATTTCTGGCGCCGTTGTTGGGGAGATCTACACACAAGTTAAGACATACCAAGTACCCATCACAAACTCTTATCCCTCGCATTACATTATTTGCCATTTGCCTCTCATTTTCCTCTCCCCCACTTCACCTTTGCCGTTTTATTCGCCCTCTTCCATTCGTCCTTCTATTTTCTCATGTTACCATGTGCCTTCTATTAGCTTGCATCTTCGCTTGCTAAATATCTATTGTTATGGATCCTCATCCTCTTGCTAATCTTTTTAAAATATCCAATTATGATGAACCAATTGCTAGTGAGTTGAGTGCACTAGATTACCTTTATGGAGTTTTGCTTGAAATCCGTGAATCTGAAAATTGAGATGAAGTGCTTTATAAAGTGATTCATGATAGATCTTTGAATAAAAAGCATGATTGCAATGATGTTATTATAAATTCTATGAATGTCAATTGTGCTAATAATATGCAAAAACCTAAGCTCGGGGATGCTAGTTTTGCTATGTCCACTACTTGTTGCAATGATCATGATTGGGGTGATTCTTCTTATGATCTTGAAAATTTATTTAAGCCCCATGATGAATATAAGATTGATAATAATGTTTTCAATATTGAAAGTGGGTTTGGAAGAGTGTCAACTTTAGATCCCACGTATTTGGAGAATGTTCAATCTTATGCAATTTTAGATAAAAGTGGGTTTGGAGAGGTCATGACTTTAGTTAATGTTAATCCCACTATTTTGGAAGAGTGTCAACTTTGCATGCATGTGGATCGTGTTGAAAATATTTTATGTGATAGCTATTTTGTTGAATTTTCTTATGATCCCACATGTAATAATTATGAGAGAGGAAAATATAATTGTAGAAATTTTCATGTTACTAAATTACCTCTCGTTATGTTGAGATTGCTATTGTTTCTTTCCTCTTCCTTGCATATGCTAGTTTTTCTTGCTATGATAATTTGTTTGCCTATAAGATGCCTATGCATAGGAAGTATGTTAGACTTATATGTGTTTGTCACGTGTTTCATGATGCTCTCTTTGTGCTTCAATTCTTGTCTTTCATGTGAGCATCATTGAAATTATCAATGCCTAGCTAGGGGCGTTAAACGATAGCGCTTGTTGGGAGGCAGCCCAATTTTATTTTTGTTCCTTGCTTTTTGTTCCTGTTTAGTAATAAATAAATCATCTATCCTCTGTTATGATTGTGTTTTTATGCTTTAGTTAGTGTTTGTGCCAAGTAAAGCCTTTAGGAACTTCTTGGATGGTTGTTATTTGATCTTGCTGAAAAAACAGAAAGTATGCACTCATGAGAATAATTTTCATTTTTAACCAGAGAGCGATAAAATACTGATTCCAACTGCAGTAGATTAATATACAAATTATTTAGGTCTTCCTAATTTGGTAGAATTTTTGGAGTTACAGAAGTATTTGAAAAGTCTTTGATTTTTAGTTTACCACAATCATCCTTTCTGTACGCACCTTTTGGAAGAGACACACATGAATCAGAATTTATTAGAATACTCTATGTGCTTCACTTATATCTTTTGAGCTAGATAATTTTGATCTAGTGCTTCACTTATATTTTTCAAAGCACGGTGGTGGTTTTATTTTGTAGAAATTATTGATCTCTCATGCTTCAGTTATATTATTTTGAGAGTCTTTTAGAACAGCATGGTAATTTGCTTTGTCTATAAAATTAGTCCTAATATGATGGGCATTCAAGATGGTTATGATAAAAAAATCATATAGAGTGCACTGAATACTATGATTCTTGATAGATGTTTCGAGATATAAAGGTGGTAATGTTAGAGTCGTGCTAGTTGGGCAATTGTGAAATTGAGAAATACTTGTGTTAAAGTTGGCAAGTCCCGTAGCTTGCATGTATGGTAAACGTTGTGTGACAAATTTGAAGCATGGGGTGTTCTTTGAGTGCTTTCCTTATGAGTGGCGGTCGGTGACGAGCGATGGTCTTCTCCTACCAATCTATCCCTCTAGGGGCATGCATAGTAGTACTTTGCTTCGACGGCTAATAAACTTTTGCAATAAGTATATGAGTTCTTTATGACTAATGTGAGTCCATGGATCATACGCACTCTTACCTTTCCGCAATTTGCTAGCCTCTACGGTACCGTGCATTGCCCTTTCTCACCTCGAGAGTTAGTGCGAATTTCGCCGGTGCATCCAAACCCCGTGATACGATACGCTCTATCACACAAAAGCCTCCTTATATCTTCCTCATAACAGCCACCATACCTACCTATTATGGCATTTCCATAGCCATTCCCAGATATATTGCCATGCAACTTTCCACCGTCCCGTTTATTATGACACGCTCTATCATTGTCATATTGCTTTGCATGATCATGTAGTTGACATCGTATTTGTGGCAAAGCTACTTTTATAATTATTTCATACATGTCGCTCTTGATTCATCGCATATCCCGGTACACCGCCGGAGGCATTCACATAGAGTCATATTTTTGTTCTAGTATCGAGTTGTAACATTGAGTTATGAGTAAATAAAAGTGTGATGATCATCATTATTAGAGCATTGTCCCATGTGAGGTGAAATGATTTTTTTAAAAGAGGCCAAAGAAGCCCAAACAAAAAAATGAGAGAAAAAGAGAGAAGGGACAATGTTACTATCCTTTTTCCACACTTGTGCTTCAAAATAGCACCATGGTCTTCATGATAGAGAGTTTCCTATTTTGTCACTTGCATATACTAGTGGCAATTTTTCATTATAGAACTTGGCTTGTATATTCCAATGATGGGCTTCCTCAAAATGCCCTAGGTCTTCATGAGCAAGCAAGTTGGATGCACACCCACTTAGTTTCTTTTTGATGAGCTTTCATACACTTATAGCTCTAGTGCATTTGTTGCATAGCAATCCCTGCTCCTCATTGACATCAATTGATGGGCATCTCCATAGCCCGTTGATTAGCCGCGTCAATGTGAGACTTTCTCCTTTTTGTCTTCTCACATAACCCCCATCATCATATACTATTCCACATATAGTGCTATATCCATGGCTTACGCTCATGTATTGCGTAAGGGTTGAAAAGGCTAAAGCGCGTTAAAAAGTATGAACCAATTGCTTGGCTTGTCATCGGGGTTATGCATGAGGGGAGCATCTTGTGTGATGAAAATGAAGCATGGCCAAACTATATGATTTTGTGGGGATAAGCTTTCTTTGGCTATGTTATGTTGATAAGACATAATTGACTGGTTAGCATGCTTGAAGTATTACTATTTTTATGTCAATATTAAACTTTTATCTTGAATCTCTTGGATCTGAATATTCATGCCACAATAAGAGAATTACATTGAAAAATTATGTTAGGGAGCATTCCACATCAAAAATTCTGTTTTTATCATTTACCTACTCGAGGACGAGCAGGAATTATATATGCTTGGGGATGCTTGATACGTCTCCACTGTAGCTATAATTTTTTATTGTTCCATGCTATTATATTATCTTTTTTGGATGTTTAATGGGCTTTATTATACCTTTTTATATTATTTTTGGGACTAACCTATTAACCGAAAGCCCAGTGCAAATTGCTGGGTTTTTTTTGCCTATTTCAGTGTTTTGCAGAAAAGGAATATCAAACGGAATCCAAACGGAATGAAACCTCGCAGCTCCACCGACCTACTTCTTTCGCCTATATATACTCTTATACCCTGAAACCTTTGGGGAGATCCACGAAACACCTTTTCCACCAACGCAACCTTCTGTGCCCATGAGATCCCATCTTGGGGCCTTTTCCGGCGATCTGTCGGAGGGGGATTCGATCACGGAGGGCTTCTACATCAACACCATAGCCTCTCCGATGATGTATGAGTAGTTTACCACAAACCTTCGGGTCCATAGTTATTAGCTAGATGGCTTCTTCTCTCTCTTTGGATCTCAATACAAAGTTCTCCTCGATCTTCTTGGAGATCTATTCGATGTAACTCTTTTTGCAGTGTGTTTGCCGAGATCCGATGAATTGTGGGTTTATGAACTTGATTATCTATGAATATTATTTGATTCTTCTTGGAATTCTTATATGCATGATTTGATATCTTTGCAAGTCTCTTCGAATTATCGGTTTAGTTTGGCCTACTAGATTGATCTTTCTTGCAATGGGAGAGGTGCTTAGCTTTGGGTTCAATCTTGCGGTGCTCGATCCCAGTGACAAAAAGGGAAACGACACGTATTGTAATGTTGCCATCGAGGATAAAAAGATGGGGTTTATATCATATTGCTTGAGTCTATCCCTCTACATCATGTCGTCTTGCCTAATGCGTTACTCTGTTCTTATGAACTTAATACTCTAGATGCATGCTGGATAGCGGTCGATGTGTGGAGTAATAGTAGTAGATGCAGAATCGTTTCGGACTACTTGTCATGGCCGTGATGCCTATATTCATGATCATTGCCTTAGATATCGTCATAATTATTCTCTTTTCTATCAATTGCTCGACAGTAATTTGTTCACCCACCGTAATACATGTTATCTTGAGAGAAGCCACTAGTGAAACCTATGGCCCCCGGGTCTACTTTACATCATATAAGTTTCCAATCTACAATTCTAGTTTACTACTTATTTTGCAATCTTTATTTTCCAATCTATACCACAAAAATACCAAAAATATTTATCTTATTATCTCTATCAGATCTCACTTTCATAAGTGACCGTGAAGGGATTGACAACCCCTTTATCGCGTTGGTTGCGAGGTTCTTGTTTGTTTGTGCAGGTACTAGGTGACTCGCGTGTAGTCTCCTACTGGATTGATACCTTGGTTCTTAAAAACTGAGGGAAATACTTACGCTACTTTGCTGCATCACCCTTTCCTCTTCAAGGGAAAACCAACGCATTCTCAAGAGGTAGCAAGCAGCAAGCACCGGCTGGGTGGAAAGCAATGCTTTGAGCTCTACAAACGCTGCTTCGACTTCAGGAGTCCACTCGAATTTGTCAGACTTTTTCATCAATCGATAAAGAGGCAATGCCTTTTCACCGAGATGAGAGATGAATCAGCTCAACGCAGCCAAACAACCAGTGAGCTTTTGTACGTCGTGCACACGCACGAGGCGTTTCATTCGGAGGATTGCTCCAACCTTCTCTGGGTTTGCGTCGATCCCTTGTTCAGAAATGAGGAAATCGAGTAACTTTCCACCTGGGACTCCGAATATACACTTTGACGGATTAAGCTTGATATCATATCTTCTCAAGTTGGCAAAGGTTTCAGCATGGTCAGTCAGTAGGTCGGAACCTTTACCTGACTTGACCACGATGTCATCCATGTATGCTTCCACATTCCGACTTATTTGAGTGAGCAAACACTTCTGAATCTTGCGCATGAATGTGGTTTCAGCATTGTTGAGACCAAAAGGCATGGTAACATAGCAAAAACACCTGAATGGGGTGATGAAGTCTGCTTTTATTTCGTCAGGTCCATACAGTCGGATCTGATGGTACATGGAATACGCATCCAAAAAGGATAAATGCTTACAACCCGCAGTTGAATCGACAATCTGGTCGATTCGAGGGAGAGGGAAATGATCTTTCGGGTAGGCCCGATTGATGTGTTTGAAATCGATGCACATACGAAGTGAATCATCTTTCTTGGGGACCATGACGACATTGGCAAACCACTCAGAGTGGTATATCTCTCGGATGAACTCAGCTGCCAGAAGCCGAGCCACTTCCTCGCCAATGGCCTTCCTTTTCTCCATGGTGGACCGATGGAGATACTCTTTGACTGGTTTTACTTTTGGGTCGACTCGCAAACGGTGCTCAGCCAGTCCCCTGGGTACACCCGACATGTCAGACGGTTTCCATTCAAAGATGTCCTAGTTCTCACGGAGGAACTGAGTGAGCCTTCTTCCTATTTGTTGTCGGGTGTTGTTGATATATGAGTCGGAGCAGCATTGGTGTCGGTCGAGTGAATGTGAACAGACTTTGTTTCACCCGACGACTGAAATGCAGACTCCGAAGCAGGCTTCTTAGCGCGCAACAAATCACTCGGATCTACAATCTTCTTGTATTCTTCCATTTCTACTGTTGCCATCTGTTCATCGGCAATTTTTGAGCCCTTCTGGAGGCACTCTTCTACTCTCTGCTGATTTCTCGTGACTGTGATCACACCTCTGGGGCCAGGCATCTTCAGCTTGAGGTACACGTAACACGATCGAGCCATGAAACGAGCATATGCAGGCCGACCCAGAATTGCATGATAAGCGTTGTGGAAGTCCACCACCTCGAATGTCAACTTTTCCTTACGGTAATTCTTTGAATCACCGAAAACCATGTGAAGAGTGATCTGACCAAGTGAGTCGGATTTCTTTCCTGGGATGACTCCGTGGAACCGCATGTTGCTCTCGCTGAGTTTGGACATCGGAACGCCATCCCTCGGAGGGTCTCAGCATACAAAATGTTCAAACCACTACCACCATCCATCAGAACCTTGGTCAATCGGGTGCCCCCAACGACTGGATCGACCACCAATGCTTGCCGCCCAGGGGTAGCAACATGTGCTGGGTAGTCGGACTGGTCGAATGTAATGGGAGTCTTTGACCACTTCAAATACATTGTCGTTGCCGGCGCAACCATGTTTACTTCTCTATTGATAACTTTCTGTCGACTTTTGCTCTCGATGTCAGCAAAAATCACTAAAGTGGCATTGACATTGGGGTAACCATCATCCTCTTCTTTGTACTCATTCTTATCAGATTCCTTTTCTTTTTCACTAGGCTGACCCTCTCGGAAGCTCTGAATCAGGAGTCGACACTGTCGAGTGGTATGCTTGGGGCAAATCAGGTTTCCCTCTTCATCCTTCTTGGTGTGTATGTGACACGGCAAATCAAGCACGTCATTTCCCGCTTGATCTTTCACTTTCTTGGGGATCCAATGCCCCTTAGGCTTTCCTTTGAATTTCCCTTGATTCACAACTGCAGCCTCTCCACGACCTACGAACTTGGCTTTACGCTTATGCTTCTGACTGGAATTTCCTCCTCCAGTGTCCTGGGCGACTGGTTTGTTCTTGCCACTACGGAGTCGGTCTTATTCCTCGCCGTTGGCGTACCGAGTAGCTATTTCCATCATTCGGGCCAGGGTCATATCTCCTGTCCGACCGAATTTCAGGTTAAGCTCTCTGTACCGAACGCCTTCCTTGAAGGCACAAACTGCTTGATGTTGTGACACATTCTCCACTGTATGATGAAGAGTGGTCCATCTCTGGATGTAATCCCTCAAAGTTTCATTCGGTTTCTGGACGCAATGTTGCAACTCAATTAGCCCGGCGGGTCGTTTGCAAGTGCCCTCAAATGTCCTGACAAACACTCGGGCCAACTCTTCCCAACTGAAGATACTACCAGGAGCCAACTGATTCAACCAAGCTCTAGCTGAACCCTCCAACATCAGGGGGAGATGCTTCATGGCTATATCGTCATTGCCACCGCCAATCTGCACAACCACTCGGTAATCCTCTAGCCAAGTGTCGGGATTTGACTCACCAGTAAACTTGCTCTGAGGTGAGGGCCTGGGGTTCATACTCATCGTGAACATATGACGGACCATCGCCGCCTCCACCACCATTGCGACGGTATCCAGGCAGGCTGCGGCGGGAGTCGACCATAGGGACCTCCGCCGCGGGGTCTCTGCTTCTGCAATCGGAAAGAGTGTCTATGGAACCAATCGACTGGTCCATAGAAGGGTTCGTCGAGCTCGATTGCCGCAACTTGGGGGTGGCAGACTGGCGGGCCACCGCATGTTTCACCCAGCACTGAAGCCGCGATCGACCAGACCTCTTGTGACAGCGTACAGCGGGGAGAGTGGACGACGAAGGTACCGGCCAATACTGGGTCGACGGCTGCCGCAGGAGGACACCGCAAGCACTCGTGCGAAAGTGCGTCGCCCCACGGATGGGAAGGGCCTCGACGTCGAGGGGGGCCTCCTGGAGCCAGACGGAGTCGTCGGCGATGAAAACGAGCGCGCCGAGTCGGATCTCGCGGCCTAAAGCTAGACCACCGCCGGAAACCATGATGATGAAGATCGGAAAAATTGCAACCTGAAGTTGGGCGGAATCTCAGCGGCCCTGATGGCTCTGCTGAAGCATTCATGCCCAGACACGTGAACTCTGCCTCCACTCAGGTGATTCCTATCTTGTCCTTCTCTGTGTGCCCGGTTTCTGTCAACCAGACCTTGTACAAGACTTGATCTTGCATCAAACCCAGGCTCTCTTGGGTCAACCGGGATCCTTCGCTCATCGCCGTATGGGTGTCTTTCATCATACTGCTGGGGCACATATGATCCGCCCCTCAGAGGGGGCGTTGGCACTCGACGGCGGTCATCACGGCCGAGTCGATGATCGTATTGCTAGTGGTTCTGACCCAGGTACTACCCGTGGCGGTACCACGACCCTCACGCCGCAGAGGCGATCTTGGGCTGTGAGCCGACTGGACCGTGTCCGCTACCACAGACCTGTTGTGGATCCTGTTGCGCGACTGAGAAACGGCTGTGTTTTGCTCACCTGCTGCCCGAAGCAGCGCTCGGATCTGCATCAAACCTCTTCCAACCTCTGATTGGGACAGCTGAATCGACTCTGCTATACAGGTTGCAGCTGTAGGATTCTCAATCGAAGTGCGATATACCTGGGGCTCAGGCGGAAACAAATGTCGTTGTCGTCAACTGGATTCAGGGATCAATCGACGGGCACGCTCATCGAGTGAATGCTGAAGGTTCTCCATACGCGCGCACTCGGCCAAGGTGGCTAGGCGCGCGGTCTCCAGGGCTCGAGCCTCGGAAGTCTCCCCCACGATGGGGGTCTAGAGAGCCTCCATGTTACGGCGATGCAGCTCATCCCTTTGCTCTGAGGTGAGGGCCTGGGGTTCATACTCATCGTGAACATATGACGGACCATCGCCGCCTCCACCACCATTGCGACGGTATCCAGGCAGGCTGCGGCGGGAGTCGACCATAGGGACCTCCGCCGCGGGGTCGCTGCTTCCGCAATCGGAAAGAGTGTCTACGGAACCAGTCGAGTGGTCCATAGAAGGGTTCGTCGAGCTCGATTGCCGCAACTTGGGGGTGGCAGACTGGCGGGCCACCGCATGTTTCACCCAGCGCTGAAGCCGCGATCGACCAGACCTCTTGTGACAGCGTACAGCGGGGAGAGTGGACGACGAAGGTACCGGCCGATACTGGGTCGACGGCTGCCGCAGGAGGACGCCGCAAGCACTCGTGCGAAAGTGCGTCGCCCCACGGATGGGAAGGGCCTCGACGTCGAGGGGGGCCTCCTGGAGCCAGACGGAGTCGTCGGCGATGAAAACGAGCGCGCCGAGTCGGATCTCGTGGCCTAAAGCTAGACCATCGCCGGAAACCATGATGATGAAGATCAGAAAAATTGCAACCTCGCCGGAAGTCGCTAAGACACCTGCCCCAAGGTGGGCGCCAACTGTCGTGGGAGCAAGTCTGACAATAGAATAGGGGGTACGTAGGAGGAGGCAAGATCCTAACTACGGCGAGGTTGTGGACGCAGGGTTTACGAGTTCAGGTCCTTCTTGGAGGAAGTAACAGCCCTATGTCTCGGTGCCCGGAGGCTTGATCGACTGGATTATGCGTGAGAGTTATAGGGGGTGCAAACCCTTGTGCCAGAGGAGGGGTGGCTTATATAGAGTGCGCCAGGACCCCAGTCGTCCCGCATTACACAGGGTTCAATGTACATTAAGACAGGGTGTTACTGGTAACGCCAGCTATAAAGAGCTATAAATGATCTTTAAGACTATAGAGTGAACGCCTAACCGTTGCCACCCTGAGTGACTTTAGGTCTTCTGTATTCCGAGTGGTTTCTTTTATGGTCGAGTGACTTCATCTTGGTCTAATGGAATTGGGATTTCCGAGTGAGGTTGGAGGTCGAGTGGATTGCACTCCTTGGTGAACTCAGTCGGTTTCTTCTATTGTACTTTGAATGTCTTTAACTCTAGGGCAGTGTCCTTGGGTAAGGTGTCTTGGTCAGGCCTATGACCCTACCCTACGTACATGTCATTGTTAGCGACCACGAGGAGGAGACAATTTGTGACAAGTGAGGAAACCCATGATTTGTTTTCTCGAACCATTTTGTAGTGAGAACCTATCCAATATTTATTGCTATATTTGGTTGTTTGCATTATGCCTTGTTTATTTCTACGGTTTATGGTTATTCGGTTCTTTGTAATTAGCATATGTCCAGTTTTAATTGCCATCTTTGGTTGTTCGTAGTATGCCTTTTTATTTCAGCTATTAACATTGGGATGTTCTATATATGCTAGTATGAACTATGCAGTTCAATTTCATCAATACCAATTTTAACAATAGCTCTATGAATGACTATATTTGGTTACTGTTAAGCATGTTGAACTCCCTCCGAATCTTTCTAGTTCGCATATAAGATTTGTCTAGAGTCAAGCCTCGTAAAGTTTGACCAACTTTATAGAAAAAAGTACCAACATTCACAATATGAAATCAATATCAGTACATGTGTCATGACTTAAATTTTCATATTGTGTAACTTTAGCATGGTAGATGTTGATATTTTTCCATATAAATAAGGTCAAACTTTATGAAGTTTGACTTCAAACAATTCTTATATGCAGAGTAAAAAGGACTGGAGGGAGTATTTACCACACCTTCCATTTGATTTAACAATGGCACTGTTTGGATACTTTAGGGCTATTTGAGCCCAAACTAGCTCAAACTAACTCTAACCCATGGATCCAAATAGGTCCAATAACTAGTGTACTTAGACCTGCACAATACAAGTTTGAATGACTATGTTTGCTTGTTTTTAAATATTAGACATGTTGCAGTTAATAACATACCTTTCAACTTTTTGTTTTTAAATATTAGGTTTTTAACAATTTGGTGTTGCACATGTAGGTCCTGCTTTCAGAGGTTTTGACCCACTGTTTGACCCTTTTTGTATATGTGGAAATGAGTTGTCCATGAATATCAGTCAAGTCAAGAAACTCAAAAAGATTGTTATGATAAAAAAATTAGCGACACAAAACAACAAGATCTTTGTGTGCACAATGAAGAAGACATCAATTCACTACAGGATGATACTAACTGTTATACCTTGTCTTTTTTATTCCTTTGCGCAATTTCAAATCTAGAGAAGATATTTATGCATATCATTGTTTTCGGGCCTTTTCAAAGCACTTCACTGATGATTACCTCTCAAACCACTTATATGGTCAGGAGGCAAGGAAGGTATTCATACAACACCCACGATTCAATATTGAAGTGTTCCTGAAGAGGACGAAGGATGGACGGTCAATCATCCACAAGCACTGGCCTAAAGCTGCAAAGACCTTCAACATCAATGAAGACTCAATATTCGCCTTCAGCTTCAGCAATTTTCCAGATGATATCCATCTGTCTATGTACCGTCTATGATGCTAATTTCGAAAGGTTATAGATATTGCATGTGAAACTTGGTGCTCGTGTAGTTGTGTAATGGGGTAGCTGAGTGCTGAAGCTATATGATGTTGTACTCTGATATATTTCAATTATGAAATCTCGCTTCCTTAATATGAAAATATAATATAGTGTGTGCTTAATATGAAATGTCAATTAGATTAATAAATGGATTATTAATAATAGGGCAATTAGCCTGCTAATTGGGGTTTTCTATTGCAAATGGTTATTGAGAAAATACCGTGGGCGATGACCTCAGGCAACGCACAAGGTTTCTAGGAATAAACTATGTTGGATCAATGAACAATCACACACGACACCCTCTTGAAAATTGTTTGTGTTAGGCCACCTTGCGCAAACGTTTATCACATAAAAAATGTGTGTGGCAGATAGCCTTTGCCACACAGTTTCTTCTACGCACCGTGTGTGATGCATTCAATAACGCAAACGATAAAATTGTTAATATCGTGTGCAATGACAACGCTATCACAAACGATTTAATAGGGAAAATTGTGTGTGATGTACCTGCGAATGGAAACGTTTTTCTTCAAGTGACTGTGTGGGATGTATATACGAATGGAAACATACTTCTTGGATTAACTGTGTGGGATGTACATACTAACGGAAACGTATTACTTGGATTGACTGTGTAGAATGTACATATGAACAGAAACGTTTAGCCGGGACTGACTGTGTAGAATGTACATATGAACAGAAACGATTTGGCTTGTATAATTGTATTTTTTAGCACAACTGTATGTATAACCGTATTTGACCGCTCGCCCGTCGCACACGACCTCATTTTTCCGAGCGTGTGTGCCGGAAGGGGCTATCCCCGACGGTTTCTGGGTCGTGTGGGAAGGACCCCCCCTATTGCAGTCACTCACTTGGCGACGGTTCAAAACGCCGTTGCGGAAAGGGATTAAAAACCATTTGTATAGCACCTCGATGTACCAGTGGGGGATGTGTCCAAATAACATCTTGACCGGCACAATCCTGCATCAAGAATCAGTTGTCCTACCAAAGGCCCTATCCATCTCGTGGGGTCGCCCTGATAATTAAGAAAATAATTCAGACAAAAGCATTGGGCATTTAATTACTACAACTCATGAATCCCCAAGCATATGATCCATGTTACCCTACTAAACCTTACCGTCACCGGTGTTCGTGTTGGGATTCGTAGTAATTTCAAAAAAAAAATCCTACGCTCACGCAAGATCATGGTGATGCATAGCAACGAGAGGGGAGAGTATGATCTACGTACCTTGTAGATCGACAACGGAAGCGTTTGGTTGATGTACTCGTACGTCTCCACGGCCCGACCGATCAAGCACCGAAACTACGGCACCTCCGAGTTCTAGCACACGTTCAGCTCGATGACGATCCCCGGACTCCGATCCAGCAAAGTGTCGGGGAAGAGTTCCGTCAGCACGACGGCGTGGTGACAATCTTGATGTACTACTGTAGCAGGGCTTCGCCTAAGCACCGCTACAATATTATCGAGGACTATGGTGGAAGGGGGCACCGCACACGGCTAAGAATAAGATCACGTGGATCAACTTGTGTTTCTCTGGGGTGCCCCTGCCTCCGTATATAAAGGCTCAAGAGGGGGAGGCCGGCCGGCCATCATAGGGCGCGCCAGGAGGAGTCCTACTCCCTCCGGGAGTAGGACTTCTCCCCCAATCCTAGTTGGAATAGGATTCGCGAGGTGGGAAAAGAGAGAGAGAGAGAGAGAGAAGGAGGGGGGCGCCGGCCCCCTCTCTCCTTGTCCTATTCGGACTAGGGGGGAGGGGCGCGCGGCCCAGCCCTGGCTGCCTCTCCTCTTCTTCCACTAAGGCCCATTAAGGCCCATATAGCTCCCGGGGGGTTCCGGTAACCTCCCGGTACTCCGGTAAAATCCTGATTTCACCCGGAACACTTCCGATATCCAAACATAGGCTTCCAATATATCAATCTTTATGTCTCGACCATTTCGAGACTCCTCGTCATGTTCGTGATCACATCCGGGACTCCGAACAGCCTTCGGTACATCAAAATGCATAAACTCATAATATAACTATCATCGTAACCTTAAGCGTGCGGACCCTACGGGTTCGAGAACAATGTAGACATGACCGAGACACGTCTCCGGTCAATAAACAATAGCGGGACCTGGATGCCCATATTGGCTCCTACATATTCTACGAAGATCTTTATCGGTCAGACCGCATAACAACATACGTTGTTCCCTTTGTCATCGGTATGTTACTTGCCCGAGATTCGATCGTCGGTATCCTATACCTAGTTCAATCTCGTTATCGGAAGTCTCTTTACTCGTTCTGTAATACATCATCCCGCAACTAACTCATTAGTTGCAATGCTTGCAAGGCTTAAGTGATGAGCATTACCGAGAAGGCCCAGAGATACCTCTCCGACAATCGGAGTGACAAATCCTAATCTCGAAATACGCCAACCCAACATGTACCTTTGGAGACACCTGTAGAGCTCCTTTATAATCACCCACTTACGTTGTGACGTTTGGTAGCACACAAAGTGTTCCTTTGGCAAACGGGAGTTGCATAATCTCATAGTCATAGGAACATGTATAAGTCATGAAGAAAGCAATAGCAACATACTAAACGATCGGGTGCTAAGCTAATGGAATGGGTCATGTCAATCAGATCATTCAACCAATGATGTGATCCTGTTAATCAGATGACAACTCTTTGTCCATGGTTAGGAAACATAACCATCTTTGATTAACAAGCTAGTCTAGTAGAGGCATACTAGTGACACTCTGTTTGTCTATGTATTCACACATGTACTAAGTTTCCGGTTAATACAATTCTAGAATGAATAATAAACTTTTACCATGATATAAGGAAATAAATAATAACTTTATTATTGCCTCTAGGGCATATTTCCTTCAGTCTCCCACTTGCACTAGAGTCAATAATCTAGATCACATTGCCATGTGATTTAACATCAATAGTTCACGTCTTTATGTGATTGGTTCACATCTCCATGTGACTAACACCCAAAGGGTTTACTAGATTCAATAATCTAGTTCACATCGCTATGTGATTAAGACCCAAAAAGTGATCATATTTTTCTTGTGAGAGAAGTTTAGTCAACGGGTCTGTCACATTCAGATCAGCATGTATTTTGCAAATTTCTATGTCAACAATGCTCTGATGGAACTACTCTAGCTAATTGCTCCCACTTTCAATATGTATCCAGATTGAGACTTAGAATCATCTGGATCAGTGTTAAAACTTGCATCGACGTAACCCTTTACGACGAACCTTTTGTCACCTCCGTAATCGAGAAACATATCCTTATTCTAGTAAGGATAATTTTGACCGATGTCCATTGATCTACTCCTAGATCACTATTGTACTCCCTCTCTTAACACAGTGTATGGTATACAATAGATCTGGTACACAGCATGGCATACTTTATAGAACCTATGACTGAGGCATAGGGAATGACTTTCATTCTCTTTCTATCTTCTGCCGTGGTCGGGCTTTGAGTCTTACTCAACTTCACACCTTGTAACACAGGCAAGAAACTTTTTCTTTGACTGTTCCATTTTGAACTACTTCAAAATCTTGTCAAGGTATGTATTCATTGAAAAAACTTATCAAGCGTATTGATCTATCTCTATAGATCTTGATACTCGATATGTAAGCAGCTTCACCGAGGTCTTTCTTTGAAAAACTCCTTTCAAACACTCCTTTATGCTTTGCAGAATAATTCTACATTATTTCCGATCAACAATATGTCATTCACATATACTTATCAGAAATTTTGTAGTGCTCCCACTCACTTTCTTGTAAATACAGGCTTCACCGCAAGTCTGTATAAAACTATATGCTTTGATCAACTTATCAAAGCATATATTCCAACTCCAAGATGCTTGCACCAGTCCATAAATGGATAGCTGGAGCTTGCATATTTTGTTATCACCTTTAGGATTGACAAAACCATCTTGTTGCATCACATACAACTCTTCTTTAATAAATCCATTAAGGAATGCAGTTTTGTTTATCCATTTACTAGATTTCATAAAATGCGGCAATTGCTAACATGATTCGGACAGACTTAAGCATAGATACGAGTGAGAAACTCTCATCGTAGTCAACACCTTGAACTTGTCGAAAACCTTTTTGCGACAATTCTAGCTTTGTAGATAGTAACACTACTATCCGTGTCCGTCTTCCTCTTGAAGATTCATTTATTATCAATGGCTTGCCGATCCTCGGGCAAGTCCACCAAAGTCCACACTTTGTTCTTATACATGGATCCTATCTCAGATTTCATGGCCTCAAGCCATTTACCGGAATCTGGGCTCGTCATCGCTTCCTCATAGTTCGTAGGTTCGTCATGGTCAAGTAACATGACCTCCAGAATAGGATTACCGTACCACTCTGGTGCGGATCTTACTCTGGTTTACCTACGAGATTCGGTAGTAACTTGATCTGAAGTTACATGATCATCATCATTAGCTTCCTCACTAATTGGTGTAGTAGTCACAGGAACAGATTTCTGTGATGAATTATTTTCCAATAAGGGAGAAGGTACAATTACCTTATCAAGTTTTCTACTTTCCTCCCACTCACTTCTTTCGAGAGAAACTCCTTCTCTAGAAAGGATCCATTCTAAGCAACGAATGTCTTGCCTTCGGATCTGTGATAGAAGGTGTACCCAACTGTCTCCTTTGGGTATCCTATGAAGACATATTTCTCCGATTTGAGTTTGAGCTTATCGAGATGAAACTTTTTCACATAAGCGTCGCAACTCCAAACTTTAAGAAACGACAGCTTAGGTTTCTTGCCAAACCATAGTTCACACGGTGTCGTCTCAACGGATTTAGATGGTGCCCTATTTAACGTGAATGCAGTTGTCTCTAATGCATAACCCCCAAAACGATAGTGGTAGATCGGTAAGATACATCATAGATTGCACTATATCCAATAAAGTACGGTTATGATGTTCGGACACACCATTATGCTGTGGTGTTCCATGTGGCATGAGTTTGTGAAACTATTCCACATTGTTTCAAATGTACACCAAACTCGTAACTCAAATATTTGTCTCCGCGATCAGGTCGTAGAAACTTTATTTTCTTGTCACGATGATTTTCCACTTCACTCTGAAATTCTTTGAACTTTTCAAATGTTTCAGACTTATGTTTCATCAAGTAGATATACCCATATCTGCTCAAATCATCTGTGAAGTTCAGAAAATAATGATACTTGCCGTGAGCCTTAACACTCATCGGACCGCATACATCAGTATGTATTATTTCCAATAAGTCAGTTGCTCGCTCCGGAGAATGGAGTCTTAGTCATCTTGCCCATGAGGCATGGTTCGCAATCATCAAGTGATTCATAATCAAGTGATTCCAAAATCCCATCAGCATGGAGTTTCTTCATGCGCTTTACACCAATATGACCTAAACGGCAGTGCCACAAATAAGTTGCACTATCATTATTAACTTTGCATCTTTTGGTTTCAATATTATGATTATGTGTATCACTACGATCGAGATCCAACGAACTATTTTCATTGGGTGTGTAACCATATAAGGTTTTATTCATGTAAACAGAACAACAATTTATTCTCTTACTTAAATGAATAACCGTATTACAATAAACATGATCAAATCATATTCATGCTAAACGCAAACACCAAATAACACTTATTAAGGTTCAACACTAATCCCGAAAGTATAGGGAGTGTGCGATGATGATCATATCAATCTTGGAACCACTTCCAACACACATCGTCACTTCACCCTCAACTAGTCTTTATTCTGCAACTCCCGTTTCGAGTTACTAATCTTAGCAACTGAACTAGTATCAAATACTGAGGGGTTGCTATAAACACTAGTAAAGTACACATCAATAACATGTATATCAAATATACTTATGTTCACTTTGCCATCCTTCTTATCTGCCAATCACTTGGGGTAGTTCCGCTTCCAGTGACCAGTCCCTTTGCAGTAGAAGCACTTAGTCTCAGGCTTAGGATCAGACTTGGGCTTCTTCACTTGAGCAGCAACTTGCTTGCTGTTCTTCTTGAAGTTCCCCTTCTTCCCTCTGCCCTTTTCTTGAAACTAGTGGTCTTGTCTACCATCAACACTTGATGTTTTTTTTGATTTCTACCTTTATCAATTTCCGCATTACGAAGAGCTTGGGAATCGTTTCCGTTATCCCTTGCATATCATAGTTCATCACGAAGTTCTACTAACTTGGTGATGGTGACTAGAGAATTCTGTCAATCACTATCTTATCTGGAAGATTAACTCCCACTTGATTCAAGCGATTGTATTACTCAGACAATCTGGGCACATGCTCACTAGTTGAGCGATTCTCCTCCATCTTTTAGCTATAGAACTTGTTGGAGACTTCATATCTCTCAACTCGGGTATTTGCTTGAAATATTAACTTCAACTCCTGGAACATCTCATATGTTCCATGACGTTCAAAACGTCTTTGAAGTCCCGATTCTAAGCCATTAAGCATGGTGCACTAAACTATCAAGTAGTCATCATATTGAGCTAGCCAAACGTTCATAACGTCTGCTTCTGCTCCTGCAATAGGTCCGTCACCTAGCGGTGCATCAAGGACATAATTCTTCTGTGCAGCAATGAGGATAAACCTCAGATCACGGATCCAATCCGCATCATTGCTACTAACATCTTTCAACACAATTTTCTCTAGGAACATATCAAAATAAACACAGGGAAGCAACAATGCGAGCTATTGATCTACAACATAATTTGCAAAATACTACCAGGACTAAGTTCATGATAAATTTAAGTTCAATTAATCATATTACTTAAGAACTCCCACTTAGATAGACATCCCTCTAATCCTCTAAGTGATCACGTGATCCAAATCAACTAAACCATGTCTGATCATCACGTGAGATGGAGTAGTTTCATTGGTGAACATCACTATGTTGATCATATCTACTATATGATTCACGCTCGACCTTTCGGTCTCCGTGTTCCGAGGCCATATCTGTATATGCTTGGCTCGTCAAGTATAACCTGAGTATTCCGCGTGTGCAACTGTTTTGCACCCGTTGTATTTGAGCGTAGAGCCTATCACACCCGATCATCACGTGGTGTCTCAGCACGAAGAACTTTCGCAACGGTGCATACTCAAGGAGAACACTTCTTGATAATTTAGTGAGAAATCATCTTATAAAGCTACCGTCAATCAAAGCAAGATAAGATGCATAAAAGATAAACATCATAAGCAATTAAAATATGTGACATGATATGGCCATCATCATCTTCGCCTTTGATTTCCATCTCCAAAGTACTGTCATGATCTCTATCGTCACCGGCATGACACCATGATCTCCATCATCTTGATCTATATCAATGTGTCATCATGTGGCCGTCTCGCCAACAATTGCTCTTGCAACTATTGCTATCGCATAGTGATAAAGTAAAGCAATTATTGGACGCTTGCATCTTATGCAATAGAGAGACAACCATAAGGCTTTTGCCAGTTGCCGATAACTTCAACAAAACATGATCATCTCATACAACAACTTATATCTCATCATTTCTTGACCATATCACATCACAACAAGCCCTGCAAAAACAAGTTAGACGTCCTCTACTTTGTTGTTGCATGTTTTACGTGGCTGCTACGGGCTTAAGCAAGAACCAATCTTACCTACGCATCAAAACCACAACGATAGTTTGTCAAGTTGGTGTTGTTTTAACCTTCGCAAGGACCGGGCGTAGCCACACTTGGTTCAACTAAAGTTGGAGAAACTGTCACCCGCAAGCCACCTATGTGCAAAGCACGTCGGGAGAACCGGTCTCGCGTAAGCGTACGCGTAATGTCGGTCCGGGCCGCTTCGTCCAACAATACCGCCGAACCAAAGTATGACATGCTGGTAAGCAGTATGACTTATATCGCCCACAACTCACTTGTGTTCTACTCGTGCATATAACATCAACATATAAAACCTAGGCTCGGATGCCACTGTTGGGATTCGTAGTAATTTCAAAAAAAAATTCCTACGCTCACGCAAGATCATGGTGATGCATAGCAACGAGAGGGGAGAGTATGATCTACGTACCTTGTAGATCGACAACGGAAGCGTTTGGTTGATGTAGTCGTACGTCTCCACGGCCCGACCGATCAAGCACCGAAACTACGGCACCTCCGAGTTCTAGCACACGTTCAGCTCGATGACGATCCCCGGACTCATATCCAGCAAAGTGTCCGGGAAGAGTTCCGTCAGCACGACGGCGTGGTGACGATCTTGATGTACTACTGCAGTAGGGCTTCGCCTAAGCACCGCTACAATATTATCGAGGACTGTGGTGGAAGGGGGCACCGCACACGGCTAAGAATAAGATCACGTGGATCAACTTGTGTTTGTCTGGGGTGCCCCTGCCTCCGTATATAAAGGCTCAAGAAGGGGAGGCCGGCCGGCCATCATAGGGCGCGCCAGGAGGAGTCCTACTCCCTCCGGGAGTAGGACTTCTCCCCCAATCCTAGTTGGAATAGGATTCGCGAGGTGGGAAAAGAGAGAGAGAGAAGGAGGGGGGCGCCGGCCCCCTCTCTCCTTGTCCTATTTGGACTAGGGGGGAGGGGCGCGTGGCCCAGCCCTGACTGCCTCTCCTCTTCTTCCACTGAGGCCCATTAAGGCCCATATAGCTCCCGGGGGGTTCCGGTAACCTCCCGGTACTCCGGTAAAATCCCGATTTCACCCGGAACACTTCCGATATCCAAACATAGGCTTACAATATATCAATCTTTATGTCTCGACCATTTTGAGACTCCTCGTCATGTCCGTGATCACATCCGGGACTCCGAACAACCTTCGGTACATCAAAATGTATAAACTCATAATATAACTGTCATCGTAACCTTAAGCGTGCGGACCCTACGGGTTCGAGAACAATGTAGACATGACCGAGACATGTCTCCGGTCAATAACCAATAGCGGGACCTGGATGCCCATATTGGCTCCTACATATTCTACGAAGATCTTTATCGGTCAGACCGCATAACAACATACGTTGTTCCCTTTGTCATCGGTATGTTACTTGCCCGAGATTCGATCGTCGGTATCCTATACCTAGTTCAATCTCGTTACCGGCAAGTCTCTTTACTCGTTCTGTAATACATCATCCCGCAACTAACTCATTAGTTGCAATGCTTGCAAGGCTTAAGTGATGAGCATTACCGAGAAGGCCCAGAGATACCTCTCTGACAATCGGAGTGACAAATCCTAATCTCGAAATACGCCAACCCAACATGTACCTTTGGAGACACCTGTAGAGCTCCTTTATAATCACCCAGTTACGTTGTGACGTTTGGTAGCACACAAAGTGTTCCTCTGGCAAATGGGAGTTGCATAATCTCATAGTCATAGGAACATGTATAAGTCATGAAGAAAGCAATAGCAACATACTAAACGATCGGGTGCTAAGCTAATGGAATGGGTCATGTCAATTAGATCATTCAACTAATGATGTGATCCTGTTAATCAGATGACAACTCTTTGTCCATGGTTAGGAAACATAACCATCTTTGATTAACAAGCTAGTCTAGTAGAGGCATACTAGTGACACTCTGTTTGTCTATGTATTCACACATGTACTAAGTTTCCGATTAATACAATTCTAGCATGAATAATAAACTTTTATCATGATATAAGGAAATAAATAATAACTTTATTATTGCCTCTAGGGCAAATTTCCTTCAGTTTGGTATAACACTTCACGGTCCCCTTGCTCCTACCCTCACTAGTGCTCAATCTCCATGATCCTGGATACCTGCAGGGATGAAGATCGCGGACAAGACAAGAGATACTTCATGAAACAATTTTGTTTCACACATACAAGACGTTGTGTCAAAGACTTCCATTGATCCCTTCACCAACTACCTGGGGTTGCAAGGCTCATGCCTCACCCCATACCTTACTGAACTACTCACACATGGAGATCAGACCGCGAGAAGAAATCATTGAAGAACACATCTTGGGATTGATTAATTGTAATATGTCTTACAATGGATGCATTGTGCAATGCACGATTACAAGTATGAACTAGATGAGAGAGCACTATGGTGGTGGAGATGGCTATGGAGGTGAAAATGGTAGCGGCTAGGGTTTGTGAATGAAGATGATGATGAACAGGTTATGGCTATGCTCGACGCTCCTCTATCTCTCGTTTTGTTGACATTTCGACGGGGTCCCATTTATAAAAATTGTTCACGTGGACAACATGCCTTAGTTTCCACGCCAGACGACTGCTCATGCGAGCGCGTGCGGTCGCATGGGACGCCGTCTTTGGCTCTGGCGGCCTTCTAACCCCTACTGGTGACTTGTTTCTTCTCCTTTTCCTTCCTTTCATTTCTCCCATGTGATTTCTTACATTTTAGCCCATTTCCTGTGGAAAAATATCAGAGAGAGGATTTTTGGAATCCTTTTGCATTCATTAGTCCTTAGTGGAAATATCAGAGCGAATATCTCTCTTTTAATGAGATGATTCGGTTTAAACAAGGTTGAAATGAGTGAAAATATCACTCATCAGTCATCATCCGGTCGTCGTCGCAGCTCCACCCATCCACCTCCTGCATTCCACATCACGCCTCCGGTGGACGCACCTCGGATGCGGCCGTACGTCAAGGTGGAGATCTGCAAGCGCTATTGGGAGACGGGCACACCGCTACCATGGAAGGACGTGCACCTCCCCAATAACTGGCACCTCTTCGCAGATCGGGTGCCCATTCAACTGATCCCAATGAGTGGGTGCGCCCGCCGCGAGGAGATCGACCGCCGCCGGACCTCATCCATGACTGGAGGTACATCGTCGACTCCTCGTTGTGGGACACGTGGCTCCGCGACCAGCACGATCTACGCCGACAATCTTTTTTTGCTGGTCGTGCTCCGAGCCCGCCGCGGGCGCACCCTGCCCACTGCGCACGCTCCCAGCCCGCCCCAGCCAAGGGCATAGGCTGGCTCGCGACATGATGCCAACGCCTTCACCGTCCCCGTCCCCACCACCACCCGCTCTAATTATCACCGACGAGGAGGAGTTGATGAGGCGGGTGATGAAGGACTCCGTCCACACCCACGACGAGCGCCAATGACAGGGCCTCGAGGAGATGATGACCTTGTCAGTGGCTGGCGACGTCGCCTTCCCGGAGCTGGACGCCTACGTCAAGGAGGAGGCCGTGGAGGACATCCGCTCGGAGGCGCCGAGGAAGGAGGAGTCGGCGGGATGGAACCCGACCTTAGTCGAGCAGTCCTGGTCGTGGACGAAGATCATGCCGTGCACGCCTGAGCCTGGGTGGGCGGACGTTGGCCAGTGGTCATCATCCCCGCCACGGGAAGAGGTTGTACAGGCGCCACCGCAACCATCACAGCAGGCGCCTCCGGCCTGGCAGCCACCATCGTACGTCGACCTCACAGAAAACGACGACGACGAGTAGGACGCCGGCTACTGAAGACGACGGCGGCCGCGGCCGCGACGGGCCTTATCTAGTTTTATTATGTTTTTAAAGTTTTAGTTTGTATTAATGTGTTGAACTTGACTACTGTGGATGTTAATGTTTATATTACTGTTAAATTATTTGCAATGTTTATTTGGGTTTGTTTCGGGGTAAAAATTTAAAAAAACATAAAGTTTGGGATGCGGCGGTCCAATTGGGCGCACGGACGGCAGCACGACCACAAGTGGACGGATGTGTCTGTTTTGCGGACTCAAACGGATAATCTGGATCAAACGGACGATCCGTTTGAGTTTGTGCGTTGAAGTTGGCCTAAGTACACTAGTTTGTGATAGCATAGGAAAAAGCCTGAAATCTGTCGTGAAAACGGAATTACACAGCCAGATCTCGGCAGGAAACGCGAGGAAAGCAAACGGTCACGAGAACCATGCATGCGAAGGCCAGCGCAGATCGCCCCAGCTTGTACTCCCCGCGTTACGTACACCCTTCCACGTCAGAACAAGGACGACTGAACGAGCAGCACCGTAGCCACGGACATGGCGGGCCCACGTACTCCGCAGGATCGCCGAAAGGCCACCGCCCTCCGGCCCACCACCGGGGGTACCTCCTCCCTCCCTCCAAGTTGCCGGACGCGCCAGGTGTGCCGCCGGCGCCGACCGCGCCACGTTTCCCCAACAGTTAAAGGCGCCTGCCTACAGCGACAGGGTGGCCCGCCGGCAAGTGGCGAGGCAAGTTGCCCCCACTTGACGCCGCCGCCGGCGACGTGTCGATCCGTCACGGGCCGCATCGCCCCGACGTCAGCGCGCGGATGCGGTGGGGCGCAGGAGGATCCCGGTGGGGCTGGGCCGCGACGCGTCCACGTCTCGCACGCAGGAGCGACGGACGGACGGGGCTTCTGCGGGCGGCCCCGCGAGGCGCGAGCTCCGGGCCTGATTGGACCGACGGTCGCAGTCGTGGAAATGAAGCCCGGAAAGCTTCTCGCCTCGCCGGATCCACCTCAGCCGACGGCGACGCTGGCTAATCAGGCGATCCAGGATGGCATCTACGTACGTGGTTAACGTAAAAAAGTTGATCCGGGATGGTGATGGCTAGTTTCCCGGAAATGGGAAAGAATGGCGATTGCCAAGGAAAATGAGTGAAGTCGCTAGTAGTTATTATCAGTGTGATGGCTGGTCTTAGTTTAGTAGTAGTAGTAGTATTACTACGAGCCCGCATAATAAATCTGCACTCCGGGCCCACCTCCTCTGCCTTTCTCCACCAAAAAAGCTCGTGGAGACGGACGGATTCCCTTCTCTATACCTTTTTTTTAGATGCCCTTCTCTATACCTAAATAATGATGGAAGGATTAGGATTATGCACTATATATATGCACTGTTATGTTACATGTTACAAACATCATTACTTTTACTAGTATACATGCACGTGCAAATGCACGCATTGACTTTCCTCGTCCCACCGATTGGTGCATTGCACAACAACCAGCTCAAAACTCCGTCTCAAATCCCTCTGCGATGACGCGATTAGTACGAGCGCTACCGATGCTTATGGACCATCTGCCAAGGCGGCTGAGACAGCCAGCTACGCGCACGGATGGCCGACAACAGCAGCAAGCATGTGGATTTCTCCAGCATTGACATCTGTGAATGGTTCCAGAGAACAACGGTAGCTTCGCTAGTATTGTAGGTAGAACTGTAGGAGCGAATCCTAGCATTTCCAACTATTGGATGGACTCTATCAATGGTTCAGGTTGCTTCCTAGTTATGAGATTCAAAATTTCAAAACTGGTACACTATGACATAGTAGTATAGATATAGATTTATGATTGGGCGCTACTGTTGGCGACGTGCACATGCACTCGCGTGATGTTTCTGTCCGCCCAACAGTCACAGTGTCATACTGATATAGTACTAATGGCTGACGTTGACAGTACATAATGGCTGGCGTTGACAGTGTCACATATTACGTGTCGGTGTTTGTGCTTTGCCGCGGACATGACCTTGTGTTAACACATCTAAGCTTTCAAATTTTTACAGGTTATCTACAAAGCCACCAGTTTAATTTGTATTGTACCCGGCCCTACTTCCGCGCAACCATTTGGAGATGGCTGCATTTTCTTTTTTACGAACCGGGTTGGATGTGGGTTCAATGATAAGATTTATGAATTTTATTTTGTCAACGTCCAATTGTTTTGAGCCGAGTGTTCTTTATTTATTTGTGCATTTCGTATGATGTTGTGAATGTGTGACACTTTGAGCTTAATGAATATGGATATGTCCATCATATGATGCTTACGCCGAGGAAATGCTCTCCTTTCAAAAAAGCAAAAACTATCAGAAGAAAAGTAAAATAGGAACCATTTTTCTAGGGTTTGGAAGACATGTCGCAGCTAGCTCTTCCCTTGAACCGAGGAAATATCTGGTGCACCAGAGCTTTTGGTGCTAATGGTACACCAAACTCACGTTGCACATCTTGAAATGTTCAAAAAATATCTGAAAACATTAGTACATTCACACAACATTAATATAGGTTCATTCACACAAAAAAACATTAATGTAGGTTGTCACAAAAATTCATGTCCAAATTTAAAAAATAGCTCGGAAAACAAAAATGACAATTTCAACACTGAATAGGAGATAATATAAGTTGGACTTTAGATTTGGCCCATTGCCACAGTGATGTCTAATTTGTCATTTTTTGTATCTTAAGAAATGTTTCAAATTTTGATACAAAATTTATTAAAATGTTCTATGACAATCGATGCACTGGTAGCACCGGAAGTGCGGGTGCACCGGATACATCCCCCCCTTGGACCAGCCGGTGCAATGTGTTAATGGACCGACCCCTTTAGCGGTTTCCACTAATTCTTCCATTCCTTTGTTTTTTACGAGTGACACCCAGTTATCATATACCACGACGATTTTCTTCGTTTCTAGGCCAATAAGTTTTAAGCCTTTTTCTAAATGAAAATGTTTTTAAAATAAGAAAAAATACAATTCAACAAATGTTCTCAAATAGGGAATTTAAAAATGTTCACAATATATAAAATATACATGTATTTTAGAAAATGTTAAATTTAAAATATGTTTCCTTAATTTTATAAAACAATAAAACCTTGTCAAATTGATTTTTGGGGAATTTTCAAAAAATCACAAAATTGAAAATTTGTTCATTGATTTATAAAATTCTTTAGAATGTTTACGAATTTTAAAAAATATATTATTAAATTATATAAATGTTTTTAAAGGGTGAAAGTGAAAAACTGAAAAAGAAAAATAAACATCAAAACTGAAAATCACAACAAAACGTCACAAAAAAAGGAAATACTTGGGGAGGCCCGAGTTTGGCCGGCCCATTCATGTTGCAGGCTGCATGCTTGTTCAACATCACGGCCCCTACTGTATGGCGAGGGTGTGTTTCCTATTCCACAAGTAACGCGGTAGAGAGAGTCCCTATAGGACCGAAATCATTAGTGAAGGGTTGCCTCTTACAAAGGTCACTCTCACCTTCTCATGCGTTGACAAGTGAGACACTCCATTTTAGTCATTTGTCGCAATCTAGAAGTTCTCCCTTTTTTTGGTTTATTCGTTCATTCATAACGTTTTATATCTTGAATCATGCGTCCAAATCCCAAACCGTTTTTACCGTTGGATTTCTTGCATCAAGATCTTTGAAACTAGATTCCATGTTAATAAGTTTCAACGAAAAAGGATCACAAAAAAGGGACACCAAGATTTTTTTTTTGAAAAAATGATTAAAAAAAGTCAACCAAACCAATGAATGACAAAAATGGAAGACAAAGACAAAGCCGGAAGCACGGTTTTTCTTCCCACCTTTTCGCCTTTTCAAGAAACACAACTCGCGGAAGCAAATCTTTGTCTGCACGAGAAACAAATTTGTGCTTCTTGTGGAAGCATTGTGCTTCTCGCGAAAGCAAATCTGTGCTTGTCATGGAAGCGAAGATCTTTTTCCTTTTTGAGAAGCACAACTGTGCTTTCCGTGGAAGCAAATTTGTGCCTTCACATGAAGCAAATTTGTCATTCTCGTGGAAACAAAGTTAAAAAAACAGTGAACTTCTTTTGTTAAAAACGTTGAACAAATTTGAAATACACAATGAACATTCGCAACACAGGTCAATTTTTTTTTCATAATATGGGATGAACAGATTTCAAATACACAATGAACATTCTGTAGTATATGATGAACATTTTTGTAACACACGATGAACATTTTTGCAATGCAGGGTGGAGTTTTTCATGATAAAACGTGAACATTTTCTTAATCTATCATTAATATATTCATAGTGCACCATGAAATTTTAATATATTTTATTACGTTTGCATGTGTTTTGCCTGCCCATACTAATGTGTTTCTTAAGTACTCCCTCCGTTCCTAAATACTTGTCTTTCTAGGCATTTCAACAAATGACTACATACGGAGCAAAATGAGTGAATCTACACTCTAAAATATGTCTACATGCATCCGCATGTAATAGTAATTTGAAATGTCTAGAAAGACAAATATTTAGGAACGGAGGGAGTAGTATAATTGTAGATAGATAGAGATAGAGAATATACAAAGAAAGGAAAGAAAAAATAGGAGCAGAAATAGAAACGTAAAAGGAAAAAACTGAGAATAAATATAAAAACAAAAAACCAGAATAACTAGACTAAAATCTGGACAAATGGTGAAAAAAACGGAAGTGAAAACCCACAGAACAAAAACCCGCAGGAAACAGCAGCGAATGAAAACATCGCATGAACATGTACGTGGGCCAGCCCAACTGAAGGCTTGCTTCAGCGAAGCCATGACTATTTGCCGCCTGCGGGCGTAAAATGGGATTGACCCGCGGGCGATACATGTTTTTCTTTTGTGACAGCGCGGTGGATACGAGAGCAATTAATCGACGAGTACTCCTTTGGGAGCCTTTGTAAGGGTCACTTTTGGTTGGCTGGGGCATGCCACTTGGTGCGCTCTCAGTCGTCGCCACGTGTCGCGTGCTGGACGCGATCTATGAATTTTACTTATTTATTTTTCTGTACGTGTTTTTAGCTTTTAGATGATTTTTTGTTTTTTCAGCTTTTCCAGTTTCCTCCCAGTTTTTCTTAGGTTCTGGAGAAAAACAATTTTGCACGAAAAAACATGTTTTCTTTCTTTTTCCTGCGAGAAACACATATTTGCTCTCGCGAGTTGTGCCTCTCAGAAAAAGGGGAAAATGTTTTGGCAACCACGAGAGGCACATATTTACTTCTCGTCAAGGTACAGATTTTGATTACGTGAGTTGTGCCTCTCGGAGAAAGGAGAAAAGAGTTTTTTCGTTTTTTGTTTTTTCCGCGAGAGGCGGAGTTGTGCCTCTTGAAAATAAGGAAAAAAATGTATGTGTGTGTGTTCTTCGCGAAAGACACGGATTTATTTCAACTATGCCTCTCGAAAAAGAAAAAAACACATTTTTTTTCTTTCGCGCGAGACACGGATTTCCTTCTCGTGAAGGCGCACTATATGTGCATCATTTGTCTCATCTGAAGAGGTGGGAGTAACCTTTGCAAAAAGTACACCATAATTAGTTAGTTATTTCGGGTTGATACATAAATGCACCCCGAGCGCTGGCACACTCTCAATGGGCTGGCCCATTTCCGGCTTTTCTTATGTCTTTTCCCTTCTCGTGAAGGCGCACTATATGTGCATCATTTGTCCCAATCTGAAGAGGTGGGAGTAACCTTTGCAAAAAGTACACCATAATTAGTTAGTTATTTTGGGTTGATACATAAATGCACCCCGAGCGCTGGCACACTCTCAATGGGCTGGCCCATTTCCGGCTTTTCTTATGTCTTTTCCCACCGGTGTTCGTATGGTCTAGAACTTTCCATGGAGAATTATACTGTGTCTTTTCTTTGTTGATTTTACAGGATTTTATTCTTATTCCATTTTTATAATGTTGAATTTTTTTGGAATCCGAGGAAAATTAACAAATCCGTGAAACATTTATGAAATATGGGAGTATTTTTCAAATTTGTGAACATGTTTTAAATTCGGAAACCTTTTTGAAAATTCACCAATGCTCTAGTTGGGAACATTTTTATAGTTCAGGAACGTTTTTAAAATTAATGAACGTGTTTTGAAACTTGGAACTTTTTTTAAATCCACGAACATTGTTTTGTATGATGGAATGTGTTTAATGTTTTCTTTAATCAGGGATATGAAAACATGTCAAAAAAAAATTAATTCATGAACACTTTTATTTTAGTTCATTTTTAATAAGGGATTTTTTTTAAATATGGAAACACTTCAAGAAAATATCGAAACTCGAAACGCCTCTGCATGGGTTTCTCAGTCATCTATGAACTGAACACTGCATATCTATCCAAGTATCATCACGAGAACAAAATTGCATCCATCGATCCAACAACAACAACAGAGCCGAGCCGCAGCGAAAAGAGCGGCGCTCTAGGACGCCATGGTGGTGCTGGCGCAGTTGTCGACGCCGCAGGCAAGGACGTCGCGGTAGTCGCGCGAGACGGTGAAGCTGTCGCGCACGCTGCCGTCCCTGCTCCGCTTGTACTCCATGAGCAGCGTCGTGTGGTTGAAGGCCGTCAGCTTGGCGAACCCGTAGTCCAGGTCCTGCGCGTGGCTCCACCGCGCCCGCTCCGCCGTGTACTCCGCCAGGCTCGCCCCGCCGCCGCCCACCACCACGTGCGTCGTCGCCGTGAACGCGCCGCTGTACCGGTCCGACCCCTTGGCCACGCACACGTTCTGCATTCTCACAAAGACCCCTGCCGTGAGCTAGCGTGAGGACACCACGGCCACAGCCATGGACAGAGGCAGAGGCAGGGGCTAGCTGCGTACCTCGTAGACTGGGCACGTTCGCTCGTAGCCGTGGACGTGGCCGTACATGGCGATGTCGACCCTGTACTTCTGCCAGAGGAGCTGGAGGCTCTCCCTCCCCATGGGCTCCTCCGTCGTCCCTTCGGCGCCGTAGAAGGTGGCCGACGAGTAGCCCAGGACGCGGTGGGCGAGGAAGATGAGCCACGGCTGCTTCTGCCGGTCCACGGACGACAAGCAGTGCTCGATGAACTTGTACTGCTCGGTGCCTGGCCGCCAGTCCAGCTCCGTGTTGGCTACGCAGAACCGGAACATCCCGTAGTCCGTCGAGTACCTACACAGAAGGTCGAAGGAAGGATCGATGATCATGAGTGCTGACTGTATGAGAAGAGATTCAAATGTGATTGGAGACATGTTCAGGTTTCATGTCATATCCTGAACAAATTCAGAAAGGAAGGAAATGCCAGCCTACCAGAACTGCTCACGGTTCTCTGCTGGCACATAGAACATGTTCTGAGCTGGCACGCCGCATTCACCGCCCGAGTCCAGAGTCCCATAAAAGGATCCTGATCCAGGCCAGTCTCTTTCGTGGTTACCGCTGCAAATGACAAATCATCAATATCATCAGAGAAGAACAGAGCCTACTTTGCTCCATCTTGTGTTTACCCCATTTTCTATTGTCACTAAGTTGGAGTACCTTGCCACCATGTAAGGTACTGTAGAAGCAATGGGTTCAACCTGTGCAGTGAACTGATCCCACTGTGACAGATAACCACTGGCGTAGCAGATGTCTCCGATATGCATCACCATATCGATATTCTTCAAGTCCTTAACTAGCTGGTAAGTTGTGTTGATTGAACCACGCTCAAAGTCATTGTATTCGTTTGAGCCATCAATCTCGGCCTGAGCAAAGAGTTCAATTGCCAGTTTTGAAGCCAGGCAGAAAAAATAAGCTCGTCTATTTCCTCCTAACAAATTTCTCTTGTATTTTACGAAAAGTAGAACACAATTAATGTTCTTATTTTACTTTTTAGTACTTGTTACTTTAACTCAACATGGTAAAACTTAAGAAAACAGGTTTTTGCTAAGCCTAACTGAAAGTACAGCATGGATGCTGTGACAAAAAGGATTGGTACTCTTAACAACAATAAAACGCACATTCTTTCGTTATATACTTATATATTCATAGTTCAACTCGAGTGCAGATAAGACGGACCAGAAATCAACATATGCTAAAATGGCTTCTGCCATGAAATACTTCCATAGGCTAATCAGTAATCTAATAATTCTGCCCCATGCTCTTACAGCTTTTAATTTATTTTAAAATCGCAGAAATCATACTGGTGAAGTGGCACAGAACTCACCTTGCCCAAATCTCCAAATATGACAACACGTTGCAAAGAATCCTCCCCAGGATAGGGAGGTGCTTTGAAGCTATTCTGACGTCCCCAAACAATTTGACCATTGAATAGCCGATGGCCAATCCTGTACGTGTACCTGAAATTTGCACTCGCCTATAAATCTCCGAGGTGCTTGCACTTGTACAATTGAATAGCTAATACTAGGAGCACATGTGCAAATAGACCAAGCTTATGAACACTAATTTACTTAAGATTAGGCCATAGGTCCTTGAGGAAGCTTGTATGTATGAAACCAGGATCGCGCCATCCAACTGTCCTAGCAGGTGGGCCTGTTGTAAAATCATAATAAAACACTATGTCATATGCCTTATGGGCTTAATCAGAAGGTACGTGTTAATCGTGCTTCATTCAGAACTCTGCCATGCTATATACAATAAGAACTGTTCGGCAATTATAATCTTCTTTCAATACAATTTTCTGTTTTGTTTCAGACCTTATAAAGATGTTAGTTCCGTTATACATGGTAAGAGTTACTGACCACACATAGTGTCGCGACTGAACGTAAGGGTGCCTGCAGGAGAAAGGATTTGGATTTGCCCTTGTATGCCCCATTCAACAAACGGTGTAGCCTCCTTCGTACTATATCCACTTGTCCATGTCACTGTCATCTAGCATCAAGTCATTTAACATCAATCAAGAAACTCTGAAAATATGGTACAGTATAATTTACAGAAGCGCTAGGAACATATTTCTTCAAGAAACTTTGAAGACAAAGAACAATTCTGAACATAAAACCTACAAGTACTACCCTAAATGAGAACTATCTGAAAGACATTAAATTCCTGTTTCAGTCGCTCTGAAATTCCAGCTCCTTTGTGTATAGCTTTTGTTACAGAAACGGTGAAAGTAATAAGCTAGATTTCTCATCTATTTGCATTTGGTGTTTTTTTCCTCCTTATGTCACAATATACAATGTTCAGTTTATACCCATTCATTAATGAAATATTTAAGGAAATGGTACTTACTTCATCCCAGGACTTTCCTTGTGCCAAGCGTGGGTACACAGGAGCCTTCGGGTTTGCGAAAGTTATGCTATTTGAACGTGTGATAAGCTTCGGCTGTTATATTATATAGAAAAGATGCAAGTAGCCATGTTAGAGCAAGCACTATTTAAAAGTCACGGCACTAATAAAAAATGAGAAGGCTAAAATAAATATTACTCCAGTGTATCTCAGCTGAAACGGCATTAACTGTCATGGTCTAAGAAAAGAAAAACAGCATTGGCTATCAATCTACCATGCACAAAATCAGAGTGATCACTCTTCAACTCTTTCCCCCAGAAAAAAAAAATGAACGATGTTCAGTTCCAACTTCCAACACCCTGTGGTTCAGCGTAGTGAGCTGAGCTCCGATATGAACAAACAAGGAGCATTCGTACTTACATTTGAGAGTCCTCCAGAAAACAATGCGAATGATATATCACTCCTCTGATTAATTATCTGAAGCCTCAAGGACCCCTTTCCGGTCTTCGCATAGTCGGACGTCGTATAGTTTGCATATTGGAACTGCCAAAGATGATACCTCATTATTCAGCATATGTTAAAAATGTTCCGAGGTCACACACGGAGGAAGAATCGCGGAGAATGACACCAACCTTAATAGGAGCCGTGCACAAAAGAGGGGCCTCGACCCATTGGTTCTCCGACGGGCAAATGGAGTCACTGATAAATACAGCAAAACGAATCTGTGAGTAAGCCAGTGTCCAATCCATCAAACTTTTCTGCTCTCTTAATGAAGCCCTTCAATTCAGCAACGAGAAGCGGAGAAGAATAAACTGTCACACAAGGGCAAATCATGGTCAAGGTGTGCATCTTACCTGAAATTAGCAGGGGAAAAGACCCCAATCCAGTCATCCTTGGATGGCTTGGGGTTGTTAAATCCGATGGTCACCCATTCTTGGTCCTGCCCCTGTAACAAATGTGGTGCAGCCGATTAATCTGACAGTGTATCGACTGCTTCAGTCAAATGTGACCCTTTGGTTCTCTATCTATCAGCAGCTACAGTCGTACTGGTACTGATACTGATTGACCAAATTTAATTCTAGATGGGACCAAAATGCTCAAGCTCTGGACCTCATGCGCATGGTGCTCGCGGGGCGGGAAGAAGGAACGATGGTGGGGAAAGCTCACCTGCAGGCCGAGGAGCAGCGGCGAGACGTCGACGGAGGCGCCCGGATGGATCGCCAAGGTGGCCCGGTGGATGCCGATCTTCGACAGCGGCTGCTCGCCGCCGGCAGCGGCCAACACGGCGGCGCTGAAGGCGGCCAGCAGATGCACCAGCGCCGCCACCATCGTCGTTCCCGGCGGCGACTTCATCCCTAGAGCTCACAGACCACAGCAGCACACTATAAATATATATACTGATGATACTAATAGGGGAAGGGAGTCAATAGTTTTATGGAGCAGAATATCAGCAGATGGCCCGAGGAACGAGTGACGTCTAAGCTAAGCCATAGACAAAAGAAAGTTCAGACGTTCACAAAAGGAAGAAGAGAGGTAAAGATGAGAACAACGCTCAGGTGCCGTGCCATGTGTTCAGGGTCGCGTAAAACTTTCTTTATCCGTCTTGGAACTGAACTGTTTCGTGTCGTACCAAACTCGTATTCCAAACGGCAAACAGAGGCTTTATGCAGCTGTAAGGCCGCCGTCGTGTGTGAATAGATTATATTATACTCCCTCCGTTTCAAAATAGATGACTTTACTACAAAGTTGAGTCATCTATTTTGAAACGGAGGGAGTATTTGATTGTACACAGTTTATAAAAAGGTATTTCCTTCGTTCCGAATTACTTGTCTTAGATTTGTCTAGATACGGATGTATCTAGCACTAAAATGAGTCTAGATACATCCGTATCTAGACAAATCCAAGACAAATAATTTAGAACGGAGGGAGTAGTACAATGCTAACAGCACCTAAACACATATAAACATATCGAAAGAATACTCAAGGAACCATGCTCATTACTGACTGCACTTCAGATGGGAAAATCACGTGTATCCAGATCAGGGGTATCTGCTGACCTGATAACACTGATACAAAATGACAAGCTCAACGACTTGTTGCGTTGAGAAAATGCATCAGGACAGGTAATTAAGCTGTCTACCTGCATTTCCAATTCACCGCACTAGTGTTACCCACAGTACAGTTACATTACACGCTCATTCTCGCACAGACCAAAACGGCTTCTGCCCTGAACTGGGAGCTGTATTCCCTCCAGGCACGCTAGTCGTCGTCCTCTTCATCATCATCCCCGTAGTCCATAAGCTTCAGCAGAGTATCTGAAAATGGATGCAGAGATAATATAAGCTTACAGAAGTTAGATTAGCTCTATATACAAAAGGTTATATCATGGTTCTCCTCTATTACCGGAAACAGATGCACTGCTTGGCTTTTCCTCTTTAGGCTCCTTCGGAGGTGGTGCAGCAGAACTCGATCTCGGAGGCGCCAGCAGCTCCTTTACAGCTGAATGCCTGTTCTCATTTCTTAACACTTCATTTGAAGGGAACTTAGGTGGTGGCGGAGGCATGCTCCTGGGCGGTGGCGGTGGCATGCTATTGGGATATGGCAGTGACATGTTCTTGGGTGGTGGTGGTGGCGGCATGCTAGTGTATACAGATGGATGAGATGGATGTGGATCTTGTGGAAGTATCCTATTTGATCCAGGCTGAACTTTCATTGTAGCTGCAACCGATGAACTGTTCATTTTACCTAGATCATCTAAACCTGTCTTAACAAATTTGGACCCCTGTTGTGAGTTCTGGAAACATGAAACAAAAACACTTTCCCATCAAATTCCTTTGCATTGAATTAAATTAAAGCATATTAATGGTAAAATGCAAAAGAAGGATGAAATCAGCAACTACTGTCCACAAACAGCACCACCAGTGCATAAATACATGAATTATATCGAATTGCAGTACAGGTAAACATGACATATGGAAAACCATTAATCATGCCGACTTAGCAAGTTGGGAACGGCAATGTTTGTACAACTAAGAAAATAAGGAAAGCTTCCCTATAAGTGTCTAATAAAGCCATTTCGTTCTAAACAAAAAATAGTAAAATTTGTACTAGTTATTATATACTGTGACTAAGCGAGCAAGTTTTCTAAATGCAGAACTGTAGGCATTTTCTCAGAGGAATAAAGTGGGGCTTAACCAGATTAATACCAATACCTATTAAGAAAACTGTATCAGCCAAGAATGCCATATTGCTAGCGATGTTAATAGTCATTTGCTGAAGCGTATGGTAGCAATGTTAATTGTCATTTAATGAAGTCTGCATGCTGGCAGCAACAGATTGAAAACAAGGGTACTTTGCATTAGCAACAAGAAAATAGAAGTAATCATCCAATTACAAGCAGAATAACCCTGCATATCTTATCAGCAAAACACCATCGCGATTGCAAACTCCAACTTGGAATAAACCCTGTAGGAAAAAAGAACACATATAGATCTATTACCACCCTGCGAGCTTCAGACATGGTCAGAGAAAATACCTGGAATGAAATTATATGTTAGAAGCAGATAAGACGGTCCAAAAAAATGAATATGTGAATCTGGCAGTCATCAACTTACAAGTTACAATAGTTTTTAGCTATATGAAATGTAAAGTTCCCCTACATTGCAGGAACTGAAATTGCTTAATGAAAAAGCAAATTTCACAAATCTATTTGTGTGGTCCTTTTCCAGTTTAAAACAAGACAAATATAACATGAAGTGCTATTGTTATTTTCAAAGTTTTCAAACTATTCAAGTGTGGTCAGTGTTATCAGATACAATATCCTATGGCAAACTGCAGAACATTGCTATTTTGCACCAGAAACTCCTTAATAATCAAAAGTGTGTCTCTAGTTTAAACTCTGTAGGTGCTACAATGTTAACATCACTTTCTTAATATAACATGCTGAAATCACATTTAAGATTAGGATGATGCAAAGATTTGATAAAGATTTCATAAAATCAAGATATACAACAAACAAAATTCATACGGGTTCTCCACTAGCAATATTTGCCTTGAATTCGTGTAGATAAGACATCAGATAGTGATCTTATCAAAGATGGCACAAGGTAAGCTGGAAAAGGTGAGCCACTGAGAACAGTTCAACTAGGGTGGTAATGTGGGGATAGACATGGAGAGGAAGGGGGCGAGCAGTGGGGGTGAATGATGGATGGGGAATTTTTCTGAGGGGTAGACTGAAGGCTGCAAGAGATTGGCTTGGGAAGAGTGTAGCTGTGATCAAATATCAAGTCCAAGATGTAGCAGTTGAATTAGTTCAAATAATCCGCACCTGAAGATCTGCTGTTGGCAGTTCCTGGAATTTCCTCCTCTGTGAGCGTTTATCTGCCTCCAACTTTGTACTTGTGTTCACACTTGTCGTCATGCTTGTTGATGTGGATGCCACTGGAATAACCTGAGTTGTCGAAGATGAAGCATGCTTGAGTGTTAATGCCACCTGCTGCAATGGAGTTGCCTGGGGATAGATGTCTCCATAGCCATTGTAAAAAGCCCCATGATTTGCTGCTTGACTAGGATAGATCAGGTTACTGGGTGGGAGAATCCCGGAATAAGTTGGCGCCCCAGATTGAAGTGTCACTGAAGGGGCAGCTATGGGAGAAGTAACTCCAGTAGGGGCAAAGGAATGTGATGCTCCAGTTGACACACACATGTCTGATGTTCCCGAGGTGTGCACACCAGTCAACAGTTGCTGAGGAGGTGGAACAGCACCATATACTTTTGAAGAAGAAATTCTGTCATACAAAAAACATAGTGAGAATATATGCCAAGACATTTCTAATTTCTTGCTTCGCTGATGTGGTAAGCTAGATACTGTGTTAACTGGTACAAGTACATTAATAGTCATATTCTTACAGTATTCCAAAGGATAAACTAACAGAATCACAAGTGAGTTAGTCATTAATCATAGCATATAAGTACAGTAAAGTATGAATATTATTGCATTATGCTAGTCAGCAAATCGATCCCATTGGTTTGGTAGAAATAGAATGCAAAATTGTTCTGATGTAGCCAGAGAAACAAATAAAACTATTAAGGGGATTAAACCTGGTCAAAATATACAGACCTGGAAGCGCCAAGTTCCGCTGCTATTGTATCTAGAAGGTTTTCTGCTAAAACCTTTGCAGCTTCTAGGCTCTTCAAATGCACACCTGATAGGTGTATGTGCAGAGGTTGCTGTGATGCTGCAATAGACATTACGAGATAAATACAGGCTTGCAAGATACAAATTTCCAGAAGCTACTACAAATCACCAACCTTCAGCATGACAATTGCCAAGGTTCCCTGAATCTTTTCCTCTTAGTACAACAGTGACCCCTGTTTCATTCATAATGTGATTTATGTACTGATCCTGCATAAACAAATCAGAAGCACCAGCAGAACAAGAACAGTTTTTCCCATCCAGATTGGGATGTCAGAGAAAGCATTCACAATTAGTTCTTTTTTCAACAAAGAGGAAATAAAACAAGACTATTGACAAATAAAAGAGGAGGGATATCAAGAATAACATGATTAAATTTAACCAGTGTCGCTTATCGTTTTCCAAGAACATACATTTGGTCCACGGATGCGAGCTGCAACGTTCAATGATGGATCTGCGTCAAAACCCAAAAAGATTGAGGCGCTAAAAGGAACAGCCTGTGAAATAAGAAGGAAGGTGTTAATCTAGTAAGGAAAATTTTATTACATAGTAATACCATAACTATTTTACAGCTGATTCTCGCCTCCAAAAAAGAAGGGAAGACTTGAACTGTGCCATGAAAAGATCCTAAATCTAGGACAGTGCTATGGGAAGGTTCTGGTCTGTTAGTTGTAAAGGTTAGGGATCTGATCCTAACCTAAGCCTTTAATACATCAAATTTTTCGGGTGCTTCAGAATCATGGATGGGATAAATGTATGAAGTCATCCATGAAAGTGACAAAGCGTCGAATCCATCCGCATATTTCACGGGAAAAGTACCACAGATGTCATTGTGAAACAACAACAACAACAAAGCCTTTAGTCCCAAACAAGTTGGGGTAGGCTAGAGGTGAAACCCATAAGATCTCGCAACCAACTCATGGCTCTAGCACATGGATAGCAAGCTTCCACGCACCCCTGTCCATAGCTAGCTCTTTGGTGATACTCCAATCCTTCAGGTCTCTCTTAACGGACTCCTCCCATGTCAAATTCGGTCTACCCCGCCCTCTCTTGACATTCTCCGCACGCTTTAGCCGTCCACTATGCACCGGAGCTTCTGGAGGCCTGCGCTGAATATGCCCAAACCATCTCAGACGATGTTGGACAAGCTTCTCTTCAATTGGTGCTACCCCAACTCTATCTCGTATATCATCATTCCGGACTCGATCCTTCCTCGTGTGGCCACACATCCATCTCAACATACGCATCTCCGCCACACCTAACTGTTGAACATGTCGCCTTTTAGTCAGCCAACACTCAGCGCCATACAACATTGCGGGTCGAACCGCCGTCCTGTAGAACTTGCCTTTTAGCTTTTGTGGCACTCTCTTGTCACAGAGAATGCCAGAAGCTTGGCGCCACTTCATCCATCCGGCTTTGATTCGATGGTTCACATCTTCATCAATACCCCCATCCTCCTGCAGCATTGACCCCAAATACCGAAAGGTGTCCTTCTGAGGTACCACCTGGCCATCAAGGCTAACCTCCTCCTCACACCTAGCAGTACTGAAACCGCACATCATGTACTCGGTTTTAGTTCTACTAAGCCTAAACCCTTTCGATTCCAAGGTTTGTCTCCATAACTCTAACTTCCTATTTACCCCCGTCCGACTATCGTCAACTAGCACCACATCATCCGCAAAGAGCATACACCATGGGATATCTCCTTGTATATCCCTTGTGACCTCATCCATCACCAATGCAAAAAGATAAGGGCTCAAAGCTGACCCCTGATGCAGTCCTATCTTAATCGGGAAGTCATCAGTGTCGACATCACTTGTTCGAACACTTGTCACAACATTATCGTACATGTCCTTGATGAGGGTAATGTACTTTGCTGGGACTTTGTGTTTCTCCAAGGCCCACCACATGACATTCCGCGGTATCTTATCATAGGCCTTCTCCAAGTCAATGAACACCATATGCAAGTCCTTTTGCTCCCTATATCTCTCCATAAGTTGTCGTACCAAGAAAATGGCTTCCATGGTCGACCTCCCAGGCATGAAACCAAACTGATTTTTGGTCACGCTTGTCATTCTTCTTAAGCGGTGCTCAATGACTCTCTCCCATAGCTTCATTGTATGGCTCATCAGCTTAATTCCACGGTAATTAGTACAATTCTAAACATCCCCCTTGTTCTTGAAGATTGGTACTAATATACTCCTTCTCCATTCTTCTGGCATCTTGTTTGCCCGAAAAATGAGGTTGAAAAGCTTGGTTAGCCATACTATCGCTATGTCCCCGAGACCTTTCCACACCTCAATGGGGATACAATCAGGGCCCATCGCCTTGCCTCCTTTCATCCTTTTTAAAGCCTCCTTGACCTCAGACTCTTGGATTCGCCGCACAAAACGCATGCTGGTCTCATCAAAGGAGTCGTCCAGTTCAATGGTAGAACTCTCATTCTCCCCATTGAACAGCTTGTCGAAGTACTCCCGCCATCTATGCTTAATCTCCTCGTCCTTCACCAAGAGTTGGCCTGCTCCGTCCTTGATGCATTTGACTTGGCCAATATCCCTCGTCTTCCTCTCTCGGATCTTGGCCATCTTATAGATGTCCCTTTCACCTTCCTTCATGCCTAACCGTTGGTAGAGGTCCTCATATGCCCGACCCCTTGCTTCACCAACAGCTCGCTTTGCGGCCTTCTTCGCCATCTTGTACTTCTCTATGTTGTCTGCACTCCTATCCAGGTATAGGCGTTTGAAGCAATCTTTCTTCTCTTTAATCGCCTTCTGGACATCATCAATTCAAAATGTCATTGTGAATTAATTCAAAATGTTTTGTGCTTCTAGTTGCTCCTTTCGCGATTGTTCTAACATATTTTCCCTTTATACAATCAATATACATTGGCTTGGAAGTCATAAAGTCTAATGAATGAAGAATTACTTAACGAGATTTCCATCCTCCCTCTCTGAATGTAACCTAAACAGCAGTGCCACAATTTCGATGAAGGATCAACGCTTTTCTTTATTTTATGGCTACCGTTATTATCACATATACTTTCACAGCTTATCAATTTTTTCTTGGTATTTTTTTCATTTGCACGATGCATCCTTTTCCAGCAAAAGGAGCCAATGAAAGGCCATAGAGCGATATTTCCCCAAATGATGCAATCTTTGTAAGTATTTAGCTGCATAACTTCTTAAGCTGTGTTTTCCTAATCAGAAGATCTATTATCGGCACATACCCGAAAAATCAACACTGGAAATGATTTACATACTTACATTTACTCAGCAAACATTGTAACAAGCATCATCCATATATCTGAGTATTTAATGTTATGCCAACACTTGCATTCTATCAATACAAATCGACATAAATGCGGACAAAGGATGAGTTCAGAAAATAATTAGACCGAGTACTAACAAATGCCGTAAATAACGCACGATGTACTGTTCTATTAGGTGTTTTCCGTCCACTAAATTATCAAGTTAAGCAGACTGAGATATGAAGGAGAGACCTGTCTGTTGCTCTGGATAGAAGGGAAATTGGCTGATGTGGCTTCTGGCATTTGGCCATGTTTCAAGATGTCCTCGATCATTGAGGCTGCAAGATCAACTGCTTTAATGCGCTCAGCGGTATCTTTTAGCTAAAGCGGGAAAAAGGTTAGTTTGTCATTATCTAACTCTAACTAGAAAGTAGTTAAAAAATGCTGCTATGTGTAAGCCATTGTAATTGTTTAGTTCTATAGTAACAGAAAAATATGATAATAACACTTATATAATGAATAGAGGAAGTCATTACACAGATAGAGTGTACTGTGCCAAGAACACAGGCATGTTCATCCCGCATCACCACAAGTTACAAAACTAGTATATTATCTTCAAATATTACCATTGGCACTACTACTGCTTCATGACAATTAACACGAAAAGACATATAATATGAGCGCCCTAACTAAGCAGAATTCAGACAGTTATGAACTTAAGTCCTGACCCTTGCAAAGCATTTACAGTTGAACAAATAACAGGCAATCTGAACTTGACAATTTCGAATTTCAAAATGATGGTAACCCATCAACATGTCCGTACTGAGTCCAATTTGACACAAAACAAAAAAAAAGACAATGACATAACAGAACGTGGAGAATAAATTACAAACTTGCAACAAGATTGAACAGATATTATATAGCCCCTCGAAACAGTGATTAATAGTATTGTATTGGACTGTAAAGGTTGCAACATGGTAATTTCTTCAGCTTCCAGAGAACTTTCCCACAGAAAGGTAGACTACGAAGCAGTTGAAGTTTACTCCAGGAATAACAGAAAATCAAAGAAGTGAAGTGGAACTTTAAGATATCATCGTGTGGGCATTATTTACCTGAGATCCTGCAGAGATATGTAGATAGAGTGGCTTCTCACCATCAGGCTGTCCATTAGGAGGATGGTATTTTCCCCTGGGCGGGTCAAATAAATATCAGAAAGGCATCGTCCCAAGTCAATAATGAGTGGACACCAATTGTGCATGTCAGGATACCTTGTAATGATGACAGTGCATGTGCATCGTTGAATCTGTTGAGTATCAAGCAAGCGGTTATTACCTTTATTGTCAAGAAACTGATTTTCACAGAAGAAGAACATCACAGTCACGATTGTTTCGTGGTTACTGATTTACCTCGTCCTGTGTTTGCCGCTTCGTGAGCTTATATCGCACAGATGGATCAGCGTCATTTATAACAACTTCTCGTGCTATAAGCTCATCCGGTAGTTTTGCCTGAGGCGACAAGAAACACTAGATAGTAAATATGTGTGCCCAGATAATACATAGACTAGATTGCTCATATGGGGACTGGGGACTGTATCATGGAAGACAGACCTGACTTAATTTCTGAATCGCAGCAGCAGCACTCTGAAGCACCGATGGAGCGAGCTGCGGCGGCAAAGCATAAGGGGCGGCAGGATACGCAGTAGTGCCAGGGAATTGAACGCCGGCCAGAGCTGCGACGTTCAACACGGGCAGTCCCGCAGCAGCAGCAGCAGCCGCAGCCGCGGCGACCAAGTCCTCTGCGGGCTGATCCCACTTCCTCTTCTTCCTGACAGGCAACCGCACACGTTTCAGCCCAGCCCTCACATCGCGCAACTATGGCCTCCGATGGAGAAATACGGGCGGCGCGAATTTTTTTGCGGCCGACGGTGGAAGGAGGGGAACAGCGCTAGGCGCCGAACGGATCTCCAGGGTTCGGGAGCTTCGGAAATCGGAGAAGTAGCGGGGACAAGAAGCTCATACCTCTGCTTGGTCGCGGTGGGGGGCTCGTCTGAGGCCCTGGAAATGCGCTCCTCCGTCATGGACGCTCGGTCGCCGGCGGGTGGCCTCGAGGTTGGGACGAGCCGGACGAGACGGGCGCGAGACGGCGGCGGTGATGGGGTGGATGCGTGCGGCCGACGAGATGACTGGATTGGGGAAAACCGACTTGGGCTGGGTAGGGCTGTACAGTAGCGGGCCCTATGGTTGGATGCGTGCGGCCGACGAGATGGCTGAATCTGGTTTGTACTGCTCTGGATTTGTCAACGAGTTTGGATTTTAAGTTTTCTTCGAAAAGATTCGCTTGATTTTTTTGTTAATCTCTCCTTTCATTCTTTTTCGCTACACTAGTTAATTGTTATATATTCTATTGATTCAATATCAATCGTGTTTACCTTATACTTTTAATTAGCCATTCTTCCTCCTCCAGCCACTATATCTGCCCCTCTGCTACCTCTTGAGCTTGCGTTGGTTTTCACCAAAAAGGAAGGGATGATGCAGCAGAGTAGCGTAAGTATTTTCCTCAGTTTTTGAGAACCAATGTATCAATCCAGTAGGAGCCCACGCTCAAGTCCCTCGTACCTGCACAAAGCGATACCTACTCGCAACCAACGCGATTAGGGGTTGTCAAGCCCTTTACGGTCACTTACGAGAGTGAGATCTGATAGATAGAATATTTTTGGTATTTTTGATATAAAGATGCAAAGTAAAAAGTAAAGGCAAAGTAAATAGCAAAACAATATAAAAGTGATGGAGATTGATATGATGAGAATAGACCCGAGGGCCATAGGTTTCACTAGTGGCTTCTCTCAAGAGCATAAGTATTCTACGGTGGGTGAACAAATTACTGTTGAGCAATTGATAGAATTGTGCATAATTATGAGAATATCTAGGCATGATCATGTATATAGGCATCACGTCCGTGACAAGTAGACCGAAACGATTCTGCATCTACTACTATTGCTCCACTCATCGACCGCTATCCAGCATGCATCTAGAGTATTAAGTTAAAAACAGAGTAACGCCTTAAGCAAGATGACGTGATGTAGAGGGATAAATTCATGCAATATGAAATAAACCCCATATTGTTATCCTCGATGGCAACAATACAATACGTGCCTTCTTGCCCCTTCTGTCACTGGGTAAGGACACCGCACGATTGAACCCAAAGCTAAACACTTCTCCCATGGCAAGAACTACCAATCTAGTTGGCAAAACCAAACGGATAATTCGAAGAGACTTGTAAAGATAACCAATCATACATAAAAGAATTCAGAGAAGATTCAAATATTATTCATAGATAGACTTGATCATAAACCCACAATTCATCGGTCTCAACAAACACACCGCAAAAAGAAGATTACATCGAATAGATCTCCACGAGAGAGGGAGAGAACTTTGTATTGAGATTCAAGGAGAGAGAAGAAGCCATCTAGCTACTAACTATGGACCCGAAGGTCTGAGGTAAACTACTCACACTTCATCGGAGAGGCTATGATGATATAGAAGCCCTCCGTGATGACGGACCTCTTCCGGCGGAGCTCCGGAACAGGCCCCAAGATGGGATCTCGTGGATACAGAAAGTTGCGGCGGTGGAATTAGGTTTTTGGCTCCTGTTCTGATCGTTTGAGGGCACGTGTGTATATATAGGAGGAAGAAGTATGCCGGAGGAGCAATGAGGGTCCCACGAGGCGGGGGGCGCGCCCTAGGGGGGCGCCCCCACCCTCGTGACCGCCTCTTTTGTTCCTTGGAGCAGGGTCCAAGTCTTCTGGATCACGTTCGGTGAGAAAATCATGTTCCCGAAGATTTTATTCCGTTTGGACTCCATTTGATATTCCGTTTCTTCGAAACACTGAGGCAAAAAACAGCAATTTTGGGCTGGACCTCCGGTTAATAGGTTAGTCCCAAAAATAATATAAAAGTGGAAAATAAAGCTCAATATAGTCCAAAACAGTAGATAATATAGCATGGAGCAATCAAAAATTATAGATTCCTGCTCGTCCTCGAGTAGGTAAATGATAAAAAGAGAATTTTTGATGCGGAGTGCTACTTGGCATAATTTCAATGCAAATCTTCCTAATTGTGGTATGAATATTTAGATTAGAAAGATTCAAGACAAAAGTTTATATTGACATAGAAAATAATAATACTTCAAGCATACTAACAAAGCAATTATGTATTCTCAAAATAACATGGTCAAAGAAAGTTATCCCTACAAAATCATATAGTCTGGCTATGCTTCATCTTCACCATACAAAGTATTTAAATCGTGCACAATCCCGATGACAAGCCAAGCAATTGTTTCATACTCTAACTTTCTCAAAACTTTTTCAATCTTCATGCAATACATGAGCGTGAGCCATGGACATAGCCCTATAGGTGGAATAGAATGATGGTTGTGGAGAAGACAAAAAGAAGAAGATGGTCTCACATCAACTAGGCATATCAACGGGCTATGGAGATGCCCATCAATAGATATCAATGTGAGTGAGTAGGGATTGCCATGCAACGGATGCACTATAGCTATAAATGTATGAAAGCTCAACAAAAAAACTAGTGGGTGTGCATCCAACTTGCTTGCTCATGAAGACCTAGGGCAATTTGAGGAAGCCCGTCGTTGGAATATACAAGCCAAGTTCTATAACGTAAAATTCCCACTAGTATATGGAAGTGACAACATATGAGACTCTCTGTTGGAGAACGTAGCAGAAAACAAAAATTTTCCTACGGTTTCACCAAGATCCATCTAGGAGTTCATCTAGCAACGAGTGATTAGATGCATCTACGTACCTTGTAGATCGCGAGCGGAAGCGTTCAAAGAACGGGGATGACGGAGTCGTACTCGACGTGATTCGAATCACCGAAGATCCTAGCACCGAACGGACGGCACCTCCGCGTTCAACACACGTACGGTCAGCGTAACGTCTCCTTCTTCTTGATCCAGCAAGGAGGAAGGAGAGGTTGAGGGAGATGGCTCCAGCAGCAGCACGACGGCGTGGTGGTGATGGAGCTGCAGTACTCCGGCAGGGCTTCGCCAAGCACTATGGAGGAGGAGGAGGTATTGGAGAGGGAGAGGGAGGCACCAAAGGCAAGAGGTAAGAAGTCCTCCATCTCCCCACTATATATAGGAGGGCCAAGGGGGGGCGCCGGCCCTAGGAGATCCAATCTCCTAGGGGGGTGCGGCCAAGGGGAGGAATCCCTCCTTCCCAAGGCACCTAGGAGGTGCCTTCCCCTCCTAGGACTCTTCCTCCTTGAAACCCTAGGCGCATGAGCCTCTAGGGGCTGGTGCCCTTGGCCCATGTAGGCCAAGGCGCACCCCCTACAGCCCATGTGGCCCCCCGGGACAGCTGGCCCCACCCGGTGGACCCTCGGGACCCTTCCGGTGGTCCCGGTACAATACCGGTGACCCCGAAACTTGTCCCGATGCTCGAAATAGCACTTCCTATATATAATTCTTTACCTCCGGACCATTCCGGAACTCCTCTGATGTCCGGGATCTCATCCGGGACTCCGAACAACATTCGGGTTACTGCATATACATATCCCTACAACCCTAGCGTCACCGAACCTTAAGTGTGTAGACCCTACGGATTCGGGAGACATGTAGACATGACCGAGATCGCTTTCCGGTCAATAACCAACAGCGGGATCTGGATACCCATGTTGGCTCCCACATGCTCCTCGATGATCTCATCGGATGAACCACGATGTCGAGGATTCAAGCAACCCCGTATACAATTCCCTTTGTCAATCGGTATGTTACTTGCCCGAGATCCGATCGTCGGTATCCCAATACCTCGTTCAATCTCGTTACCGGCAAGTCACTTTACTCGTACCGTAATGCATGATCCCGTGACCAGACACTTGGTCACTTTGAGCTTATTATGATGATGCATTACCGAGTGGGCCCGGTGATACCTCTCCGTCATGCGGAGTGACAAATCCCAGTCTTGATCCGTGTCAACCCAACAGACACTTTCGGAGATACCCGTAGTATACCTTTATAGTCACCCAGTTACGTTGTGACGTTTGGCACACCCAAAGCACTCCTACGGTATCCGGGAGTTACACGATCTCATGGTCTAAGGAAAAGATACTTGACATTGGAAAACTCTAGCAAACGAACTATACGATCTTGTGCTATGTTTAGGATTGGGTCTTGTCCATCACATCATTCTCCTAATGATGTGATCTCATTATCAATGACTTCCAATGTCCATAGTCAGGAAACCATGACTATCTGTTGATCAACGAGCTAGTCAACTAGAGGCTTACTAGGGACATGTTGGTGTCTATTATTCACACATGTATTACGATTTCCGGATAACACAATTATAGCATGAATAAAGACAATTATCATGAACAAGGAAATATAATAATAATGCTTTTATTATTGCCTCTAGGGCATATTTCCAACAGTCTCCCACTTGCACTAGAGTCAATAATCTAGTTACATTGTGATGAATCGAACACCCATGGAATTCTGGTGTTGATCATGTTTTGCTCTAGGGAGAGGTTTAGTCAACGGATCTGCTACATTCAGGTCCGTATGTACTTTACAAATATCTATGTCTCCATCTTGAACATTTTCACGAATGGAGTTGAAGCGACGCTTGATGTGCCTTGTCTTCTTGTGAAACCTGGGCTCCTTGGCAAGAGCAATAGCTCCAGTGTTGTCACAGAAGAGCTTGATCGGCCCCGACGCATTGGGTATGACTCCTAGGTCGGTGATGAACTCCTTCACCCAAATTGCTTCATGCGCTGCCTCCGAGGCTGCCATGTACTCCGCTTCACATGTAGATCCCGCCACGACGCTCTGCTTGCAACTGCACCAGCTTACTGCCCCACCATTCAAAATATACACGTATCCAGTTTGTGACTTAGAGTCATCCAGATCTGTGTCGAAGCTAGCGTCGACGTAACCCTTTACGACGAGCTCTTTGTCACCTCCATAAACAAGAAACATTTCCTTAGTCCTTTTGAGGTACTTCAGGATATTCTTGACCGCTGTCCAGTGTTCCTTACCGGGATTACTTCGGTACCTTCCTACCAAACTTACGGCAAGGTTTACATCAGGTTTGGTACACAGCATGGCATACATAATAGAACCTATGGTTGAGGCATAGGGGATGACACTCATCTCTTCTATATCTTCTGCCGTGGTCGGACATTGAGCTGAGCTCAATTTCACACCTTGCAACACAGGCAAGAACCCCTTCTTAGACTGATCCATATTGAACTTCTTCAGTATCTTATCAAGGTATGTGCTTTGTGAAAGACCTATGAGGCGTCTTGATCTATCTCTGTAGATCTTGATACCTAATATATAAGCAGCTTCTCCAAGGTCCTTCATTGAAAAACTCTTATTCAAGTAGGCCTTAATGCTGTCCAAGAGTTCTATATCATTTCCCATCAAAAGTATGTCATCTACATATAATATGAGAAATGCTACAGAGCTCCCACTCACTTTCTTGTAAACACAGGCTTCTCCATAAGTCTGTGTAAACCCAAACGCTTTGATCATCTCATCAAAGCGAATGTTCCAACTCCGAGATGCTTGCACTAGCCCATAAATCGAGCGTTGGAGCTTGCACACCTTGTCAGCATTCTTAGGATCGACAAAACCTTCCGGCTGCATCATATACAATTCTTCCTTAAGGAAACCATTAAGGAATGCCGTTTTGACGTCCATTTGCCATATCTCATAATCGTAGAAAGCGGCAATTTCTAACATGATTTGAACGAACTTTAGCTTCGCTACCGGTGAGAAAGTCTCATCGTAGTTAACCCCTTGAACTTGTCGATAACCCTTAGCGACAAGCCGAGCTTTATAGATGGTCACATTACCATCCGCGTCTGTCTTCTTCTCAAAGATCCATTTATTTTCTATGGCTCGCCGCTCAAAGGGCAAGTCAGTCAAAGTCCATACTTCGTTTTCATACATGGATCCTATCTCGGATTTCATGGCTTCTAGCCATTTGTCAGAATCCGGGCCCGCCATCGCTTCTTCATAGTTCGAAGGTTCACCGTTGTCTAACAACATGATTTCCAAGACAGGGTTGCCGTACCACTCTGGTGCGGAACGTGTCCTTGTGGACCTTCGAATCTCAGTAGGAGCTTGATCAGAAGTATCTTGATCATCATCATTAACTTCCTCTCTAGTCGGTGCAGGCACCTCAGGAACATTTTCTTGAGTTGCGCCATTTTCCGGTTCAAGAGGTAATACTTCATCAAGATCTACTTTCCTCCCACTTACTTCCTTTGAGAGAAACTCTTTCTCTAGAAAGGACTCATTCTTGGCAACAAAGATCTTGCCTTCGGATCTGAGGTAGAAGGTATACCCAATAGTTTCTTTAGGGTATCCTATGAAGACGCATTTTTCCGACTTGGGTTCGAGCTTTTCAGGTTGAAGTTTCCTGACATAAGCATCGCATCCCCAAACTTTTAGAAACGACAGCTTAGGTTTCTTCCCAAACCATAATTCAAACGGTGTCATCTCAACGGATTTCGACGGAGCCCTATTTAAAGTGAATGCGGCAGTCTCTAAAGCATAGCCCCAAAAAGATAGTGGTAAATCGGTAAGAGACATCATAGATCGCACCATATCTAATAGAGTGCGATTACGACGTTCGGACACACCATTACGCTGAGGTGTTCCAGGCGGCGTGAGCTGTGAAACTATTTCACATTTTCTTAAGTGTGTGCCAAACTCGTGACTCAAGTATTCTCCTCCACGATCTGATCGTACAAACTTGATTTTTCTGTCAAGTTGATTCTCAACCTCACTCTGAAATTCCTTGAACTTTTCAAAGGTCTCAGACTTGTGTTTCATTAAGTAGACATACCCATATCTACTCAAGTCATCAGTGAGGGTGAGAACATAACGATAGCCACCGCGAGCCTCAACACTCATTGGACCGCACACATCAGTATGTATGATTTCCAGTAAGTTGGTTGCTCGCTCCATTGTTCCTGAGAACGGAGTCTTGGTCATTTTACCCATAAGGCATGGTTCGCATGTGTCAAATGATTCGTAATCAAGAGACTCTAAAAGTCCATCAGCATGGAGCTTCTTCATGCGTTTGACACCTATGTGACCAAGGCGGCAGTGCCACAAGTATGTGGGACTATCATTATCAATCTTACATCTTTGGGTACTCACACTATGAGTGTAGCATTACGCTCGAGATTCATTAGAAATAAACCATTCACCATCGGAGCATGACCATAAAACATATCTCTCATATAAATAGAACAACCATTATTCTTGGATTTAAATGAGTAGCCATCTCGTATTAAATGAGATCCTGATACAATGTTCATGCTCAAACTTGGCACTAAATAATAATTATTGAGGTTCAAAACTAATCCCGTAGGTAAATGTAGAGGTAGCGTGCCGATGGCGATCACATCGACCTTGGAACCATTCCCGACGCGCATCGTCACCTCGTCCTTCGCCAGTCTCCGCTTATTTCGCAGCTCCTGCTTTGAGTTACAAATGGGAGCAACTGCACCGGTATCAAATACCCAAGAGCTAATACGAGTACTGGTAAGGTACACATCAATTACATGTATATCACATATACCTTTCGTTTTGCCGGCCTTCTTGTCCGCTAAGTATTTGGGGCAGTTCCGCTTCCAGTGACCACTTTCCTTGCAATAAAAGCACTGAGTCTCGGGCTTAGGTCCATTCTTTGGCTTCTTCTCGGCAGCTTGCTTGCCGGGCGCGGCAACTCCCTTGCCGTCCTTCTTGAAGGCTTTCTTACCCTTGCAGTTCTTGAACTTAGTGGTTTTATTCACCATCAACACTTGATGTTCCTTTTTGACTTCTACCTCTGCTGATTTCAGCATTGCAAATACTTCAGGAATGGTCTTTTCCATCCCCTCCATATTGAAGTTCATCACAAAGCTCTTGTAGCTCGGTGGAAGCGACTGAAGGATTCTGTCAATGACCGCGTCATCCGGGAGATTAACTCCCAGCTGAGTCAAGCGGTTATGCAACCCAGACATAGTGAGTATGTGCTCACTGACAGAACTATTTTCCTCCATCTTACAGCTGAAGAATTTGTCGGAGACTTCATATCTCTCGACCCGGGCATGAGCTTGGAAAACCATTTTCAGCTCTTCGAACATCTCATATGCTCCGTGTCTCTCAAAACGCTTTTGGAGCCCCGGATCTAAGCTGTAAAGCATGCCGCACTGAACGAGGGAGTAGTCATCGGTACGTGCCTGCCAAGCGTTCATAATGTCTTGTTCTGCAGGGAGAACAGGTGCGTCACCTAGCGGTGCTTGTAGGACATAATCTTTCTTGGCAGCTATGAGGATGATCCTCAGGTTCCGGACCCAGTCCGTGTAGTTGCTGCCATCGTCTTTCAGCTTGGTTTTCTCTAGGAACGCGTTGAAGTTGAGGACTACGTTGGCCATTTGATCTACAAGACATATTGTAAAGATTTTAGACTAAGTTCATGATAATTAAGTTCATCTAATCAAATTATAGTGAACTCCCACTCAGATAGACATCCCTCCAGTCATCTAAGTATAACATGATCCGAGTTAACTAGGTCATGTCCGATCATCACGTGAGACGGACTAGTCAACGTCGGTGAACATCTTCATGTTGATCGTATCTTCTATACGACTCATGCTCGACCTTTCGGTCTTCTGTGTTCCGAGGCCATGTCTGTACATGCTAGGCTCGTCAAGTCAACCTAAGTGTTTTGCATGTGTAAATCTGTCTTACACCCGTTGTATGTGAACGTTAGAATCTATCACACCCGATCATCACATGGTGCTTCGAAACAACGAACTGTCGCAACGGTGCACAGTTAGGGGGAACACTTTCTTGAAATTATTATGAGGGATCATCTTATTTACTACCGTCGTTCTAAGCAAACAAGATGCAAAAACATGATAAACATCACATGCAATCAAATAATAATAGTGACATGATATGGCCAATATCACATAGCTCCTTTGATCTCCATCTTGGGGCTCCATGATCATCTTGTCACCGGCATGACACCATGATCTCCATCATCATGATCTCCATCATCGTGTCTCCATGAAGTTGCTCGCCAACTATTACTTCTACTACTATGGCTAACGCGTTTAGCAATAAAGTAAAGTAATTTACATGGCGTTTCTCAATGACACACAGGTCATACAAAAAATAAAGACAACTCCTATGGCTCCTGCCGGTTGTCATACTCATCGACATGCAAGTCGTGATTCCTATTACAATAGCATGAACATCTCATACATCACATATAGATCATTCATCATTCATCACAACTTTGGCCATATCATATCACAAAGCACTTGCTGCAAAAACAAGTTAGACGTCCTCTAATTGTTGTTGCAAGTTTTACGTGGCTGCTATAGGTTTCTAGCAAGAACGTTTCTTACCTACGCCAAAACCACAACGTGATTTGTCAACTTCTATTTACCCTTCATAAGGACCCTTTTCATCGAATCCGCTCCAACTAAAGAGGGAGAGACAGACACCCGCCAGCCACCTTATGCAACTTGTGCATGTTTGTCGGTGGAACCGGTCTCACGTAAGCGTACGTGTAAGGTTGGTCCGGGCCGCTTCATCCCACAATACCGTTGAAGCAAGATAAGACTAGTAGCGGCAAGAAAGTTGACAACATCAACGCCCACAACAAATTGTGTTCTACTCGTGCAAAAAGAACTACGCATAGACCTAGCTCATGATGCCACTGTTGGAGAACGTAGCAGAAAACAAAAATTTTCCTACGGTTTCACCAAGATCCATCTAGGAGTTCATCTAGCAACGAGTGATTAGATGCATCTACGTACCTTGTAGATCGCGAGCGGAAGCGTTCAAAGAACGGGGATGAGGGAGTCGTACTCGACGTGATTCGAATCACCGAAGATCCTAGCACCGAACGGACGGCACCTCCGCGTTCAACACACGTACGGTCAGCGTAACGTCTCCTTCTTCTTGATCCAGCAAGGAGGAAGGAGAGGTTGAGGGAGATGGCTCCAGCAGCAGCACGACGGCGTGGTGGTGATGGAGCTGCAGTACTCCGGCAGGGCTTCGCCAAGCACTATGGAGGAGGAGGAGGTATTGGAGAGGGAGAGGGAGGCACCAAAGGCAAGAGGTAAGAAGTCCTCCATCTCCCCACTATATATAGGAGGGCCAAGGGGGGGGCGGCCCTAGGAGATCCAATCTCCTAGGGGGGTGCGGCCAAGGGGAGGAATCCCTCCTTCCCAAGGCACCTAGGAGGTGCCTTCCCCTCCTAGGACTCTTCCTCCTTGAAACCCTAGGTGCATGGGCCTCTAGGGGCTGGTGCCCTTGGCCCATGTAGGCCAAGGCGCACCTCCTACAGCCCATGTGGCCCTCCGGGACAGGTGGCCCCACCCGGTGGACCCCCGGGACCCTTCCGGTGGTCCCGGTACAATACCGGTGACCCCGAAACTTGTCCCGATGCCCGAAATAGCACTTCCTATATATAATTCTTTACCTCCGGACCATTCCGGAACTCCTCGCGACGTCCGGGATCTCATCCGGGACTCTGAACAACATTCGGGTTACTGCATATACATATCCCTACAACCCTAGCGTCACCGAACCTTAAGTGTGTAGACCCTACGGGTTCGGGAGACATGTAGACATGACCGAGATCGCTTTTCGGTCAATAACCAACAGCGGGATCTGGATACCCATGTTGGCTCCCACATGCTCCTCGATGATCTCATCGGATGAACCACGATGTCGAGGATTCAAGCAACCCCGTATACAATTCCCTTTGTCAATCGGTATGTTACTTGCCCGAGATCCGATCGTCGGTATCCCAATACCTCGTTCAATCTCGTTACCGGCAAGTCACTTTACTCGTACCGTAATGCATGATCCCGTGACCAGACACTTGGTCACTTTGAGCTTATTATGATGATGCATTACCGAGTGGGCCCAGTGATACCTCTCCGTCATGCGGAGTGACAAATCCCAGTCTTGATCCGTGTCAACCCAACAGACACTTTCAGAGATACCCGTAGTATACCTTTATAGTCACCCAATTACGTTGTGACGTTTGGCACACCCAAAGCACTCCTACGGTATCCGGGAGTTACACGATCTCATGGTCTAAGGAAAAGATACTTGACATTGGAAAACTCTAGCAAACGAACTATACGATCTTGTGCTATGTTTAGGATTGGGTCTTGTCCATCACATCATTCTCCTAATGATGTGATCTCGTTATCAATGACATCCAATGTCCATAGTCAGGAAACCATGACTATCTGTTGATCAACGAGCTAGTCAACTAGAGGCTTACTAGGGACATGTTGGTGTCTATTATTCACACATGTATTACGATTTCCGGATAACACAATTATAGCATGAATAAAGACAATTATCATGAACAAGGAAATATAATAATAATGCTTTTATTATTTCCTCTAGGGCATATTTCCAACACTCTCTATATGAAGAACATGGTGCTACTTTGAAGCACAATATATGAGACTCGCTATATCATGGTGCTACTTTGAAGCACAAGTGTGGAAAAAGGGATAGTAGCATTACCCCTTTATTTATTTATTATTTTTTTTTGGGCCTCTTTTTTTTCTTTAGCCTTTCTCTTTTTTTTGGGACAATGCTCTATTAAATGATGTGCATCACACCTCTATTTATTTACAACTCAATTATTACAACTCGATACTAAAACAAAGTATGACTCTATATGAATGCCTCCGGCGGTGTACCGGGATATGCAATGAATCAAGAGTGACAAGTATGAAAGAATTATAAATGATGGTTTTGCCACAAATACTATGCCAACTACATGATCATGCAAAGCAATATGACAATGATGGATGTGTCATGATGAACTAGATGGTGGAAAGTTGCATGGCAATATATCTCGGAAGGGCTATGGAAATGCCATAATAGGTAGGTATGGTGGCTGTTTTGAGGAAGGTATATGGTAGGTGTATGATACCGGCGAAAGGTGCGCGGTATTAGAGTGGCTAGCAAAGGTGAAAGGGTGAGAGTGCGTATAATCCATGGACTCAACATTAGTCATAAATAACTCATATACTTATTGCAAAAATCTAGAAGTTATCAAAGTAAAGTACTACGCGCATGCTCCTAGGGGGATAGATTGGTAGGAAAAGATCATCGCTCATCCCCGACCGCCACTCATAAGGAAGACAATCAATAAACAAATCATGCTCCGACTTCGTTACATAACGGTTCACCATACGTGCATGCTACGGGAATCACAAACTCTAACACAAGTATTCTTTAAATTCACAACTACTCAACTAGCATGACTTTAATATTATCACCTCCATATCTCAAAACAATTATCATGCTTCAATCTTTTCTTAGTATTCAACACACTCAAAAAAAAGTTTCGCAAATATTGAATACCAAGCATATTATTATCAAGCAAATTACCATGCTAGTAAGAGACTCTCAAAATAATTTAAGTGAGGCATGAGAGATCAATAGTTTCTTTAAAACGAATCCACCACCGTGCTCTAAAATATCTAAGTGAAGCACATAGAGCAAAATTATAACGCTCAAAAGATATAAGTGAAGCACATAGAGTATTCTATCAAATTTTAATTTATGTATGGCTCTCTAAAAAGGTGTGTACAGCAAGGATGATTGTGGAATACTAAGACAAAAAGACACAAATAATACAAGACGCTCCAAGCAAAACACATATCATGTTGGTGAATAAAAATATAGCTCCAAGTAAATTATCGATGGAAGTGGATGAAAAGAGGGGATGCCTTCCGGGGCATCCCCAAGCTTTGACTTTTTGGTGTCCTTGGATTATCATGGGGGTTCTATGGGCATCCCCAAGCTTAGGCTCTTTCCACTCCTTGTTCCATGATTCATCAAAAGTATTCACCCAAAACTTGAAAACTTCACAACACAAAACTTAAGATAGAAAATTCGTGAGCTCCGTTAGCGAAAGAAAACAAAAGACCACTTCAAGATACTGTAATGAACTCATTATTTATTTATATTGGTGTTAAACCTACTGTATTCCAACTTCTCTATGGATTATAAACTATTTTACTAGCCATAGATTCATCAAAATAAGCAAACAACAAACGAAAAATAGAATCTGTCAAAAACAGAACAGTCTGTAGTAATCTGTAGCTAGCGCAAGATCTGAAACCCCAAAAATTCTAAAATAAATTGCTGGAAGTGAGGAATTTATCTATTAATCATCTGCAAAAAGAATTAACTAAATAGCATTCTTCAAATAAAAATGACAGCAGTTCTCGTGAGCGCTAAAGTTTCTGTTTTTTACAGCAAGTTCAACAAGACTTTCCCCAAGTCTTCCCAACGGTTCTACTTGGCACAAACACTAATTAAACACAAAAAGCACAACCTAAACAGAGGCTAAATAATTTATTTATTACTAAACAGGAGCAAATAACAAGGAATAAAAAAAAATTGGGTTGCCTCCCAACAAGCGTTATCGTTTAACGCCCCTAGCTAGGCATAACGAGCAAGAATAGATCTAGGTATTGCCATCTTTGGTAGGCAATTCATAAGTGGCTCTCATGATAGTTTCATATGGTAATTTTATTTTCTTTCTTGGAAAGTGTTCCATGCCCTTTTTTAATGGAAATTGAAATCTAATATTCCCTTCCTTCATATCAATAAGCGCACCAACCGTTCTAAGGAAAGGTCTACCAAGAATAATAGGGCAAGAAGGATTGCAATCTATACCAAGAACAATGAAATCTACGGGCACATAATTCCTATTTGCAACAATAAGAACATCATTAATTCTTCCCATAGGTTTCTTAATAGTGGAATCCGCAAGATGCAAGTTTAGAGAGCAATCATCAAAATTACGGAAATCTAATAAATCACACAAAGTCTTGGGAATAGTAGAGACACTAGCACCCAAATCACACAAAGTATAAAACTCATGATCTTTAATTTTAATTTTAATAGTTGGTTCCCACTCATCATAGAGTTTTCTAGGGATAGAAACTTCCAACTCAAGTTTTTCTTCATAAGATTGCATCAAGGCATCAACAATATGTTCGGTGAAGACTTTATTTCGACTATAAGCATGTGGAGAACTTAGCACGGATTGCAACAAGGAAATACAATCAATCAAAGAGCAATCTTCATAATTAAATTCCTTGAAATCCAATATTGTGGGTTTAGTAACATCTAGATTTTTATTTCTTTCCATCCCACTTTCATCAATTTCATCATTAAGATCTAAACACTCCGAATTTTTAGAACGCCTTCCAGGTAAAGGAAGATCATATTCAGTTTCATCAAGATTCATATTGCAAAACAAAGATTTAATTGGAGACACATCAATAACTTTTAGATCTTCATCATTACTTTCATAGGAATTGGAAGAACACGCTTTAATAAAGGCATATTTGGAAGCACGCATCCTAGCGGTTCTTTCTTTACACTCATCAATTGAAATTCTCATGGATTTAAGAGACTCATTAATATCATGTTTAGGTGGAATAGATCTAAGTTTCAAAGCATCAACATCAAGAGCAATTCTATCAACGTTCCTAGCCAAATCATCAATCTTAAGCAATTTTTCTTCAATCATAGCATTAAAATTCTTTTGCGAAGAAATAAATTCTTTAATATTAGATTCAAAATCAGAGGGTATCTTATTATAATTTTCATAAGAGTTGTTGTAGGAATTCCCATAATTATTAGAAGGATTACTAGGATATGGCCTAGGATTAAAATTCCCTCTATAAGCGTAGTTACCAAAATTATTCCTACCAACAAAATTCACATCCATAGATTCATTGTTATTCTCAATCAAAGTAGAGAAAGGCGTATCATTAGGATCAGAAGAAACACTCTTAGAAGCAAATAATTTCATAAGTTCATCCATCTTTCCACTCAACACATTAATTTCTTCTATCGCATGCACTTTTTTATTAGAAGTTCTTTCAGTATGCCATTGAGAATAATTAACCATAATATTATCTAGGAGTTTAGTAGCATCTCCTAAAGTGATTTCCATACAAGTGCCTCCCGCGGTTGAATCTAAAAGATTTCTAGAAGCAAAATTCAATCCGGCATAAAAAATTTGTACAATCATCCACAAATTCAAACCACGAGTAGGCAATTGCGTATCATTAATTTCATTCTCTCCCAAGCTTGTGCAACATGTTCATGATCAAGTTGTTTAAAGTTCATAATATCGTTTCTAAGAGAGATGATCTTAGCGGGAGGAAAATACTTAGAGATAAAAGCATCTTTGCACTTGTTCCATGAATCAATACTATTCTTAGGCAAAGACGAAAACCAAGCTTTAGCACGATCTCTAAGCGAAAAAGGAAATAGCTTCAATTTAACGACATCGTTATTGACATCTTTTTTCTTTTGCATATCACATAAATCAACGAAGCTATTCAGATGAGTAGCGGCATCTTCACTAGGAAGGCCGGCGAATTGATCTTTCATAACAAGATTCAACAAAGCAGTATTAATTTGACAAGATTCAGCATCGGTAAGAGGAGCAATCGGAGTGCTAAGGAAATCATTATTATTGGTATTGGTGAAGTCACACAATTTGGTAGTATCTTGAGCCATCGTGACAAACAAGCAATCTAACACACGAGCAAACAAAAAGCAAGCAGACAAAAGAGGCAAACAGAGAGGGAAGATAGAGAGAGAGGGAAAATAAAACGGCAAGGGTGAATTGGGGGGAGAGGAAAACGAGAGGCAAATGGCAAATAATGTAATGAGAGAGATAGGGATTGTGATGGGTACTTAGTATGTTAACTTTTTGCGTAGACTCCCCGGCAACGGCGCCAGAAATCCTTCTTGCTACGTCTTGAGCTTGTGTTGGTTTTCCCCGAAGAGGAAGGGATGATGCAGCAGAGTAGCGTAAGTATTTCCCTCAGTTTTTGAGAACCAAGGTATCAATCCAGTAGGAGCCCACGCTCAAGTCCCTCGTACCTGCACAAAGCGATAGCTACTCGCAACCAACGCGATTAGGGGTTGTCAAGCCCTTCACGGTCACTTACGAGAGTGAGATCTGATAGATAGAATATTTTTGGTATTTTTGATATAAAGATGCAAAGTAAAAAGTAAAGGCAAAGTAAATAGCAAAACAATATAAAAGTGATGGAGATTGATATGATGAGAATAGACCCGGGGGCCATAGGTTTCACTAGTGGCTTCTCTCAAGAGCATAAGTATTCTACGGTGGGTGAACAAATTACTGTTGAGCAATTGATAGAATTGTGCATAATTATGAGAATATCTAGTCATGATCATGTATATAGGCATCACATCCGTGACAAGTAGACCGAAACGATTCTGCATCTACTACTATTGCTCCACTCATCGACCGCTATCCAGCATGCATCTAGAGTATTAAGTTAAAAACAGAGTAACGCCTTAAGCAAGATGACGTGATGTAGAGGGATAAATTCATGCAATATGAAATAAACCCCATATTGTTATCCTCGATGGCAACAATACAATACGTGCCTTCTTGCCCCTTCTGTCACTGGGTAAGGACACCGCACGATTGAACCCAAAGCTAAACACTTCTCCCATGGCAAGAACTACCAATCTAGTTGGCAAAACCAAACGGATAATTCGAAAAGACTTGCAAAGATAACCAATCATACATAAAAGAATTCAGAGAAGATTCAAATATTATTCATAGATAGACTTGATCATAAACCCACAATTCATCGATCTCAACAAACACACCGCAAAAAGAAGATTACATCGAATAGATCTCCACGAGAGAGGGGGAGAACTTTGTATTGAGATTCAAAGAGAGAGAAGAAGCCATCTAGCTACTAACTATGGACCCGAAGGTCTGAGGTAAACTACTCACACTTCATCGGAGAGGCTATGATGATGTAGAAGCCCTCCGTGATGACGGCCCTCTTCCGGCGGAGCTCCGGAACAGGCCCCAAGATGGGATCTCGTGGATACAGAAAGTTGCGACGGTGGAATTAGGTTTTTGGCTCCTGTTCTGATCGTTTGGGGGTACGTGTGTATATATAGGAGGAAGAAGTACGCCGGAGGAGCAACGAGGGGCCCACGAGGAAGGGGGGCGCGCCCTAGGGGGGGCGCCCCCCCCCCCTCGTGATCGCTCTTTTGTTCCTTGGAGCAGGGTCCAAGTCTCCTGGATCACGTTCGGTGAGAAAATCACGTTCCCGAATATTTTATTCCGTTTGGACTCCGTTTGATATTCCGTCTCTTCGAAACACTAAAATAGGCAAAAACAGCAATTCTGGGCTGGGCCTCCGGTTAATAGCTTAGTCCCAAAAATAATATAAAAGTGGAAAATAAAGCCCAATATAGTCCAAAACAGTAGATAATATAGCATGGAGCAATCAAAAATTATAGATACGTTAGAGACGTATCACCCTCCCATCCCCATCCCGGTAACTTCAAGACATATTTAACATGCACTATCAAAATCATGTAATCTATGCTATGTTCGGGGATGAAAAAGTTAGCATACGAGAGAGTTAGTACAATTACATGTGCATGTGTTGGAGTTGTCATAACAATAATATTAGCACCTTTGACTAACCAAAATCACAAATATAGAAGGGTGTTTTGCAATTTAAGATCATAGGCAATTGAATTTTGTAATTTAAGATCATGGGTAATGGAGTTTTGTGTTTTCTAATAGTACATCAAATTTCACTAATATAGTGTAACTCACAACCAACAAACTTATCAAACGACTGTGAAGAGAATTCCATGCCCATGTCCTTTAGGCTAGCAAGGTAGTATAGGGTCACCAGGTTGCCGGTGCCACGGACTAGCACAAGGGTGGTGCATAAAAGCACCCAAGTCCTCACGCCGGTCATAGTGTCATCGTTCCTCGTCTTCTGAAATACATATATAGTTTCTTTATTGAAGGCCTTGTCCCATCTCGATAAATGTCACTTGGCTCACAAGGTTCACTCCTCTTCAAGAGCTCCACGGACCTTGTCTCCGATGGGACATTAAAAACAAATTGCATTGTGCCGCTCGTAAACAATATAGTCTTCTTTTATGACAGAAAAAAATAGAAGACGTGTGTCACTTAGGGAAAAAACATTCCGAGAGGAAAGGAAACATAAAAAATTGCAATGTTTGGGGGTGTTTTGATACCTAAACAAAACCCTGCTTAGGGTAAATCTTCATGACTACTCCCTCGGTATGTAGTCAAACAACTCATCTGGTACAAAGAAGGGGCGATATTCATCAAAGATCCAAAACTGCAGTTATTTAAGATTCCCCTTTTGTTGTCGCTCAGATGTTTCACATCAACCTGGCGTGAATGAGTAGTTGAAAAGCGTGTTGTGAAGGACCCATCAGCAGGTTCTTCATCATCCATTCTCGAGGCTTTGCAAAAAACAAAAGAAAAACACAACAAACTACCACCTTATTATAAATTGTGCAACAGTAGCTGTAGAATGTTTGGATAAGCACAAATAATCGCCCTGCATTGGCCACTACTAGATGAAACACACAACTTGCCGACATAAAAAACTTATCTAAACACTGACACACCACTTATAAACAAATAACACACAACACCAACACGTAGACAACACCCACAAACCCAGATAGTGCAAACAAATAATCCAGTAGACATTGATAAAAAGCTTTTTCTACACTTGACCAATGTAAAAAACAAAACCACTAAAAAAGGTATGAGTTGCAATGCACCATCACTTCCCGGTTACAAAGAATCAAACCCTGTCACATCCAAACAATGGAAGCAAATGAGTACAGATCTCGGTATGTGATGCACCGAAACACTAATTTAGCCAAAAAAAATTGAAGCCCATGACTATGGATTGATTGTTGTGCTCAGTGGAATAGTTACTCTGAAACTCTACCTAAAACTAAGCAAATCAACCCGCACGTGCGCCCTTCTACTGTACAACGAGCCCTACACTCCAGTCGAGCTCCCCCGTCCCAACGTGGCGGCTCTGACGAGCCCCTCAGCCCCCAAGAACACCGCTCATCAAGCCCCTTTGCATACGTTCCCGCCTGATTTGCACATCCCAATCTTGCGGCAGCTTCGCCATTCCGGAAGATCGAAGTTGCAAGGACCGTCGCATCAGGTGGTTCCGTTAGATCTGGGTGCTGCTCAATTTTGGTCAGGGAATAAATGTTGCAACCTCTTTCCCTTTCCAGATCGTGAAATAGGTGCGCGAGATGCTGACGATCTGGGCCTGGTTGCAGTGCACTGGCTGATTGAGCACGCGCGAGAGACGAGAGTCGCACGATCTCGAACACCCGGACGTCTCACGAGGAGGTTTGCGTCAGTCAAAAAAAACAATTGGTAGAAATAAAGGGTTTTCTTTTGTATTACTCAGTGCACAAATGAGATTGTTGTCGATGATCTTGGACATGCATATAAATGACCGTCAATTAAACTAAGTTATACGACATCAATGTTTTTTATATATGCTTGAACATCGAATTATTATTTCCCTTTTATTTGCGGGGAATCGTAATATTTTTTTCATTTGTTCAAAATTCTCAATTCTTATTTATCTATCCTAAATATTTGAATGACAATATATTTCTACACGACATAATGTGTTCGCACAATAGAGCCTTTTATTGGCGCCATAATATCAGAGTGCGTGATTCCATCTAGTAGTTGAATACTACAATTAATCAGAACCAACGACTACTGCAGCTGTAGTAAAATATAAGGACCATCGAGATCTCGTCTAAAAAACATGAAGAAGCCTCTCTTTATGGATTCCAATGAACCACATTATTTCTTCTCTTCAATAAGTAATGGTTCGTGATAAGAATAAGCACTGGCCCAGAAAGGGAGGCTGATTCCTTTCGAAACAGTGCGAGTCCTCCTATTTCCCCACCCGCGCCCTAGAAAGCGAGGTCACACGCGCCCCTAGCTGCCCACGCGCCAATTTGAGCCGGCCCATGTACGGTTTGGGCGCTCCGTTTTTCATTTTTCTTTACTTTGACAATTCTTCATGGATCTCAAATTTGGGAAAGATGTTTGGATTTCAAAAAATGTTCTTTAATTTAAAAACAAAATATGAAAACAAAAATCCAAATTTCAAAAAATGTCCACGAATTTGAATATGTTTTGGATATCATAAAATGTCCATGCTTTTTTAATATGGATTCAAAATTTTCGTTATTTTTCAAAAAATGTTCCCAAAAATTAAATAGTATTCGCCGATTGTACATGAGTTCAGAAAATGTTCAAGACTTTTTGAAATATTGTGAATTCAAAAGGTTTATGAATTTAGAAAAATCGCAAAATATGAATAGCATTCGTCAATTGTTCATGAATTCCAAAAATGTTCGGGATTTCATAAAATGTTCATGATTTTTTCTATAATATTTTCACAACAATGTAAATAATGTTCGCCGATTTCTCATGAATACAAAAAATGTTGACAATTTTATAAAAATATTTTTAATTCAAAATATTTGTGGATTTTATAATTTGTTATGAAAATTTAAATAATCTTCGTCCATTGTTCACGAATTCAAAAAAATGACAATTCAAAAATTATTCGTGAATTTCAAAAATTGTTCCAAAATTAAAAAATCATCATTATAAAATGTAAGATGATTCGGAAAATGTGTAGGGATTCAAAAGTTGTTCATCAATTAAAAAAATGGTCGCAAATTTCAAAAATTTGTCATCCATTAAAAAATGTTCATGAATTTCAAAAAATATTCGTCAATTCAGAAAATGTTCGTGACTTCCAAAAATTGTTCTTGAATTCAAAATTGTTATGTTGCTGATCTCTGGGAAACATGTGATACCTGTTAAGGTAGATGTTGTTTACTTCTCAAGAATGTGATGATTGGGTGGTCGGTCATGACGCCGTGATGGAGTGGTTTGTAATCCTGAATGGCGTTGTCTTACCAGGTTTTTTGGATATGAAAATCAGGTATGAAAGCTCCTCGATTCCGAAAAGGAAGGCAAATAATCAATGTGCTAAGCAGCAAGTACCATACTTCTAAGGCCCTTTACCAGCAGGTGTTCCAACCAGAGAATCCAACACCAAAAAATACAACAGAAAAACGTGTTATTCACCAAAAGAGAAGATGAACATTTGCTTGTATCACGCAGATTTTATTCCTCAAAAAGGAAAAAAAAAGGTGTCCCCAGGTTACAGCAATCAAATGGGGGCAGTCCCTTTGTTTTTAATTCAGTGGCAGTTTGAGTCATGTGGACAAACCGACCGCCCATGTGTGCCTGCAGTTTGAAATACGGCATATGCTTCACCACGTATGCGTTTAAATAGCTATAATTACAATGGTATTTTTCAAAAGAGGAAAGCTGCATTGGCATCTTTCAAATTGGCGAAAATTGTAGAGGCATCATTCCAGTTAACCCCAGAACAAAACAAAAGCATGGAAACAAGAAAGTTTGAGTGAGTGCTATTATGATCCTCATGTCCTGGTTTGTGCATCAGAATTGATTGTTGTCTTGTGTGGAGAAAAAAAATTACATGGAACGCTTCTGCTAAGATTTGTATGCAGGAAAAGAAAAATCTGCAGCTACAACTCTCAGTGACTCGCTCAACTCTGAAGCTGGAACAGACAAACTACACTACTTTTGATACTCCACATGGGAAAACCCTCTTCAAATAACACATTGAAAGACATGGATCTAATAGCACCACATGGGAAAATGGTGTTTCAGTGGCATAATAGAGCATCACGATAAAACAAGTGTGCCAAAATATTTGTCATTCCATATGAGCAAGCCTCTCGTCACAAATGAGCTGTTTTAGAATTGATTGTTAGCTGAACAAGGAACTAGCAGATTGTCATTTTTACTTATTAAAACTGAACCCGCAGCAAATAGTTACCTATATAAAGATAAAATGTATACAGGATTACTAATTGCTCAAAAGAGACCATCAGATCTGCATTTTCACTTCACCTAGATGTATCACAGCCTCAATTTCCAAGAAACTGGTAGTCGCCAAAAAACCATGAGGACTCAAAAAAGCCAACAGACCATGAAACTGTAGCCCGCAGATGCACTCCCAGATCGCAATAATCAAATGGGGGCCTTAGCACTTACAGTGAACCCACATAATCGGACCATCAAGCATACAAGATCTAGCAGCAAAAAGAAAATGTAGAAAACGAGCCAGAATTTGAATAAAAGATGCGTGATTCCATTTATCAAACCAGAGATTTGAACAATCGATGGCACCCACAGGACATACAAGGAGGGCAAACAACTACAGAACCATAGACAGCTACCGGCAACCAAGCGGAGCGGGCAGGGCGCGTGCGGAGCCTAGGCGCGCTCCCCGCGGATGCGGCGGGCGAGCTGGATGTCCTTGGGCATGATGGTGACGCGCTTGGCGTGGATGGCGCAGAGGTTGGTGTCCTCGAAGAGGCCGACGAGGTAGGCCTCGGCGGCCTCCTGCAGGGCGGAGACGGCGGAGGACTGGAAGCGGAGGTCGGTCTTGAAGTCCTGGGCGATCTCCCGGACGAGGCGCTGGAAGGGGAGCTTGCGGATGAGCAGCTCCGTGCTCTTCTGGTACTTGCGGATCTCGCGGAGGGCGACGGTCCCCGGGCGGAAGCGGTGGGGCTTCTTCACGCCGCCGGTGGCCGGGGCGGACTTGCGCGCCGCCTTGGTCGCCAGCTGCTTCCTCGGCGCCTTGCCGCCGGTGGACTTGCGCGCCGTCTGCTTCGTGCGGGCCATCGAAGCTTGTTGGAGAGGGGAGAGATGCTGCTGCTGCTGCTACGGTTTGGAGATTGAGATTGTGATTTCTCGCGGTGGTGGATTCGTGGAGGGATGGAGGGGGGTATAAATAGGATCTGGGATGGGTTTTGGTGCTTTGCGCGCGATGATTTTGGGGTTTGGATTTCGCCGGGCGGGCGGCGGAGGGTGGCACGGGCACCGTTGGATCGCTTCCAGATGGACGGTTTGGATTCAAGTTTGCGGCCGTCACGCGGATCGCTATCCGTGTGCCTCACGAGCGGTGTGCTGCTGTTGAGCGGGACTAGAGCAGTAGACTTTTTTTTTGCGGGGGTAGACTTTTACGAAGCATTTCAGTCTTGTACTGAAACTTTTGAAGAATTGTTTTTTTTGGGAGGGGGGGGGGGGGGGGGGGGTGTTCTGAAGAATTGATTGTCATTTGAAAACAAAAGATGATAATATAACCTAGTTCCGGAGCAATTTGTTAAAAGGATGTTTAAAATGTTAAATGGACCGTTGCATGATCGATAATTTTTACCACGGTCTAATTCACATCTCCCGCGTCATCTTGCTTACCTTGTTATGCGGATATGTGTTTGAGCCTTTTCTGAATTTCTCCTGATTTTTGGTTCAAATTTGCATCATGAAGCTGATCAAAAAACCCAAGCTCCGGCCTTGGTTGGAGTGGGCGTCAACGTTGTTCTCGTCGCATGCTCCTTGGGGGAGTCGTCTTGGAGGTATCATCTTCTGTCGGATAACACTAGCACATGAGGTTTTTTTTGCATCGTTGTCGGATAGGTGGGTGCATGACCTGGGGGTGATGTGGAAGACGGAGCGGCGGCTCCGGAGTTCACCCTCCATGGTTGCATCTTGGGTTGCTTGGGGGCAGAGTCGACAAACTCGTTCGGTACGCAACCTCGGGGCCGGTCCGTGCGTTTGTGTGGTTAGAGCGTCGGGTCCGGGTCGTGTGGTAGGGTGTTGTCTCACGTTTCTTGGGCTACAAAGTCGTTGGCTCATTTGTACCCTAGCCTCGAGGTTGGCGTGTGTGGATATGTATCGGTTTTTGGCTAGTTCTTTTTAATAAATTCGTCAATTCTCTTGTTCTATCTTCTAAAAAGTCATAGCTCATGTTGGTTGCTTGACAAGAAGAACTTATACATAACTAGCTGACTGCCCGTCAATTGCCATGGAGCAGCACAACAATGTTTTATTGTTGTATTTGTCCTTCTTGACCCTTCACTGGTTCTATTTTTCTTGACATATTTCTTATCCCACAAATAAACAGACAAACATTGATCTTCCTTCACTGGTCCGCCACTTCGCTCTAGCTTTGATGTCCTGGTATAACTTCACTTGATATAGCTTCATTGTGAGATGATAAGCTAACTCTTGCGATGATTGTGATTTGTTCTTTTATGGTTTGATTGATTGCGCTCATGTGTATGTGTGTTTTCATGAGGACTTTGGACCAACCAGACGTTCAAATAAATGCTTCATGTGTTTTCCCTCTTTCATTCTCACCAAGCATCACAAAATTCTCAGAATAAGTGAATTCATCAGACCTAAAAAAAGTGAATTCATCATTGTGCTCGCTTTTGCTCTTGGTTTGCTAAGACACTAAATGTTCTTCCAGTCTGGTCAAATCAGGAGTAGATGAAGCATACTGAGTTGGGAAGGCAAAACATAAATATGAGCGAAATCTTACTGGGATATGTTGGTGACATATATAAACTGAACACAGTTTGGTCACTATATGCTCGCTCACTGAACAAAAACTGAACCACGGATAAACCTCATACTAGATGCTAAATTATCTACATACCACAACATATCATGAAGTTTTCTCACCATGTCATTGAGCAACAAGTCTTCTATTTTTAAAATTCAAAAAACTTTGTTGTCTTTCTCCCACGTAGCTCTCTTTCCGCCAATCACCATGTCCCTTTCTCCACACTAAGTCCCATATGAAAAACAAGATAAAGATGAATATGATCTTTATCATCCTCGGCTACCTTTGTTGTCCTTATTTCTGCATCTTGCTTGCAGTAGCTTGAAACATATATGTACAATAAAAAATAGCACGTAAAGTGACCCCGGTATGGAGACTACGACTGCAGCTGAGGTCGTGGCATCGTCCAAGAGGAAGCCATCAACATGCCAGTCGGGCAGCGTCTTCGTCAGCTACTGGGAGATGCTACTGCAATTCATGCTAGCCATGCCACTGGCGTCACCGCTGTAGCCTGCATGGGTCCTTGTTGCAGGGGCTACTGATGTTCTCTTCCTCCCCCGGTTCCTCCTGACACTGATGACAGAGGATTTACCCAGGAAACACTACCATGGTCAGTGCAACACTAATTTACTTACCAAGAAAACAACACCTTCCTCCTCATGTTCCAAAGCTGGGCTAAACAGGACACATGCTTCAACTCCACCTTCCACGCATCCAGTCCCTAGTTCATGTTGTGGACAAATATGCCTCCTCCCTTTTTCGCTTGCCCCAATCGTGTGCTCTTTTCTCACCTCTGCATTCAGTGAGTACATCAGAATCTCATATCAACATAAACTTCATAACATATGGTAGCATTGGATATGGATACAACAACGACAACAAGCAACACTGGATCTAAGTGAGTTGCACTTTTACAAGGTGACCTGGTGAGCCCGTTCTACAGGAGCAAGGTTGTTAAAAATTTCGAGTTGTTTCCCTTGCGGTGGGAGATAATGAAACATTACTTTTTCCATTTTGGAGATCTGCAAGAGATCATCATCAAATTGAATGATCCAAAATAACCAAAAGTATAATCATCTTATTTCATTTGTTTCAGGAAAACGAATTATGAAGCAAGAAGTACAAATTGGAGGCATTATGTGACCTTCATGGGAAAGAATATAAGACAGGAAAAGAGAAAAGAGAGTGAGGTATTTTACCAGCGCCCCGAGGCTCGCCCTCCGTCAACAACAACAGCACCCAATCCTTATTTGAAATTCAACAGCAATTAGCATGTATAAACAATAACTGAATGTCTTCTAGTTTCTTAAGGAATTCGTCTTCCTTGCAATAAAAAGTATTGCGGAACTTGAAAAAAGAGAGCCATAATCAAGATCCTTCAAGCACATTCCCATGACGAGCAGAAAAATGAAGCCTTCAGCACAAGCCCATGACGAGCAGAAAAATGAGGCGCTACAAAATCACATTTTGTGTACAATCAACCGCAGAAGAAAAAAGAAGGGAAACTGCGACCTAGAGTACCCGCTGGATGAGAGATCCGTGTGGAGGGCTGCGGATGCGTCGCCGGAGAACTTGTGCTTTAGGCCGCTAGAGGAGGACGGTGCTAGGTTGGAGACACTCACACTTTACCCATGGATTTGGAGAGTGGGGTTGGCAGAGTACAGAGGCTGCGCGATGGTGACCAATACTACGGCCGCGCGACAGGCACGGAGACGGATAATAGATTGTCCTCATGCGGTGAGGAGTGCGGAACCGGTGGCGATGTCCACGGCCAGGACTGCAGTCACAACTACGCGGTGTCGTCCACGGCGACGCGGCTGTTGGAGAACGTAGTAATTTCAAAAAAATTCCTACGCACACGCAAGATCATGGTGATGCATAGCAACGAGAGGGAAGAGTGTTGTCCACGTACCCTCGTAGACCGAAAGCGGAAGCGTTAGCACAACACAGTTGATGTAGTCGTACGTCTTCACGATCCGACCGATCAAGTACCGAACGCACGTCACCTCCGAGTTCAGCACATGTTCAGCCCGATGACGTCCCTCGAACTCCGATCCAGCCGAGTGTTGAGGGAGAGTTTCATCAGCACGACGGCGTGGTGATGATGATGATGTTCTACCAACGCAGGGCTTCGCCTAAGCACCGCTACAATATTATCGAGGTGGACTATGATGGAGTGGGGCACCGCACACGGCTAAAAAATCAAATCAATTGTTATGTCTATGGGGTGTCCCCTGCCCCCGTATATAAAGGAGCAAGGGGGGAGGTGCGGCCGGCCAGGAGGAGGCGCGCCAGGAGGAGTCCTACTCCCACCGGGAGTACGACTCCCTCCCTTCCTTGTTGGATTAGGAGAAGGAGGGAAAGAGGAGGGAGAGAGGAAGGAAGGGGGGGGGCCTTATCCTTGTCCTATTCGGACTAGAGGGGGAGGGGCGCGCGGCCCTGCCCTAGCCGCCTCTCCTCTTCTCCACTAGGGCCCACTATGGCCCATTAAGCCCCCGGGGGGTTCCGGTAACCCCTCGGTACTCCGGTAAAATCCCGATTTCACCCGGAACATTTCCGATATCCAAATATAGGCTTCCAATATATCAATCTTCATGTCTCGACCATTTCGAGACTCCTCGTCATGTCCGTGATCACATCCTGGACTCCGAACAACCTTCGGTACATCAAAACTCATAAACTCATAATATAACCGTCATCGAAACTTTAAGCGTGCGGACCCTATGGGTTCGAGAACTATGTAGACATGACCGAGACACGTCTCCGGTCAATAACCAATAGCGGAACCTAGATGCTCATATTGGCTCCCACATATTCTACGAAGATCTTTATCGGTCAGACCGCATAACAACATACGTTGTTCCCTTTGTCATCGGTATGTTACTTGCCCGAGATTCGATCGTCGGTATCTCAATACCTAGTTCAATCTCGTTACCGGCAAGTCTCTTTACTCGTTACGTAATACATCATCCCGCAACTAACTCATTAGTTGCAATGCTTGCAAGGCTTAAGTGATGTGCATTACCGAGTGGGCCCAGAGATACCTCTCCGATAATCTGAGTGACAAATCCTAATCTCAAAATACGCCAACCCAACAAGTACCTTCGGAGACACCTGTAGAGCACCTTTATAATCACCCAGTTACGTTGTGACGTTTGGTAGTACACAAAGTGTTCCTCCGGCAAACGGGAGTTGCATAATCTCATAGTCATAGGAACATGTATAAGTCATGAAGAAAGCAATAGCAATATACTAAAGGATCGAGTGCTAAGCTAACGGAATGGGTCAAGTCAATCACATCATTCTCCTAATGATGTGATCCCGTTAATCAAATGACAACTCATGTCTATGGTTAGGAAACATAAACATCTTTGATCAACGAGCTAGTCAAATAGAGGCATACTAGTGACACTCTGTTTGTCTATGTATTCACACAAGTATTATGTTTCCGGTTAATACAATTCTAGCATGAATAATAAACATTTATCATGATATAAGGAAATAAATAATAACTTTATTATTGCCTCTAGGGCATATTTCCTTCAGTCTCCCACTTGCACTAGAGTCAATAATCTAGATTACATAGTAATGATTCTAACACCCATGGAGTCTTGGTGATGATCATGTTTTGCTCGTGGAAGAGGCTTAGTCAACGGGTCTGCAACATTCAGATTCGTATGTATCTTGCAAATTTCTATGTCTCCCACCTGGACTAGATCCCTGATGGAATTGAAGCGTCTCTTGATGTGCTTGGTTCTCTTTTGAAATCTGGATTCCTTCGCCAAGGCAATTGCTCCACTATTGTCACAAAAGATTTTCATTGGACCCGATGCACTAGGTATGACACCTAGATCGGATATGAACTCCTTCATCCAGACTCCTTCATTTGCTGCTTCCGAAGCAGCTATGTACTCCGCTTCACATGTAGATCCCGCCACGACGCTTTGTTTAGAACTACACCAACTGACAGCTCCACCGTTCAATGTAAACACGTATCCGGTTTGCGATTTAGAATCGTCCGGATCAGTGTCAAAACTTGCATCAACGTAACCATTTACAATGAGCTCTTTGTCACCTCCATAAACGAGAAACATATCCTTAGTCCTTTTCAGGTATTTCAGGATGTTCTTGACCGCTGTCCAGTGATCCACTCCTGGATTACTTTGGTACCTCCCTGCTAGACTTATAGCAAGGCACACATCAGGTCTGGTACACAGCATTGCATACATGATAGAGCCTATGTCTGAAGCATAGGGAACATCTTTCATCTTCTCTCTATCTTCTGCAGTGGTCAGGCATTGAGTCTTACTCAACTTCACACCTTGTAACACAGCCAAGAACCCTTTCTTTGCTTGATCCATTTTGAACTTCTTTAAAACTTTATCAAGGTACGTGCTTTGTGAAAGTCCAATTAAGCGTCTTGATCTATCTCTATAGATCTTGATGCCCAATATATAAGCAGCTTCACCGAGGTCTTTCATTGAAAAACTCTTATTCAAGTATCCCTTTATGCTATCCAGAAATTCTATATCATTTCCAATCAGCAATATGTCATCCACATATAATATCAGAAATGCTACAGAGCTCCCACTCACTTTCTTGTAAATACAGGCTTCTCCAAAAGTCTGTACAAAACCAAATGCTTTGATCACACTATCAAAGTGTTTATTCCAACTCCGAGAGGCTTGCACCAGTCCATAAATGGATCGCTGGAGCATGCATACTTTGTTAGCTCCCTTTGGATTGACAAAACCTTCCAGTTGCATCATATACAACTCTTCTTCCAGAAATCCATTCAGGAATGAAGTTTTTATATCCATTTGCCAAATTTCATAATCATAAAATACGGCAATTGCTAACATTATTCGGATAGACTTAAGCATCGCTACGGGTGAGAAGGTCTCATCGTAGTCAATCCCTTGAACTTGTCGAAAACCTTTCGCAACAAGTCGAGCTTTATAGACAGTAATATTACTATCAGCGTCAGCCTTCTTCTTGAAGATCCATTTATTCTCAATGGCTTGCCGATCATCGGGCAAGTCAACCAAAGTCCACACTTTGTTCTCATACATGGATCTCATCTCAGATTTCATGGCCTCAAGCCATTTTGCGGAATCTGGGCTCATCATCGCTTCTTCATAGTTCGTAGGTTCGTCATGGTCTAGTAACATAACCTCTAGAACAGGATTACCGTACCACTCTGGTGCGGAACTTACTCTGGTTGACCTACAAGGTTCAGTAACAACTTGATCTGAAGTTCCATGATCATCATCATTAACTTCCTCACTAATTGGTATAGACGTCAGAGGAACTGGTTTCTGTGATGAACTACTTTCCAATAAGGTAGCAGGTATGGTTACCTCATCAAGTTCTACTTTCCTCCCACTCACTTATTTCAAGACAAACTCCTTCTCTAGAAAGGATCCATTCTTAGTAACGAATGTCTTGCCTTCGGATATGTGATAGAAGGTGTACCCACCAGTCTCCTTTGGGTATCCTATGAAGACACATTTCTCCGATTTGGGTTCGAGCTTATCAGGTTGAAGCTTTTTCACATAAGCATCGCAGCCCCAAACTTTAAGAAACGACAACTTTGGTTTCTTGCCAAACCATAGTTCATAAGGCGTTGTCTCAACGAATTTCGATGGTGCCCTATTTAACGTGAATGCGGCTGTCTCTAAAGCATAACCACAAAATGATAGCGGTAAACCAGTAAGAGACATCATAGATCGCACCATATCTAGTAAAGTACGATTACGATGTTCGGACACACCATTACGCTGTGGTGTTCTGTCACACCCTCGATACGACTATATCTCCCACGTGTTGAGGCACGACTTAGAGGCATAATCGCATTGAAGGCATATGTCGCAAGTCAGGCAATCATCACAAACATCCCATGTAATATAGATAATAAAAAGGGATAACATAGTTGGCTTACAATCGCCACGTCAATCAAGTACATAAATAACATTACATCATCCAAACACTCATGGCCCGACTACGGCGCCAAAATAAAAGATAACCCAACCTGCGACACGGTCCCGATGACCCCCAACTGGGCACCACTATTGATCATTAGGAAAAGAAATATAGTATCGTTGAGAGTCCTCGTCGAACTCCCACTTGAGCTCGAGCGCGTCACCTGGAGAGGAATCATCAGGCCCTGCATCTGGTGTAATAGTAATCTGTGAGCCACAGGGACTCAGTAATCTCGCACCCTCGCGATCAAGACTATTTAAGCTTATAGGTAAGGCAAGGTAAATATGAGTGGAGCTGCAGCAAGCGACTAGCGACTATGGTGGCTAACTTATTCGCAAAAGAGAGCGAGAAGAGGAGGCAAAGCGTGAGCGAGAAACTAGAGGACAACCTGCGCAAACATTACTCCAACACCGTGTCCACTTTCCGGACTCCGCCGAGAAGAGGCCATCACGGTAACACACTCAGTTGATTCATTTTAATTAAGTTAAGGTTCAAGTTATCTACAACCGGACATTAACAAATTCCCATCTGCCCATAACCGCAGGCACGGCTTTCGAAAGTTCAAATCCCTGCAGGGGAGTCCCAACTTAGCCCATGACAAGCTCTCACGGTCAACGAAGGAATAGACCTCCTCCCGAGACGTTCCGATCAGACTCGGTACCTCGGTTCTTCAAGACACTTCGACAGGTTAAAACAAGACCATCAACACCGCCCGAATGTGCCGTCAAATCCCGATAGGAGCTGCACATATCTCGTTCTCAGGGCACACTCAAATGAGCCAGACGTCGGGTAGGCCAGCCCAGAGTTGCCCCTGGTAGCCCCGGACATCGCTCGGTTGGACCAACACTCAGAGGAGCACTGGCCTGGGGGGGCTAAAATAAGATGACCCTCGGGCTCCGGAAACCCAAGAGAAAAAGAGGCTAGGTGGCAAAAGGTAAGACCAAGGTTGGGAATTGCTGGAAAAGCTTTAATCAAAGCGAACTATCAAGGGGTTCCCATTATAACTCAACCGCGTAAGGAACGCAAAATCCGGGAACATAACACCGATATGACAGAAACTAGGGCGGCAAGAGTGGAACAAAACACTAGGCGAGAGGCCGAGCCTTCCACCCTTTACCAAGTATATAGATGCATAAAATAGCAAGATAATATAATGATATCCCCACAAGTAAAAAAATGTTCCAACAAGGAACGACCTTCAATCTTCACCTGCAACTAGCAACGCTATAAGAGGGGCTGAGTAAAGCGGTAACATAGCCAATCAACGGTTTGCTAGGACAAGATGGGTTAGAGGTTTGACATGGCAATTTGGGAGGCTTGAAAGCAAATGGTAGGCATCGTAGCATTGGCATAGCAAAAGAGCGAGCAATCTAGCATAGCAAAGATAGTAGTGATTTCGAGGGTATGATCATCTTGCCTGCACAGTTGTCAGAGTTGACTAGATCCTCGAAAGAAAACTCAACGGGCTCCTCGTTAGCGAACTCGTCTCCCGGCTCTACCCAAACAAGACAAACAAGCAACAAGGACACAATCAACCACGTGCAAGGATCAAACAATAAGATGCAAGGATGGCATGCTACGCGGGATGCGATGCGGGATGCATATGCACGATTTGACGAGGGATGCATGAACCTGGCCTCAACTTGGAAATCCAAGTGTTCCACTGGAAAGATGAGATGAAATCGCTTGAAAACGATATAAAGAACGCCGGAATCGGAGTTACGGTTTGAAAATGGCAAGCGATTCAAATATGACACCGGTCTGCGATTTGCAGCAAGTAGCCATCTAAATGCAATGAGATGAACATGCTACAGCACCCAAACATGACAACAAAATACATGGCATGGATGCATTCAAGATGCTTAACAAAAATCTAGCACTGAGCCACGGCCAATTCATCCATTAACAGGTTCAAACAAGCATGGCAAAAATGCATATGGCAAACAGATCTCAGACTTAGTGAAATTAACACTTGTCTGGAATTTCAGATCAGGTAGCACTCTTCGGAGCAACAAAACTACATGCTACAGAACCTGAACATGGCAAGTAAAGCATGACATGGAGCTACTCAAAGAGCTTAACAAAAGTCCCTTAGTGACCTTGAGCCAAAAGGGATCAGAAAATACAATTGCAAGCATGTGAACATGGCAAAAACATAATCAGATCACAGACTTAGTGAAAACTGGAGCATGCTGAAAACAGATATCAAGTAGGCATGTTTACGAGGTCGATGCACTCACTACGGAGCAAGACATGTAAAGCTAAGCATACATCTATCAAGAACACACAAAATTCAAGCTAGACATGGCAAGAACAAATAACATAGCATGCACGGATCAACTACAACAACATCGGCAAAATTGCAAACAAGTTGACAATCTGCCCAGTTTCACAAAGTAGCAAAAGTAGAGCTCGATTGACTCAAGATAGGGTGCTCCATAATTGCAAAAAAAGACATGGATGGATAGAGCACTACAAGATTAACAAAGCATCCTTACTGATCATCCTCAAAAGAGGCACGGATCACTAGGAAACAACATGAACATATGGCCATGTGAAATAAACAGGTCAAGGACTTAGTGGAATAGCTAAGTCCCTGAAATCAGCACTACCAAGTGCCTCACTTTGCAAGCTTGCACTAGTCACCACACACATCACAAAAATACATGGGTTGCACCTCTGGAGAGATGGCAAAACCCTTAACAAAATATATGTAGAGCTCATGGGCATATCATGCACACAATAATCATGGCAAAAATGACAAATATGCAAAAGGAGTAGCAGATCTGACAATTATCTCAAGTAGCCCTCTTCTAACAGCATTTCGGGCATCAAGATGAACTCAAATGAAAATGATGCAATGGAATGAAATGATGTACTCTCTGAGATGAACATTTTGATATGCTATATGCCAAAAACGGAGTTACAGATGCGGAGATATAGCCTGACGAACAGGAGCACATGGATTAGAAATCTCAGGACTTAGAAGAAATTCGACCTAGGGTTTACTGTAGCTGCCATATCTGGATCGTGGCGCGCCTAACGAGGTTCACCGGAAAACGGAGGTGGCCGGAGCGGGATGACGGTGGCGAGGTGCTCCTGGGCCGGATCTCGCCGGATCCGGCCGGCGGGGAGTCGGAGAGGCGGCGGGGCGGCGACCACGGCGCGGGGCAGTGCGGCGAAGCCGGCGCGGCGGCGGCGGCGGCCGGAGTCGGCGACGTGGGCGGCGGGCGCCGCGGTGACCCGGGGCGGCGGCCGGCTAGGAGGGAGGTGGCGGCGCGGCTCTTCGGGCCGCGGGGGCCTCGCCTGGGCCGGGCGGGCCGGCGGCGGCGGGAGGTGGCGGCTGCCACGTGTCGGTGTGCGGATGGCTGGAGGCGGCGGGCGGACGCTGTCCGGCTCCGTCCGGACACGTCCGGCGGCGGCGGCGGCGGATGGATCTAGGGTTTAGGGGGGAGGGGAGACCCGTGAATTTCGGAGGGGGGGGTGATATTTATAGGCATAGAGGGAGCTAGGAGTGTCCAAATGAGGTGCGGTTTTCGGCCACGCGATCGTGATCGAATGCTCTAGATGATGGAGCAGGTTTAAGTGGGGTTTGGGCCAAATTGGAGGGGTGTTGGGCTGCAACACACACGAGGCCTTTTCGGTCCCTCGGTTAACCGTTGGAGTATCAAACGAAGTCCAAATGGTACGAAACTTGACAGGCGGTCTACCGGTAGTAAACCAAGGCTGCTTGGCAAGTCTCGGTCCAATCCGGAAATGTTTAATCCCCACACATGAAAGAAAGCTAGAAATGACCACGGGAGGAGAACGAAGCGTCGGAATGCAAAACGGACAACGGGGAAAATGCTCGAATGCATGAGATGAACACGTGTGCAAATGCAATGCACATGATGATATGATATGAGATGCATGACAACGACAACAACACACAGAGACAAAAACCCGAACACGAGAAAATAAAATAACTTAACACCGGAAACGGCAAGAGTTGGAGTACAAATTGGGAAAGTCATATCCGGGGTGTTACAACACTCCTCCACTACGAAAGGATCTCGTCCCGAGATCTCGGACTGAAAGAATGCCAGGTACTCAGAACGGAGGTGATCCTCGCGTTCCCAGGTAGCTTCACGGTCGGAATGGTGTGACCACTTGACTTTGATTAATTTGATTGACTTATTGCGAGTCTTGCGTTCAGTCTCTTCAAGAATAGCAACTGGGTGCTCACGATAAGAGAGATCTTCTTGGAGCTCAATGTCCTCGAAGTTTACGGTGCGGTCAGGAGTCTTGAAGCACTTTCGAAGCTGAGAGACATGGAACACATCATGAACATTTGCAAAGTTTGAAGGAAGCTCGAGTTGATAGGCGAGATCGCCTCTCTTGCTGACAATCTTGAAAGGTCCCACGTATCTGGGGGCAAGCTCCCCTTTGATACCGAAGCAACGAGTACCTTTCATAGGAGAGACACGGAGATAAACATGATCTCCGATCTTGAAAGCCAAATCACGGTGCTTACTATCATAGTAGCTCTTCTGACGGGATTGGGCTGCTTTGAGGTTATCTCGAATGACTTTGCAAATTTCCTCTGCCTCTGTGATTAAGTCATTTCCGAGAAGCTGACGTTCACCGGTTTCAGACCAGTTGAGAGGGGTACGACACTTCCTGCCATACAGAATTTCAAATGGGGCCTTGCCCGAACTTGCTTGAAAACTGTTGTTGTAGGAGAATTCAGCATAAGGAAGACAATCCTCCCACTTCATGCCGAAGGAGATCACACAAGCTCTGAGCATATCTTCAAGAATCTGGTTGACACGCTCGACTTGACCGCTAGTTTGAGGATGGAAAGTTGTGCTGAAGCGGATGTTGGTGCCCATGGCCTTCTAAAAAGAATCCCCAAACTTGGAGGTAAAGATGCTGCCACAGTCTGAAGAGATCACTTGTGGAATACCGTGCAGAGAGACAATTCGAGAGGTATAGAGTTCCGCCATTTGAGCTGCAGTGATCGACTCTTTGATAGGCAGAAAGTGAGCCACTTTAGTGAGTTTGTCGATGACAACGAATATAGCATCATTGCCACGCTTGGACTTTGGAAACCCAGTCACGAAGTCCATTTCGATGTGGTCAAACTTCCATTCTGGAATGGCAAGAGGTTGGAGGAGACCAGCTGGCCTTTGGTGTTCTGCCTTCACTCTTCTACAGACATCACACTCATTCACGAATTGAGCAATCTCGCGCTTCATTCGAGTCCACCAATAATCCTGCTTGAGGTCCTAATACATCTTCATACTCCCAGGGTGGATGGAGAGGAGAGAATTGTGAGCCTCGTTCATGATCACTTTGCGAAGTTCACCTTTGGGCACAAAAATACGATCCTTGAAGAAGAGAATATCCTTGTCATCAAGACGGTAGCACTTGTACTTGGGTTGACTCTTGGCAATCCCAATCTTCACCTTTTTCACCATAGCATCAAGAAGCTGGGCTTAGTGAATCTGGTCTTCCAAGGTAGGAGAGACTTGAAGGTTGGCGAGGAAACCCTGAGGAACAACTTGCAGGTTAAGTTTGCGGAAAGCTTCACAAAGCTCGGGTTGATAAGGCTTGAGAATCAGACTGTTGCAATAAGCCTTCCTACTCAATGCGTCAGCAATCACATTGGCCTTGCCTGGAGTATACTCGATACTCGGATTATACTCTTGAATCATTTCAACCCATCGAGTTTGCCTGAGGTTGAGATTAGGCTGAGTGAAGATGTACTTGAGACTCTTGTGATCAGTGAAGACGTCCACTTTTCTTCCCAATAGGAGATGTCTCCAAGTCAAAAGAGCATGCACAACTGCCACCAACTCGAGATCATGAGTGGGGTAGTTCTTCTCATTAGGCTTCAACTGGCGAGAGGTATAAGCAACAACTTTCTTCTCTTGCATCAACACTGCGCCAAGACCTTGGAGAGAGGCATCATAAAAGACCTCGTACGGTTTGGATTCATCAGGCGGAGTCAGAACTGGAGCAGTGATCAACTTCTCTTTCAAAGTGTTGAAAGCAATGTCACACTCCGGAGACCAAACGTACTTGACGTGCTTCTGGAGAAGATTTGAGAGAGGCTTCGCGATCTTAGAAAAGTTTTCAATGAATCTTCGGCAGTAGCTTGCGAGACCGAGGAAGCTACGGAGTTGCTTCACGTTCTGGGGAGGTTCCCAATTCACAATTGCAGACACCTTCTCAGGATTCACGGCAATGCCCTTGGCAGAGATGATATGACCAAGATAAAGAACCTCATCGAGCCAAAATTCGCACTTGGAGAACTTGGCGTAGAACTTGTGTTCCATGAGCTTATCGAGTACCAAACGCAAGTGCTTGGCATGATCTTCCTTGTTCTTTGAGAAAACCAGAATGTCGTCGAGATAGACCAAAACGAAGTCATTGGTGTAGGCGTTGAAGATGAAGTTCATCATGCGAGAGAAAGTCGGAGGAGCGTTGACGAGGCCAAAAGACATGACAGTGTACTCATATGAACCATAGCTTGTCCTGAAGGCCGTCTTGGGAATATCTTGCTCACGGACTCGAATCTGATGATAACCCATACGGAGATCAAGCTTGGAGAATACTTGGGCACCTTTGAGTTGTTCGAACAGCTCGTTGATGTTGGGAAGTGGGTATTTGTTCTTGGTAGTCTTCTTGTTCAATGGACGGTAATCAACACAAAGTCGGTCCGTTCCATCCTTCTTCTTCACAAAAAGAACACCACAACCCCACGGAGAAGAACTAGGCCGGATGAGACCCATTCTCTCTTGAATATCGAGTTGCTTCTTCAGCTCCTTCAACTCTTCAGGTCCGAGCTTGTAAGGACGCTTGCACACAGGTTCCGTACCGGGCTCAAGATCAATAACGAATTCAACTGCCGGTGCGGAGGCATTCCTGGAAGCTCTTCTGGAAAGACGTCTTGATAGTCGCAAACGACTGGAATTTGCGAGATGGCATCGAGTTCACCCTTCTCATTGAGAGAAAACAGACGGATGGTATCATCACGAGCGGCAAAGACAATTACATCCTCAGACGAATGAGTCAATTGAATCTGCCTGGCTGCACAATCAAGCTGAGCCTTGTGCTTAGAAAGCCAATCCATCCCGAGAATAAGATTAAGATCCGAGTTACCAAGAACCACCGGAGAAGAGAGAAACTTGCAGTCGCCCAACGTGATAGTAACATCCGGGGCGATAGCGCTTGCATTCATGAATTTAGCCGGAGAAACAACAGATAACTGTCTAGGCAAATCTTGTAAAGGCAACTCATGCTTAGAAACAAATGGTCTCAGATGAAACAATGCGATGCGCCCGTGTCAAAAAGAACTTTTGCAGGAACATCGTTAACAGAAAGGTTACCCATGATGACATCTGATGAATCCTCTGCCTGAGCTGCATTCATCAAGTTGACCTTGGCAGACTTGGGGTTATGCTTGACCACAGCTGTACTTGCCGATCTGACAGGAGGAGGAGGAGGAAGACGCCTCTGGTTGAAGCACTTGTTGGCATAGTGACCCTTCTGTTGGCACTTGTTGCACGTGACCTCTGAAAGCGGACGGTGATACGGAGCACTCGATCTTGGAGCTTGAGACAAAGTCTTGTTCTGAAAGCCAGGGTTGGGTGGGTGGGAAGATCCACTGCCATCTTTGCTCTTCTGCTGATACGGCTGACGGAACGGAGGAGGAGGAAGCCAATACTTCTGCTGCTTGGCCACTTGAGTAGAGGAAGAAGGAGTAACATCTCTGACTCGCTTCTTGGAAGCATCACACCTCAATTGAGCAGCCTCTTGCTTCAGTGCCATGTTGTAGAACTCATCGTACCTCAAGGGCTCAAAGAGAACAAGAGCTAGCTGAATTTCTTCTCTGAGACCACCCCTGAACTGGTATATCATGCTCTTCTCATCAGGGACGTCCTGCTTGGCAAAGCGGGCGAGCTTCTGGAACATCTTGTTGTAGTCATAGACAGACAAAGAGCCTTGCTTCAGGTTGCGGAATTCCTCACGCTTGCTTTCAACCACGCTCTGAGGGATATGGTGAGCTCGGAAATCTTGACGGAATTCATCCCAAGTGATCACACGTCCACCTCTGGAATCCTTGTATTGCTGGAACCATTCTGCAGCTTGATCTTTGAGTTGGAAAGAAGCGAACTTGACGAAATCTTCAGGCCTGACGTTACTGCACTCGAAATGCTTACACAGATCCACAAGCCAATCGCCAGCATCGGTTGCCTCAACACAATTGCTGAAAGTCTTTGGCCCATTAGCAAGGAACTGGTTGAGTGTAGCAAAGTGATTCTGATTGTTGCCTTGGTTCCCTTGGTTGCGCTCTTGAAGAATTTGCATGATCAACTATGTGTTTGCATTGGTTGCGGCCATCACAGCTTGCCATGCCTCCAGAGGAGGGGGAGGTGGTGGCGGTTCAGGATTCGGAGTCGTGCGCGTTGGAGGAGCCATCCTGAAGAGGTTGACATCCATTAGCACATCGATAGACAAATATTGAAGCTGAATCCAACGGAATGAAAATTGCAACATATAGTCTTCACATCCGAACAAAATGAACGAATGCATTCCTCTTGAAATGGTCACATATCCATAAATTGAGAAGCCACGTAGAATTAGGTAGAGAAATAAATCAACAAGGTACGGATCAAGAATGAATAATCGGTAAGAAATCCCAATCTCAAACCAATATCCGTGGAAGAAGAACTAGAGCTACTTGAATTCCCACCTATGAAACTCCCGAACCTTTCCGGTTATGCAATCAGGTGTTGGGGATACAGGGGAAGCATAATATGTCACCCAAATCTAGCAAATCCTACATCCAGCTGTATCCATCCTTCAACACATAACCGAGAAAAAACTTTGGAAACCATCTACCTCAACCTTCGAAAAGCATCCGTTATACAAGTTATGGCGATACTCCCGAACTCCCGCCCCAGTACTGGGTGGCGTCGAGGTTATCTCACCAACGAACTGCATAAAAGAGATTTTCGATGTCGGCGTACTAAACTCAGGTATTCCAGAACTGCAACGATAAAATTATGACGACAACACCTCAGAGCTCAACTCCCCGGGACACTTCCACAAAACCCCTGAAAGGAGGCACCAAGACAATGTTCTCATCATAAAACCATCGGAACGATTCCAAGATACCCGCGTGATCCTAAATTTTTTTAGTGAAATATGAGAAGAGAAGAGTCAAAACTCTACGTCAGGATGCCTTACCAGAGCGATGAGGAGACTGGGAAGTAAAAAGAATTCCTAACTCTCCGATATATAATTCCTAAATGACTCAAAACATTTTTCTAGACACAACTCGGCCACTAAAAATGATCAATCAGTGGGGGCTCCTAAGGTCGGGGAAGGCTCTGATTACCAACTTGTCACACCCTCGATGCGACTATATCTCCCACGTGTCGAGGCACGACTTAGAGGCATAATCGCATTGAAGGCATATGTCGCAAGTCAGGCAATCATCACAAACATCCCATGTAATATAGATAATAAAAAGGGATAACATAGTTGGCTTACACTCGCCACGTCAATCAAGTACATAAATAACATTACATCATCCAAACACTCATGGCCCGACTACGGCGCCAAAATAAAAGATAACCCAACCTGCGACACGGTCCCGATCACCCCCAACTGGGCACCACTACTGATCATCAGGAAAAGAAACATAGTATCGTTGAGAGTCCTCGTCGAACTCCCACTTGAGCTCGAGCGCGTTACCTAGAGCGGAATCATCAGGCCCTGCATCTGGTGTAATAGTAATATGTGAGCCACAGGGACTCAACAATCTCGCACCCTCGCGATCAAGACTATTTAAGCTTATAGGTAAGGCAAGGTAAATATGAGTGGAGCTACAGCAAGCGACTAGCGACTTTCGAAAGTTCAAATCCCTGCAGGGGAGTCCCAACTTAGCCCATGACAAGCTCTCACGGTCAACGAAGGAATAGACCTCCTCCCGAGACGTTCCGATCAGACTCGGTACCTCGGTTCTTCAAGACACTTCGACAGGTTAAAACAAGACCAGCAACACCGCCCGAATGTGCCGACAAATCCCGATAGGAGCTGCACATATCTCGTTCTCAGGGCACACTCAGATGAGCCAGACGCCAGGTAGGCCATCCCAGAGTTGCCCCTGGTAGCCCCGGACATCGCTCGGTTGGACCAACACTCAGAGGAGCACTGGCCCGGGGGGGCTAAAATAAGATGACCCTCGGGCTCCGGAAACCCAAGAGAAAAAGAGGCTAGGTGGCAAAAGGTAAGACCAAGGTTGGGCATTGCTGGAAAAGCTTTAATCAAGGCGAACTATCAAGGGGTTCCCATTATAACCCAACCGTGTAAGGAACGCAAAATCCGGGAACATAACACCGATATGACGGAAACTAGGGCGGCAAGAGTGGAACAAAACACTAGGCGAGAGGCCGAGCCTTCCACCCTTTACCAAGTATATAGATGCATAAATAGCAAGATAATATAATGATATCCCCACAAGTAAAAAAATGTTCCAACAAGGAACGGCCTTCAATCTTCACCTGCAACTAGCAACGCTATAAGAGGGGCTGAGCAAAGCGGTAACATAGCCAATCAATGGTTTGCTAGGACAAGGTGGGTTAGAGGTTTGACATGGCAATTTGGGAGGCTTGAAAGCAAATGGTAGGCATCGTAGCATTGGCATAGCAAAAGAGCGAGCAATCTAGCATAGCAAAGATAGTAGTGATTTCGAGGGTATGATCATCTTGCCTGCACAGTTGTCAGAGTTGACTGGATCCTCGAAAGCAAACTCAATGGGCTCCTCGTTAGCGAAATTGTCTCCTAGCTCTACCCAAACAAGACAAACAAGCAACAAGGACACAATCAACCACGTGCAAGGATCAAACAATAAGATGCAAGGATGACATGCTATGCGGGATGCATATGCACGATTTGACGAGGGATGCATGAACCTGGCCTCAACATGGAAATCCAAGTGTTCCACTGGAAATATGAGATGAAATCGCTTGAAAACGATATAAAGAACGTCGGAATCGGAGTTACGATTTGGAAATGGCAAGCGATTCAAATATGACACCGGTCTGCGATTTGCAGCAAGTAGCCATCTAAATGCAATAAGATGAACATGCTACAGCACCCAAACATGACAACAAAATACATGGCAGGGATGCATTCAAGATGCTTAACAAAAATCTAGCACTGAGCCACGGCCAATTCATCCATTAACAGGTTCAAACAAGCATGGCAAAAATGCATATGGCAAACAGATCTCAGACTTGGTGAAATTAACACTTGTCTGGAATTTCAGATCAGGTAGCACTCTTCGGAGCAACAAAACTACATGCTACAGAACCTGAACATGGCAAGTAAATCATGGCATGGAGCTACTCAAAGAGCTTAACAAAAGTCCCTTAGTGACCTTGAGCCAAAAGGGATCACAAAATACAATTGCAAGCATGTGAACATGGCAAAAACATAATCAGATCACAGACTTAGTGAAAACTGGAGCATGCTGAAAACAGATATCAAGTAGGCATGTTTACGAGGTCGATGCACTCACTACGGAGCAAGACATGTAAAGCTAAGCATACATCTATCAAGAACACACAAAATTCAAGCTAGACATGGCAAGAACAAATAACATAGCATGCACGGATCAACTACAACAACATCGGCAAAATTGCAAACAAGTTGACAATCTGCCCAGTTTCACAAAGTAGCAAAAGTAGAGCTCGATTGACTCAAGATAGGGTGCTCCATAATTGCAAAAAAAGACATGGATGGATAGAGCACTACAAGATTAACAAAGCATCCTTACTGATCATCCTCAAAAGAGGCACGGATCACTAGGAAACAACATGAACATATGGCCATGTGAAATAAACAGGTCAAGGACTTAGTGGAATAGCTAAGTCCCTGAAATCAGCACTACCAAGTGCCTCACTTTGCAAGCTTGCACTAGTCACCACACACATCACAAAAATACATGGGTTGCACCTCTGGAGAGATGGCAAAACCCTTAACAAAACATATGTAGAGCTCATGGGCATATCATGCACACAATAATCATGGCAAAAATGACAAATATGCAAGAGTAGCAGATCTGACAATTATCTCAAGTAGCCCTCTTCTAACAGCATTTCGGGCATCAAGATGAACTCAAATGAAAATGATGCAATGGAATGAAATGATGTACTCTATGAGATGAACATTTTGATATGCTATATGCCAAAAACGGAGTTACAGATGCGGAGATATAGCATGACGAACAGGAGCACATGTATTAGAAATCTCAGGACTTAGAAGAAATTCGACCTAGGGTTTACTGCAGCTGCTAGATCTGGATCGCGGCGCGCCTAACGAGGTTCACCGGAAAACGGAGGTGACCGGAGCGGGATGACGGCGGCGAGGTGCTCCCGGGCCGGATCTCGCCGGATCCGGCCGGCGGGGAGCCGGAGAGGCGGCGGGGCGGCGGCCACGGCGCGGGGCAGCGCGGCGAAGCCGGCGCGGCGGCGGCGGTTGGTGGCGGCGGGCGCGTACGCGGCGGCGACGGCGGCCGGAGTCGGCGACGTGGGCGGCGGGCGCCGCGGCGACCCGGGGCGGCGGCCGGCTAGGAGGGAGGTGGCGGCGCGGTGAGGTCGCGGGGCGGCGCGCGTCTTCGGGCCGCGGGGGCCTCGCCTGGGCCGGGCGGGCCGGCGGCGGCGGGAGGTGGCGGCTGCCACGTGTCGGCGCGCGGATGGCTGGAGGCGGCGGGCGGACGCTGTCCGGCTCCGTCCGGACACGTCCGGCGGCGGCGGCGGATGGATCTAGTGTTTAGGGGGGAGGGGAGACCCGTGAATTTCGGAGGGGGGGTGATATTTATAGGCATAGAGGGAGCTAGGAGTGTCCAAATGAGGTGCGGTTTTCGGCCATGCGATCGTGATCAAACGCTCTAGATGATGGAGCAGGTTTAGGTGGGTTTTCGGCCAAATTGGAGGGGTGTTGGGCTGCAACACACACGAGGCCTTTTCGGTCCCTTGGTTAACCGTTGGAGTATCAAACGAAGTCCAAATGGTACGAAACTTAACAGGCGGTCTACTGGTAGTAAACCAAGGCCGCTTGACAAGTCTCGGTCCAATCCGGAAATGTTTAATCCCCACACACGAAAGAAAGCTAGAAATGACCACCGGAGGAGAACGAAGCGCCGGAATGCAAAACAGACAACGGGGAAAATGCTCGAATGCATGAGATGAACACGTGTACAAATGCAATGCACGTGATGATATGATATGAGATGCATGACAACGACAACAACACACGGAGACAAAAACCCGAACCCGAGAAAATAAAATAACTTAACGCCAGAAACGGCAAGAGTTGGAGTACAAATTGGGAAAGTCATATCCGGGGTGTGACATGTTCCGGGTGGCGTGAGTTGCGAAACTATTCCGCATTGTTTCAAATGTAGACCAAACTCGTAACTCAAATATTCTCCTCCATGATCAGATCGTAGAAACTTTTTTTCTTGTTACGATGATTTTCAACTTCACTATGAAATTCTTTGAACTTTTCAAATGTATCAAACTTATGTTTCATTAAGTAGATATACCCATATCTGCTTAAATCATCTGCGAAGGTGAGAAAATAACGATACCCGCCGCGAGCCTCAATATTCATAGGATCCACATACATCAGTATGTATGATCTCCAATAAATCAGTTGCTCGCTCCATAGTTCCAGAGAACGGCATTTTAGTCATCTTGCCCATGAGGCACGGTTCGCAATTACCAAGTGATTTATAATCAAGTGGTTCCAAAAGTTCATCAGTATGAAGTTTCTTCATGCGCTTTACACCGATATGACTTAAATGGCAGTGCCACAAATAAGTTGCACTATCATTATCAACTCTGCATCTTTTGGCTTCAACATTATGAATATGTGTATCACTACTATCGAGACTCGTCAAAAATAGACCACTCTTCAAGGGTGCATGACCATAAAAGATATTACTCATATAAATAGGACAACCATTATTCTCTGATTTAAATGAATAACCATCTTGCATCAAACAAGATCCAGATATAATGTTCATGCTCAACGCTGGCACCAAATAACAATTATTTAGGTCTAATACTAATCCTGAAGGTAGATGTAGAGGTAGCGTGCCGACGGCGATCATATCGACTTTGGAACCATTTCCCACGCGTATCGTCACCTCGTCCTTGGCCAGTGTTCGCTTAATCTGTACTCCCTGTTTTGAGTTGCAAATATTAGCAACAGAACCAGTATCAAATACCCAGGTGCTACTGCGAGCTCTGGTAAGGTACACATCAATAACATGTATATTATATATACCTTTGTTCACCTTGCCATCCTTCTTATCCGCCAAATACTTGGGGCAGTTCCGCTTCCAGTGACCAGTCTGCTTGCAGTAGAAGCACTCAGTCTCAGGCTTAGGTCCAGACTTGGGTTTCTTCTCTTGAGCAGCAACTTGCTTGCTGTTCTTCTTGAAGTTCCCCTTCTTCTTTCCTTTGCCCTTTTTTCTTGAAACTGGTGGTCTTATTGACCATCAACACTTGATGCTCCTTCTTGATTTCTACCTCCGCAGCCTTTAGCATTGCGAAGAGCTCGGGAATCGTCTTATCCATCCTGTTGGGGATATTACTGCTGGGCATAAACCGGCCTACCTGGGCCGGTTTAACTCCATCAGTAGTTCAAAGGTGTTAAAGCCCAAAGAGGCAGATAAAGGCCCAGGGCCCGTAGTCGGTTTACAACCTGTAGCCGTACATCAGCTTTGTGCATATACTTGTAATATAAGTTAGGAACAAGGAGAGAGACCAACCCGGATACGAGTATGAACCGGTGTTGGGACTCTCTGAACCGGCAGGCGTCACCCATGTATATAAGGGGACGACCCGGCGGCGGTTCAAGGACAACAGACGACAACTCGAGAGATAGGCGAAGCTTGTTTGCTCCCTAGTCATCGAAACACCATCAATTCCATCACAACTAGACGTAGGCTTTACCTTCCTCGAAGGGGCCGAACTAGTATAAACTCTCTTGCGTCCTTGTGTCCGCTTTAACCCCTTCAAGCTAACCCGTCGCGATGGCTCCACGACTAAGTCCTTTCTCTAGGACATCTGCCGTGACAAACCCGCGACAGTTGGCGCCCACCGTGGGGCCATCGCACGATGGTTTCCGGTTCTTGGAGGGCCGCTTTGAAGGACTCAAGGGGTATGCTGTAGGCCGGATGAGTAAAAGTCGTCGCGGCAAACTCTACATCGATGACGCAGGCTGGGGCCCCGAGGCCGGCTCAATTGAGTACGGGTACTGGGTCCCCTTTGGTAGCATTCACGTTTTCATTGGCAAGATCGTTGAACCGGGCCCTGAGTGTTGGAAATATGCCCTAGAGGCAATAATAAAGGCATTATTATTATATTTCTTCTTCATGATAATTGTCTTTATTCATGCTATAATTGTGTTATCCGGAAATCGTAATACATGTGTGAATAATAGACACCAACATGTCCCTAGTAAGCCTCTAGTTGACTAGCTCGTTGATCAACAGATAGTCATGGTTTCCTGACTATGGACATTGGATGTCATTGATAACGAGATCACATCATTAGGAGAATGATGTGATGGACAAGACCCAATCCTAAACATAGCACAAGATCGTATAGTTCGTTTGCTAGAGTTTTCCAATGTCAAGTATCTTTTCCTTAGACCATGAGATCGTGTAACTCCCGGATACCGTAGGAGTGCTTTGGGTGTACCAAACGTCACAACGTAACTGGGTGACTATAAAGGTATACTACGGGTATCTCCGAAAGTGTCTGTTGGGTTGACACGGATCAAGACTGGGATTTGTCACTCCGTATGACGGAGAGGTATCACTGGGCCCACTCGGTAATGCATCATCATAATGAGCTCAAAGTGACCAAGTGTCTGGTCACGGGATCATGCATTACGGTACGAGTAAAGTGACTTGCCGGTAACGAGATTGAACAAGTTATTGGGATACCGACGATCGAATCTCGGGCAAGTAGCATACCGATTGACAAAGGGAATTGTATACAGGGTTGCTTGAATCCTCGACATCGTGGTTCATCCGATGAGATCATCGAGGAGCGTGTGGGAGCCAACATGGGTATCCAGATCCCGCTGTTGGTTATTGACCGGAGAGCGATCTCGGTCATGTCTACATGTCTCCCGAACCCGTAGGTCTACACACTTAAGGTTCGGTGGCGCTAGGGTTGTAGGGATATGTATATGCAGTAACCCGAATGTTGTTCGGAGTCCCGGATGAGATCCCGGACGTCACGAGGAGTTCCGGAATGGTCCGGAGGTAAAGAATTATATATAGGAAGTGCTATTTCGGCCATCGGGACAAGTTTCGGGATCACCGGTATTGTATTGGGACCACCGGAAGGGTCCCGGGGGTCCACCGGGTGGGGCCACCTGCCCCGGGGGGCCACATGGGATGTAGGGGGTGCGCCTTGGCCTATATGGGCCAAGGGCACCAGCCCCAAGAGGCCCATGCGCCAAGAGATAAGGAAGGGAAGAGTCCCAAAGGGGGAAGGCACCTCCTAGGTGCCTTGGGGAGGAGGGATTCCTCCCTTGGCCGCCGCCCCCCTAGGAGATTGGATCTCCTAGGGACGGCGCCCCCCTAGGCTCCCTATATATAGTGGGGGAAGGAGGGCCTCTCAATCCATGCCTTTGGTGCCTCCCTCTCCCTCTCCAACACCTCCTCCTCCTCCATAGAGCTTAGCGAAGCCCTGCCGGAGTACTGCAGCTCCATCACCACCACGCCGTCGTGCTGCTGCTGGAGCCATCTTCCTCAACCTCTCCTTCCCCCTTGCTGGATCAAGAAGAAGGACACGTTACGCTTACCGTACGTGTGTTGAACGCGGAGGTGCCGTCCGTTCGGCGCTAGGATCTCCGGTGATTTGGATCACGTCGAGTACGCCTTCCTCATCCCCGTTCTTTGAACGCTTCCGCACGTGATCTACAAAGGTATGTAGATGCAATCCAATCACTCGTTGCTAGATGAACTCCTAGATGGATCTTGGTGAAACCGTAGGAAATTTTTTGTTTTCTGCAACGTTCCCCAACAGTGGCATCATGAGCCAGGTCTATGCGTAGTTCTCTTGCACGAGTAGAACACAATTTGTTGTGGGCGTTGATGTTGTCAACTTTCTTGCCGCTACTAGTCTTATCTTGCTTCAACGGTATTGTGGGATGAAGCGGCCCGGACCAACCTTACACGTACGCTTACGTGAGACCGGTTCCACCGACTAACATGCACAAGTTGCATAAGGTGGCTGGCGGGTGTCTGTCTCTCCCACTTTAGTTGGAGCGGATTCGATGAAAAGGGTCCTTATGAAGGGTAAATAGAAGTTGACAAATCACATTGTGGCTTTCACGTAGGTAAGAAAACGTTCTTGCTAGAACCCTTTTTCAGCCATGTAAAACTTGCAACAACAATTAGAGGACGTCTAACTTGTTATTGCAGCAAGTGCTTTGTGATATGATATGGCCAAAGTTGTGATGATTGATGAATGATATATATGTGATGTATGAGATGTTCATGCTATTGTAATAGGAATCACGACTTGCATGTCGATGAGTATGACAACCGACAGGAGCCATAAGAGTTGTCTTTATTTTTTGTATGACCTGCGTGTCATTGAGAAACGCCATGTAAATTACTTTACTTTATTGCTAAACGTGTTAGCCATAGTAGTAGAAGTAATAGTTGGCGAGCAACTTCATGGAGACACGATGATGGAGATCATGGTGTCATGCCGGTGACAAGATGATCATGGAGCCCCAAGATGGAGATCAAAGGAGCTATGTGATATTGGCCATATCATGTCACTATTATTATTTGATTGCATGTGATGTTTATCATGTTTCTGCATCTTGTTTGCTTAGAACGACGGTAGTAAATAAGATGATCCCTCATAATAATTTCAAGAAAGTGTTCCTCCTAACTATGCACCGTTGCGACAGTTCGTTGTTTCGAAGCACCACGTGATGATCGGGTGTGATAGATTCAACGTTCACATACAATGGGTGTAAGACAGATTTACACGTGCAAACACTTAGGTTGACTTGACGAGCCTAGCATGTACAAACATGGCCTCGGAACACAGAAGACCGAAAGGTCGAGCATGAGTCATATAGAAGATACGATCAACATGAAGATGTTCACCGATGTTGACTAGTCCGTCTCACGTGATGATCGGACACGGCCTAGTTAACTCGGATCATGTTATACTTAGATTACAGGAGGGATGTCTATCTAAGTGGGAGTTCATTGAATAATTTGATTAGATGAACTTAATTATCATGAACTTAGTCTAAAAATATTTACAATATGTCTTGTAGATCAAATGGCCAACGTAGTCCTCAACTTCAACGCGTTCCTAGAGAAAACCAAGCTGAAAGACGATGGCAGCAACTACACGGACTGGGTCCGGAACCTGAGGATCATCCTCATAGCTGCCAAGAAAGATTATGTCCTACAAGCACCGCCGGGTGACGCACCTATTCTCCCTGCAGAACAAGACGTTATGAACGCTTGGCAGGCACGTACCGATGACTACTCCCTCGTTCAGTGCGGCATGCTTTACAGCTTAGAGCCGGGGCTCCAAAAGCGTTTTGAGAGACACGGAGCATATAAGATGTTCGAAGAGCTGAAAATGGTTTTCCAAGCTCATGGCCGGGTCGAGAGATATCAAGTCTCCGACAAGTTCTTCAGCTGTAAGATGGAGGAAAACAGTTCTTTCAGTGAGCACATACTCACTATGTCTGGGTTGCATAACCGCTTGACTCAGCTCGGAGTTAATCTCCCGGATGACGCGGTCATTGACAGAATCCTTCAGTCGCTTCCACCGAGCTACAAGAGCTTTGTGATGAACTTCAATATGCAGGGGATGGAAAAGACCATTCCTGAAGTATTTGCAATGCTGAAATCAACAGAGGTAGAAGTCAACAAGGAACATCAAGTGTTGATGGTGAATAAAACCACTAAGTTCAAGAAAGGCAAGGGTAAGAAAACCTTCAAGAAAGATGGTAAGGGAGTTGCCGCGCCCGGCAAGCAAGCTGCCGGGAAGAAGCCAAAGAATGGACCCAAGCCCGAGACTGAGTGCTTTTATTGCAAGGAAAGTGGTCACTGGAAGCGGAACTGCCCCAAATACTTAGCGGACAAGAAGGCCGGCAAAACGAAAGGTATATGTGATATACATGTAATTGATGTGTACCTTACCAGTACTCGTAGTAGCTCCTGGGTATTGGATACCGGTGCAGTTGCTCACATTTGTAACTCAAAGCAGGAGCTGCGGAATAAGCGGAGACTGGCGAAGGACGAGGTGACGATGTGCGTCGGGAATGGTTCCAAGGTCGATGTGATCGCCGTTGGCACGCTACCTCTACATTTACCTACGGGATTAGTTTTGAACCTTAATAATTGTTATTTAGTGCCAAGTTTGAGCATGAACATTGTATCAGGATCTCGTTTAATACGAGATGGCTACTCATTTAAATCCGAGAATAATGGTTGTTTTATTTATATGAGAGATATGTTTTATGGTCATGCTCCGATGGTGAATGGTTTATTCTTAATGAATCTCAAGCGTAATGCTACACATGTTCATAGTGTGAGTACCAAAAGATGTAAGATTGATAATGATAGTCCCACATACTTGTGGCACTGCCACCTTGGTCACATAGGTGTCAAACGCATGAAGAAGCTCCATGCTGATGGACTTTTAGAGTCTCTTGATTACGAATCATTTGACACGTGCGAACCATGCCTCATGGGTAAAATGACCAAGACTCTGTTCTCAGGAACAATGGAGCGAGCAGCCAACTTATTGGAAATCATACATACTGATGTGTGCGGTCCAATGAGTGTTGAGGCTCGTGGTGGCTATCGTTATGTTCTCACCCTCACTGATGACTTGAGTAGATATGGGTATGTCTACTTAATGAAACACAAGTCTGAAACCTTTGAAAAGTTCAAGGAATTTCAGAGTGAGGTTGAGAATCAACGTGACAGGAAAATCAAGTTCCTGCGATCAGATCGTGGAGGAGAATACTTGAGTCACGAGTTTGGCACACACTTAAGAAAATGTGGAATAGTTTCACAACTCACGCCGCTTGGAACACCTCAGCGTAATGGTGTGTCGGAACGTCGTAATCGCACTCTATTAGATATGGTGCGATCTATGATGTCTCTTACCGATTTACCGCTATCTTTTTGGGGCTATGCTTTAGAGACTGCCGCATTCACTTTAAATAGGGCTCCGTCGAAATCCGTTGAGACGACACCGTATGAATTATGGTTTGGGAAGAAACCTAAGCTGTCGTTTCTAAAAGTTTGGGGATGCGATGCTTATATCAAGAAACTTCAACCTGAAAAGCTCGAACCCAAGTCAAAAAAATGCGTCTTCATAGGATACCCTAAAGAAACTATTGGGTATACCTTCTACCTCAGATCCGAAGGCAAGATCTTTGTTGCCAAGAATGGATCCTTTCTAGAGAAGGAGTTTCTCTCGAAAGAAGTAAGTGGGAGGAAAGTAGAACTTGATGAAGTATTACCTCTTGAACCGGAAAATGGCACAACTCAAGAAAATGTTCCTGAGGTGCCTGCACCGACTAGAGAGGAAGTTAATGATGATGATCATGAAAGTTCAGATCAAGTTGCTACTGAAATTTGTAGGTCCACAAGGACACGTTCCGCACCAGAGTGGTATGGCAACCCTGTCTTGGAAATCATGTTGTTAGACAACGGTGAACCTTCGAACTATGAAGAAGCGATGGCGGGCCCGGATTCCGACAAATGGCTAGAAGCCATAAAATCCGAGATAGGATCCATGTATGAAAATGAAGTATGGACTTTGACTGACTTGCCCGTTGAGCGGCGAGCCATAGAAAATAAATGGATCTTTAAGAAGAAGACAGACGCGGATGGTAATGTGACCATCTATAAAGCTCGGCTTGTCGCTAAGGGTTATCAACAAGTTCAAGGGGTTGACTACGATGAGACTTTCTCACCGGTAGCGAAGCTAAAGTCCGTCCGAATCATGTTAGCAATTGCCGCATTCTACGATTATGAGATATGGCAAATGGACGTCAACACGGCATTCGTTAATGGTTTCCTTAAGGAAGAATTGTATATGATGCAGCCGGAAGGTTTTGTCGATCCTAAGAATGCTAACAAGGTGTGCAAGCTCCAACGCTCGATTTATGGGCTGGTGCAAGCATCTCGGAGTTGGAACATTCGCTTTGATGAGATGATCAAAGCGTTTGGGTTTACACAGACTTATGGAGAAGCCTGCGTTTACAAGAAAGTGAGTGGGAGCTCTGTAGCATTTCTCATATTATATGTAGATGAAATACTTTTGATGGGAAATGATATAGAACTCTTGGACAGCATTAAGGCCTACTTGAATAAGAGTTTTTCAATGAAGGACCTTGGAGAAGCTGCTTATATATTAGGCATCAAGATCTATAGAGATAGATCGAGACGCCTCATAGGTCTTTCACAAAGCACATAGCTTGATAAGATATTGAAGAAGTTCAATATGGATCAGTCTAAGAAGGGGTTCTTACCTGTGTTACAAGGTGTGAAATTGAGCTCAGCTCAATGTCCGACCACGGCAGAAGATATAGAAGAGATGAGTGTCATCCCCTATGCCTAAGCCATAGGTTCTATTATGTATGCCATGCTGTGTACCAGACCTGATGTAAACCTTGCCGTAAGTTTGGTAGGAAGGTACCAAAGTAATCCCGGCAAGGAACACTGGACAGCGGTCAAGAATATCCTGAAGTACCTGAAAAGGACTAAGGAAATGTTTCTCATTTATGGAGGTGACGAAGAGCTCATCGTAAAGGGTTACGTCGATGCTAGCTTCGACACAGATCTGGATGACTCAAAGTCACAAACCGGATACGTGTATATTTTGAATGGTGGGGCAGTAAGCTAGTGCAGTTGCAAGCAGAGCGTCGTGGCGGGATCTACATGTGAAGCGGAGTACATGGCAGCCTCGGAGGCAGCGCATGAAGCAATTTGGGTGAAGGAGTTCATCACCGACCTAGGAGTCATACCCAATGCGTCGGGGCCGATCAAACTCTTCTGTGACAACACTGGAGCTATTGCTCTTGCCAAGGAGCCCAGGTTTCACAAGAAGACAAGGCACATCAAGCGCCGCTTCAACTCCATTCATGAAAATGTTCAAGATGGAGACATAGATATTTGTAAAGTACATACGGACCTGAATGTAGCAGATCCGTTGACTAAACCTCTCCCTAGAGAAAAACATGATCAACACCAGAATTCCATGGGTGTTCGATTCATCACAATGTAACTAGATTATTGACTCTAGTGCAAGTGGGAGACTGTTGGAAATATGCCCTAGAGGCAATAATAAAGGCATTATTATTATATTTCCTTGTTCATGATAATTGTCTTTATTCATGCTATAATTGTGTTATCCGGAAATCGTAATACATGTGTGAATAATAGACACCAACATGTCCCTAGTAAGCCTCTAGTTGACTAGCTCGTTGATCAACAGATAGTCATGGTTTCCTGACTATGGACATTGGATGTCATTGATAACGAGATCACATCATTAGGAGAATGATGTGATGGACAAGACCCAATCCTAAACATAGCACAAGATCGTATAGTTCGTTTGCTAGAGTTTTCCAATGTCAAGTATCTTTTCCTTAGACCATGAGATCGTGTAACTCCCGGATACCGTAGGAGTGCTTTGGGTGTACCAAACGTCACAACGTAACTGGGTGACTATAAAGGTATACTACGGGTATCTCCGAAAGTGTCTGTTGGGTTGACACAGATCAAGACTGGGATTTGTCACTCCGTATGATGGAGAGGTATCACCGGGCCCACTCGGTAATGCATCATCTTAATGAGCTCAAAGTGACCAAGTGTCTGGTCACGGGATCATGCATTACGGTACGAGTAAAGTGACTTGCCGGTAACGAGATTGAACAAGGTATTGGGATACCGACGATCGAATCTCGGGCAAGTAGCATACCGATTGACAAAGGGAATTGTATACGGGGTTGCTTGAATCCTCGACATCATGGTTCATCCGATGAGATCATCGAGGAGCGTGTGGGAGCCAACATGGGTATCCAGATCCCGCTGTTGGTTATTGACCGGAGAGCGATCTCGGTCATGTCTACATGTCTCCCGAACCCGTAGGGTCTACACACTTAAGGTTCGGTGACGCTAGGGTTGTAGGGATATGTATATGCAGTAACCCGAATGTTGTTCAGAGTCCCGGATAAGATCCCGGACGTCAGGAGGAGTTCTGGAATGGTCCGGAGGTAAAGAATTATATATAGGAAGTGCTATTTCGGCCATCGGGACAAGTTTGGGGATCACCGGTATTGTACCGGGACCACCGGAAGGGTCCCGGGGGTCCACCGGGTGGGGCCACCTGCCCCGGGGGGCCACATGGGATGTAGGGGGTGCGCCTTGGCCTATATGTGCCAAGGGCACCAGCCCCAAGAGGCCCATGCGCCAAGAGATAGGGAAGGGAAGAGTCCCAAAGGGGGAAGGCACCTCCTAGGTGCCTTGGGGAGGAGGGATTCCTCCCTTGGCCGCCGCCCCCCTAGGAGATTGGATCTCCTAGGGCCGGTGCCCCTCTAGGCTCCCTATATATAGTGGGGGAAGGAGGGCCTCTCAATCCACGCCTTTGGTGCCTGCCTCTCCCTCTCCAACACCTCCTCCTCCTCCATAGAGCTTAGCGAAGCCCTGCCGGAGTACTGCAGCTCCATCACCACCACGCCATCGTGCTGCTGCTGGAGCCATCTTCCTCAACCTCTCCTTCCCCCTTGCTGGATCAAGAAGAAGGAGACGTTACGCTTACCATACGTGTGTTGAACGCGGAGGTGCCGTCCGTTCGGCGCTAGGATCTCCGGTGATTTGGATCACGTCGAGTACGCCTTCCTCATCCCCGTTCTTTGAATGCTTCTGCGCGTGATGTACAAAGGTATGTAGATGCAATCCAATCACTCGTTGCTAGATGAACTCCTAGATGGATCTTGGTGAAACCGTAGGAAATTTTTTGTTTTCTGCAACGTTCCCCAACACTGAGCTGGACATCTGCGCCGACCTCGTCGAGACGGCTCAGCGTGCGCGATCTGCCCGGGTTAAACTGGCCATGAAGCGTGCCTTCGTGGGAATGATCCATGGAGGGAGTTATGAGGATGTATCGGAGCTTCGCGGGGCAACTACCGTTTGTTCCGGTGACGATTTTTCGACCGGAGAAACCGAATCTCTTTATCAGCTACAAGATGGCCGGATTGAGAGCTGTTCCGATGGTGATAGTATTCCGGACCCCTCTGATCTGCCTAACCGGGTTGGAATATTTATGACCAGAACACAAGCAGCGCTTCACTCTTCGACAGCCGCGGCAGCGATCTCCGGTTCAGCAGCGGCAACGGCTGCCGGGGCAGGAGGCCCTGTGCGCCCGCCGGCTCAGGTTCTATCAGAACTGTTTGATGCGTTGGCTGTGCTTATGGCAGAAGTTAATCCGCCAGATCAGGATGCTCACAACACGGAGATTGCAAAGGTAAAGGAACAAATCACCCAGGCCAAAACGGATCTGGCGGCTGAGGACACCAGGATGGCCGCAGAGCGGGCCGCTTTAGATGCACATGCCTACAGGCTTATGTTGGACCAGAGCGCGTCGCATGAAGTCATGAGGAGGAAGCACCGATCCCGCTTACCTCCGGTTTTCGAGGCCAGGGACCTTTTCAACACTCCAGGACCAAGAGCCAACAATCCGCTGGAGGGGAACCAGGCAGAAGCCCCTAGGACCGGTGCGCCGGTTCAGCCCCGTCAGATGGACCCGCCTCGTCAAAACACCGTTATACCTCGGGATGCTTTAACACCTCCGGGTCACTACTCCAACCCAATGGACAATCTTGTTGCCGCTGCTGCACGACTGGAGGATATTCCAGTTGAAGGTGACTCGCTGCAAGCAGTAGAGACGCGACGGGTCAAGGAACTTCTGAGGATAGCTTTGGCCCAACAGGAGGCGTACTCGTACAGCCGCGACCGAATCCACTCGATCCCCCGTCCAAGCCGGAGCTATAGCAGACATATGGATGAACCAGCAGTGTCGAGTAATGAACGACATGGAGCACCCCGTGGTAACAACCTGACGGGTAGTGCTGATGACGCCCAGGAAGTGGTGAACCGGGCCCGAGCGCGTAGGGAGGCCGAGTTAGCCGCACAGCATCAGGCTCGGCAGCTCACGCCGGTTCGTCCAACCATTTCGATCGAGCCTAGTGTTACTTCTAGTTCTTTGGGGGTGCCTTGCCTCGTCCCCGCTTTACGCAACGTGCGTTTGCCCAAGGATTTCAAAGGCCCGCGCAAGGTACCAAATTATACGGCGGATCAACCACCAGAGACATGGGTAGAGAGCTATGAGATGGCCATGGAGATGCTTGATGTGGATGACACGGCGTGTGCGAAATACTTCACCATGATGCTTGAAGGAACGGCCCGTACTTGGCTAAAAAGCTTGCCCGCTAATTCTATCAGCTTGTGGGCCCAATTAAGAGCCCGGTTTATCAACAATTTCAAGGATACCTGTAAATAGCCTATGTCGATAGTGGACATAGCTGCATGCGTCCAGGAGGAAGGAGAGTTAACGACTCATTGGGTGCGCCGGGTTTCACAAGTGTTGCACTCCTCAGGCCGCATCAACGCTGACACCGCAGTATTAACCCTAGAAGGCAACTGCCGGTTTGGGCCCCTGAAGTTGAAATTGGAACGGATAAAGCGTCATTGCACCGACATGGGAACCCTCATGGCCGCTTTGGTAAAATATGCTGATTCTGATAGTACCAAGGATCCCGAGTCTGATGATGACAAGACAGGGAAGGGGAAGAAGAACAGCAGCTCCAAAGGTCAGCAGCATCACTGGGTAGGCAATGGCGGAGGAGGCAAGCGTAAAGCGGATGGCAACATGGATTTTGTGGCTAATACCAATGTACAGGACAATGGCCAGCGGCGCAAGGGCAGGCCGAAAAATTGTAGTGGAGCGCCCAACCCCAACCCAAACCGCCTGAACTATTTGCTAAACCAGCCCTGTCCAAAACATGGGACGAAGGAGGAGCCAGCAAACCACCTTTGGAAGGATTGTTTTATTATGTAGGAGTTCAAGAATTCTAATAATTTCCGATATGATCACGGATCTGGCGGCGGCTCAGGATCCGGGCCGGGTTACGGTGGAGGCAGTTCCGGTTCAGGATTTAATGGTAATCCGGGCGGGCATAATGGTCAAAATAGTCAGAACAACCAGGGTGGTTACAACCAACAGCAGCAACAGTCAGGTTACCAAAGCAACCCAAAGCAATTGAGCAATGGGCAGTACCATGTCTTTACCACTAGCTTGGACAAGCGAGACCGGAAGGTTCAGAGGCGGGCAGTCAACTCTGTTGAACTGGCCACACCCCGTTATCTACGTTGGTCTGAACAGCCAATCATATGGAGCAGAGAGGATCACCCACTCCAGGTCGATAATCCGGGTCAGTTGGCTCTGGTGGTGGCGCCTCAGGTGGGAGGTTATAAGTTCACCAAGGTGCTCATGGATGGAGGGAGCAGCATTAACATCCTATACTATGAGACCTTCCGTCGTATGGGACTTATAGATAAGAATCTCAAACCGTCCAATACAGTATTCCACGGTGTAGTGCCTGGCAGATCAGCATATCCCGTTGGTAAGATAGCTCTTGAAGTGGCCTTTGGGGATGATCATGATTCCAGATCGGAGACATTAATGTTTGAAGTGGTGAAAATCCAAAGTCCATATCATGCCCTGTTTGGGCGTCCAGCATACGCCAAGTTTATGGCTCGGCCCTGTTATGTGTATTTTCAGCTCAAAATGCCGGGTCACAAGGGGACAATAATGGTTCACGGAAGCCGCAAGATCGCTTTGGAGGAAGGAGATGCAGCTTATGCAGAGTCGGTTTGTGCCACCGAGGAGTTAAAGTACTATAAAGACAATGTTGATCCGGCGGACATGACTCCATTGAAGAAGCCAACTACGGAGCATGATCCGGCCCTGAAGTTCAAATCGGCAGCAGAAACTAAGCTTGTTGACTTCGTGCCTGGCGATTCGTCCAAGCAGTTCAGCATTAGTGCCAACTTGGATCCGAAATAGGAAAGCGCGCTCATCGAGTTCATCCGTGAGAATCAGGACATTTTCGCATGGAAGCCCTCTGACATGCCAGGTGTACCGAGGCAACTCGCTGAGCACACACTTAATGTGGATCCTAAATACAAACCGGTGAAACAGTTCCTCCGCCGGTTTAACGAAGAAAGACGCAAGGCGATCGGGGAAGAGGTAGCCAAGCTCTTAGCAACTGGTTTTATTGTTGAAGTTTTTCACCCTGAGTGGCTTGCCAATCAGGTGCTAGTCCTTAAGAGAAACGGCACCTAGCGTATGTGTGTGGATTACACAGATCTTAATAAAGCTTGTCCAGCAGATCCGTTTGCCCTCCCCCGTATTGATCAAATCATTGATGCTATGGCGGGTTGTGAGCGTTTAAGTTTTTTGGATGCATATTCTGGCTATCATCAGATCAAAATGGCAGTTAAGGACCAGGAGAAGACGGCATTCATAACTCCCTTTGGAGCCTTCTGCTATGTGTCTATGCCCTTTGGGCTCAAAAGTGCCCAGGCAACTTATCAACGATGTGTACAAAATTGTCTTCACAAGCAGATTGGCCGTAATGTACATGCTTACGTGGATGATATCGTGGTTAAATCCAGGAAGAAGGAGACTCTGGTTGATGATTTGAAGGAAACCTTTGATAACCTAAGGACGTACAAGATGATGCTTAATCCGGACAAGTGTGTCTTTGGTGTACCGGCGGGCAAGTTATTGGGTTTTCTGGTGTCCAACAGGGGAATTGAGGCTAATCCGGAGAAGATCACAGCCATCACCTCCTGGCTAAACAAAAGTGTATCAATGATGTTCAACGCCTGGCAGGCCGGATTGCCGCGTTAAGCCGGTTTATCAGCCGCCTGGGTGAGAAGGCGATCCCTTTGTATCAGATGTTGAAGAAGGCGGATCAGTTCGTCTGGAGTTCTGCTGCTGATGAAGCATTTGAGGACTTAAAGCGGCAATTGGCCAATCCGCATGTGCTCGCCGCTCCCATTGACAAGGAGCCGTTACTGCTATATGTTGCTGCTAATGCTCGTGCGGTCAGCGTGGCTATTGTGGTGGAACGAAAGGAGGCAGGTAAGGAGCATCCGGTTCAACGTCCGGTCTATTATATCAGCGAGGTACTCATTGAGTCCAAGCAAAGGTATCCGCATTGGCAGAAGCTGGTGTACGGAGTTTTTATGGCAAGCCGGAAGCTTAAGCAATACTTCCAAGGGCACCCAATTACGGTGGTCAGTTCTGCTCCTTTGGGAGATATCATCCAGAACCGGGAAGCAACTGGCCGGATTGCAAAGTGGGCCATAGAGCTGGGGCCGTACGGTTTGAAATATGTGCCTCGGACAGCGATTAAGTCTCAAGCACTTGTTGATTTCATCAATGATTGGACGGAAATGCAAGCACCTGAAGAAAAGCCGGATCATACGTATTGGACCATCCATTTTGACGGATCCAGGCAGTTGGAAGGCTCGGGGGCTGGAGTCGTATTAACTTCCCCACGAGGTGATAAGTTTTGTTATGTTCTCCGTTTAATGTTCCCTTGTACTAACAATGCAGCTGAGTATGAAGCATTGCTCCATGGTCTTCGGATGGCTAAGGAGATGAATCTAAGTCGAGTTAAGTGCTTCGGTGATTCGGACCTTGTGGCTCAGCAAGTGTCTGGCACTTGGGACTCCAAGGACCCACTCATGGCAGCATATCGTCGTGAGGTGGATATTGTTGCAGGTTATTTCAGAGGCTATCAGGTGGACCACGTGGACCGGTGGAAAAATGAAGCGGCGGACGCTTTAAGCCGGCTGGGCTCTCAGCGCAAACCGGTCCCACCCAATGTTTTTCTGGATGTACTGCACAACCCGTCGGTGAAGATCCCTGGTGAAGAGGATTTGGCCATTCCTGATCCGGAGGCTCAATTGGTGGCAGTGCTTCATGATATTCCGGATTGGACGCTTCCTTATCTGACGTACAAGAACCGGGGCGAGTTGCCAGAAAATGAGATTCTGGCCCGGCAGATAATCCGGCGATCCAAGTTCATGGCTGTCATCAATGGTGAGTTACATCATTGCAGTGTATCAGGAGCTTTTCAACGTTGCGTGTCTCCTGAAGAAGGCCGTGAAATTTTGCGGGAGATCCACGAAGGAGATTGTGGTCACCACGCTGGTTCAAAGTCTCTGGTGGCTAAAGCGTTTTGCCATGGTTTCTATTGGTTAACTGCTCATGCTGATGCGAAGGATCTGGTCAGACGATGTGATGGTTGCCAAAGGTTTTCAAGACGTGCTCATGTACCGGCTCAAGAATTGAGGATGATTCCAATTACTTGGTCGTTTGCGACTTGGGGGCTGGATATGGTTGGGCCTTTCAAAAGGTCCAAAGATAAGAAGACCCACCTCCTGGTGGCGGTGGACAAGTTTACAAAGTGGGTGGAGGCAGAACCTGTTAGCAAGTGTGATGCGGCCACGGCGGTTCAGTTCATCAAAAAGGTGATTTTCCGGTTTGGCTTTCCGCACAGTATTATCATAGATAATGGTACCAATTTATCCAAAGGTGCTATGAAGGAGTTTTGCGAACGGGAGCACATCCGGCTCGACGTTTCATCAGTGGCACATCCACAGTCCAATGGTCAAGCAGAAAGAGCTAATCAAGAGATCTTGAGAGGCATCAAGCCCCGGCTCATGGTTCCTTTGCAGAGAACGCCGGGTTGTTGGGTAGAAGAATTACCATCTGTGTTATGGAGCATCAATACAACACCCAACAGATCAACAGGATACACACCATTCTTCATGGTTTATGGAGCGGAGGCGGTTCTCCCCAGCGATATCCGTCATGACTCACCTCGTGTCACGGCTTATGTTGAAGCGGACAACGAGACAGCACGGCAAGATGCTTTGGATCGATTGGATGAAGAGCGTGACATCGCAGCCGCCCGGTCGGCGATTTACCAGCAGGATCTTCGTCGTTATCACAGTCGCCGAGTCAGAACCAGAGCCTTCTAGGAAGGAGATTTGGTGCTTCGGCTCATCCAAGATCAGACTGATATGCATAAGCTATCCCCACCTTGGGAGGGGCCTTTCGTGGTCAGCAAGAATCTGCACAACGGGTCGTACTATCTGATCGATATTCGAGAGCATAAGGACTCACGTACATCAGAGGAAGAGACTAACAGGCCGTGGAATATAGCTCATCTTCGGCCTTACTATACCTGAGCCATTGGCTATACTTATGTACATACAATGTATATATTATGATTAAGTATAATAAACCGGAACCTTAGCTAAAGCGGGGTATCTGTTCTTTTACATCATGTGAGGTTACATGGAGTTGCTCTAAAACGGCCTCTATCTGATCGATATTCGAGAGCATAAGGACTCACGTACATCAGAGGAAGAGACTAACAGGCCGTGGAATATAGCTCATCTTCGGCCTTACTATACCTGAGCCATTGGCTATACTTATGTACATACAATGTATATATTATGATTAAGTATAATAAACCGGAACCTTAGCTAAAGCGGGGTATCTGTTCTTTTACATCATGTGAGGTTACATGGAGTTGCTCTAAAACGGCCTCCGGTTTACCCCTTGAGTTCGCTTTGCTAAAAGCATCGTGTTATATCACTTGGAGGATTGGTCGCGTCTGAACCAATACCATGCCTCTTGATAGGCGAAAGCCACCAAATCACTTGGGGACTTGGTCATGTCTGAACCAGTCATGCCTCTTTATCGGCCTAAGGCCACAGAATCACTTGGGGGCTTGGTCGAACCCGAACCATGACCACGCCATTTGGTCGGCATAAATGCCACAAGAATCACTTGGGGACCTGGCTAACTAGAACCATAGTTACACCTAACGGGAGCTTGGTCGTGTTTGGCCATGGTTACGCCATTTGATCAGCTTAAATAAATCTTTTTTGGCAAACGTTTTTGTCGTTGCTTTTGCTTCATACTTTTCTTTGAAGGTTTTTTTTTGCTTTTTATTGTGTTCTTTAAACCGACAAAGTTTTTTAACCAATCAATTGACGGAACACAGTTCACGTCAATCCGGAGACTATTTGTCCGGTTTGATCCTTGTTGTTAACATCCTCTTATGGAGTAACACGGTGTTTATCATAACCCGACACAGTTTACATGGTAAACCAGCGTCATATATATATACAGGAGCTGTTATCTCCTCCAACAGTATGGGTTTGCAAAACTCTGCTTCAAGATTGGCCAAGCCAACTTCACGCTCAATGACGGCAGGTATTATGTATCTCAAAATTTGGTCATACTTAAAATTTTGTTTTGATTTCATATATGCAGACATCATATTCCGCCTGACGGTACAACCGCGGTGGCACTTGACGAATTTTTCATTTCAGAAAGTGTTTTGGAAAGTTCATTGCCACAGGAAGAACAAATTATGCACGAAGGCATATCAACATCAAAGGTATCAGCTAGCCTATTACAAGGCAACATGGTGCCCATAATAATATAATTGTTTTTCGCGAAGAAGAGGCAGTTTTAAACCGGCGTCCGGTTCAAGCTTGGTCACCAGCCTGGCCTGATGGTTGTGGGTCGTCCTGCGCCGCTTCAGCCTCCGTATCCCTACCCAGTGGCTGGAAATCCACAGTTGTCCAGTCGATTCCCATTAATGCTTGAAAAACAACTTCATCGTGGATCAGCAAGGACGGGTCAATATCGGGAGCGTAAGTATGCTTACGGATGGGAGGAATCAGATTTTCCGATTCATGGATTGGCGTAGCTATTCGCTTGTTCTGACTGTCATATTGCACTTGATAACGAGACAAGTCTGCTTCCTCGTCCAACTGACAAGCTAGTGGACGCACCTCCCGGTTTATCGCTCGCAGATCCGCTTCACCGAATTCTGATCCGTCTTCCTTCAAGCTGGGATAGCCCTGAGCCGCTTCAACAGGATCAAAGTCCGGCACCCAGGCTTTTGCCCGGATTAAAGCATTGATTGCGCCGGCTCGAGAAGCAAATTTCTTTAGCTCTTCAATCCGGGCAGGAAGCACCGACAGTTTCATCAGAGTATCTTGAATCAAAGTAGGCGCCGGTTTGTTATGAGAGGCGGTATAGATGATCCGCTGGGCACCAGTATACAATTGTTCAACCAATGTATAGGCGGCTTTTAGCTTCTTCCGTACATCTGACCCCAAGTGACCAATGCGTGCCCCTGAAATACCATAAAGGGTTAATAAGCCGGCGACTTTGTCAGAAGGCAGAGCCAATTCAGTAGGAAAACTGGCTTACCAAAGATAGCAGCAGTCATGGCATGCACGTGCCGCTTTATGCTGGTCAGTTCATCTGCCACTGGTTTTAGTGCAGCCTCAGCATCCTCTGCTCGTTTGATCAAAGCGGATTTCTCAGTGGCCCAGTCCGCCCGTTTCTTTTTGAAATTTTCCTTAAGTTGTTCCATGGCGCTTAAAGCACTGGCCAATTCCTCTTTTGCTTTGGAGGTTTCAGCTTGTTGGGTTTTCAGGGCTTCTTGAAGATCGATGACTTGGTTGTCTTTCGTCTTTAGCTCCGCCTGCATGCATACAGATATATGCTTCAGCAAACTGGTAGAAGGATTCAAGTACCAACCACATAACAAGTTATGCGCTTAGTACTTGGGGGCTAATGCATATTTGATCTAAAGCGGCCTCCGATTTACCCCTTCATCTTTCGATTGTTTACAAAGTCCCAAGATCAATACAAGTATTCAACTTGGCACTTGGGGGCTAATGGCTATTTGATCATATATATATTCTGATACGGCAGTTTCAATTACTTAAAGTACCGGTTTAACTACGCTAAAAGTTGAACCGGCCCTTGGGGGCTACATTAGCAAATTTCAAAGCAACAAGATTTATATTATTTAAGTCCCGGTTTGAAAGAATATTCCAAACCGGCCCTTGGGGGCTAGGAGAGTCAGGAATGGAAGCATACAAGCAAGAAGGAGCATATGGAAATTACCTCATATTTGTCTTTCATCATGTTGACCAGACCGGCTTCATAGTCACGGCTAGTATACAGCCGGTTCAGATAGCCGGAATGGATATCTTGGGCATTCAGAGCAGCGTAAGTCGTCAGATCAGCGTTCCACTTGCCTTTACCAAAGGCAGCAAGTTCTTCCTTGGCAGAATGTTTGGATAAAGCGACAGGATTGTTTGGCTCAGTATGGCCAGTACCAGTAATGACAACCTCATCATCTTTGGTACCGCCGGTTTGCACTGGAGCTGTTGGCTTGTCAGTAGGCTTTGCTGGACCGGTGGAGCTTTCAATCCGGATGGAACCTGTAGGCTGATGGGTAGGATCTGAGGTGTCAGTAGGTCTCTCTTCTGCAATAAGATCATCATCTTGTTGCGGTGGATCATTGGGAATATCCTCAGGAATAGCCGCTTCAGCGTTGGGTGTCTTGTCCGTTTCAAGAACGGCATCCTCTTCAGCCGCTTTGTCCAGGCGGGCCTTCTTGCTTGGCCTAGGTTTGGCCCTAAGAAGGATAAAAAAATCAAATACAGAATATGTTCTAAGGCAATGGACTGCAAACATTGCAATAAGTATAGCTTACCCAAACACCGTTTTGAGCGGTGGGAGCTGAGTAGCCGATGACTCGCCAGAAGATGAGTGGGAAGTAACCTGATAATTGGAGTCAGACGGAGTAAGAGGTTGATGAAAGCAGCCCGCTTTAGGACAAGCACTGACAAGCAAATTAGAGACCTCGGAATGGATTTTCCGAACCGGACTGTTCGGTAAACCGGCAGAGGTAACTACCTGGCCGCTGTGCCGGGTGGTGCGGCGAGCTTCGTGTTGTTGGGTCTTCATAAGAAGTTTAGGATCCAAATAAGCAAGAGGATGAGAAAATTTAACTTTCCGGTTTGCCTGACGGATTTCTTGTGAAGGCAAGGTTTCTGAATCGGAAGAGAGAATAATTACCTCGGCAACATCCGCGTGGCTGGCTTTGACATCATCCTGACAAATATCATCATCAATAAGACGCATGAAAAATAAACCAAGTGAGTCAAGTTCTACCTCAAAATCCGGATTATCAACCTCATCGTCAGGAGCCGGATTAGAAGAGGCGGTGGTTCTTTTCCTATGGGCAGTCTTCTTCACAGCTTTAGTCTTTTGCCGGGTTGCTCTTTCCGGTTTGTCTGGGTTTTTTGGCTTCTCCTGCGGCAGTTTTTTGCTCCAAAACGGATCATCGCCCTGATTATGCAGACACTGATATTAAAAACAATGACCAGACATATCAATAACAGATTCAGTAAAGGGAAAAGTCAAAGTCTTACAACTGGCGGTTTGTTGGTAGCGCAGAAGGAAAGCAGGCCGGTTCTAGCGCAGATGTGTTCCGGTTCATTCAGTATCTTACGCACAGCCTCCGTGATTTCTTCACCGGACAGCTGGAGTCTTGAATGTCGCAGTGGGTCATCCACACTATCAGTATATTCGCACATCAAACTGGAGCGCTGACTAAGGGGTAGTATGCTCCATGATATCCAACAGCGAGCAAGGTTAACCCCTGTTAAACCGTTGGCCATAAAGGCTCTGAGCTTTGACAGCTGGGGAGCATATTTTATTCTCTCCTGGGCAGTCAATCGTTGAGGAAAAGGATGGGTATTGCTGAGCCGCTCCGGACGAAAACCAGGCAAGGGATTCTCACCAGCAGGGAAGGTGTCTTTGCAGTAGAACCATGTCTGATTCCACTCCTTGGGGTGACTGTGCAGCTTGGCGTGAGGGTATGTGACCTCTTTCCTTTTTTGAATCACCATGCCACCCAACTCCGTATTAGAGCCATCAGTAAACTCAGTATGGCGGTTTAGATGGAAAAGATCTCTGAATAATTCCACTGTGGGCTCCTCTTGAAAGAACACCTCACAGAGCACTTGGAAGTGGCACATATTTGTAACAGAGTTGGGGCCAGTGTCTTGCGGATGGAGTTGGAAATCAGCTAGAACATCTCGGTAAAATTTAGAACCGGGCGGTTTAAAACCCTGGGCTAAGTGGTCTACGAAGACAACAACCTCTCCTTCTCGAGGTGTGGGGGGCATTCTTTGCCAGGAGCCCTCCAATGGATGGCGTCTTTGCTGCCCAAGGTGCCAATCAGGACTAAATCGTCCAGTTGATCCTCTGTGACGCGAGAAGGGACCCAGTTGCACTCATACACTTGCTTGGCCACGATGAAATCTACAAGGTACATTGATATGTGCAACGTTAAACCGGAAGCAGATCTATCTAAACCGGAGTTTTATGAAGCAACAACATATGGCGGTTCAACAAGGGGACTAATGGCATATACCGGTTTGGAAAATTTTCTATCAGGTTAAACCGCCTAATCTAAACATTGAAGCAATTGAGATTGCGGATGGTTAAGTATGCAGAAACAGGTTTCATAAGGTCTTGTTACGGCGTTGGATCTGAAGCAAGTTCAGAAAATAAGAAAAATAGTCGAAGATCAAAGCAGAACAGTATTGAATCAATGGGCAGAAGTATATGTGAGATCTACGGGTTTGGGCAGGAAACGAACGGCGGATACTAAAAGTTACCGCTACACAAAGCAAGGGTTCACATGTGCATCCAGGAGATAGTACATGAGTATGAACAAGTGATGAACACCGCAAGAACACAAAGCCCTAGATCAGATCTATGTTGAGAAGAACAGAAGACCTACCAGAGCTGAGGAAAACACGGAAGGACGCCGCGGCTTTCTGGCGCGTTCAAGTTGATGCAGCGGCCAAGGGTGATGCAGAAGACGATGGCGGCGGCGGAGCTCTGAGACTGGCGACGCGAGGAAGACGAAGAGGAAGGGCACGAAGGGAAGAAAAGAAATGACCCTTCGGTCCTATTTATAAGGCAAGGGACATGTGTCAGGCGCGGGAATCAAGGGACCGCGGATTTTGGAAGTAGGGCGATCACCTCGGTCATTGCGAATCTATTAAACAAGAAGATATCATGGATGTTTTCTTTATGATAGATGTTGTCACGCCGGTTTACAGCAAACAGAGAAGATAACGTCACGGCGGTTCAACAACTACAAGAAGATGTTGAAGACGAAGATTTTTGCTAAGGATTGACATGAACCTGTTCAAGTCAATCTGGGGCCTAATGTTGGGGATATTACTGCTGGGCATAAACCGGCCTACCTGGGCCGGTTTAACTCCATCAGTAGTTCAAAGGTGTTAAAGCCCAAAGAGGCAGATAAAGGCCCAGGGCCCGTAGTCGGTTTACAACCTGTAGACGTACATCAGCTTTGTGCATATACTTGTAATATAAGTTAGGAACAAGGAGAGACCAACCCGGATACAAGTATGAACCGGTGTTGGGACTCTCTGAACCGGCAGGCGTCACCCATGTATATAAGGGGACGACCCGGCGGCGGTTCAAGGACAACAGACGACAACTTGAGACATAGGCGAAGCTTGTTTGCTCCCTAGTCATCGAAACCCCATCAATTCCATCACAACTAGACGTAGGCTTTACCTTCCTCGAAGGGGGCGAACTAGTATAAACTCTCTTGCGTCCTTGTGTCCGCTTTAACCCCTTCAAGCTAACCCTTTGCGATGGCTCCACGACTAAGTCCTTTCTCTAGGACATCTGCCGTGACAAACCCACGACACATCCCTTGCATGTTATAGTTCATCATGAAGCTTTTGTAGCTTGGTGGCAGTGATTGAAGAATTCTGTCAATGACGCTATCATCCGGAAGATTAACTCCCAGTTGAATCAAGTGATTGCAGTACCCAGACATCTTGAGTATATGCTCATTGAAAGAACTATTGTCCTCCATCTTGCAGCTGTAGAACTTATTAGAGACTTCATATCTCTCAATCCGGGCATTCTTTTGAAATATTAACTTCAACTCCTGGAACATCTCATATGCTCCATGACGTTCAAAACATCGTTGAAGTCCCGGTTCTAAGCCGCAAAGTATGGCACACTGAACTATCGAGTAGTCATCAACACGTGACTGCCAGGCATTCACAATGTCTGCAGTTGCTGGTGCAGGTGGTACACCTAGCGGTGCTTCCAGGATGTAACTCTTCTATGCAGCAATGAGGATAATCCTCAAGTTACGAACCCAGTCAGTGTAATTGCTACCATCATCTTTCAACTTTTCTTTCTCAAGGAACGCATTAAAATTCAACGGAACAACATCACAGGCCATCTATCTACAATCAACATAGACAAGCAAGATACTATCAGGTACTAAGTTCATGATAAATTTAAGTTCAATTAATCATATTACTTAAGAACTCCCACTTAGATAGACATCTCTCTAATCCTCTAAGTGATCACGTGATCCATATCAACTAAACCATAACCAATCATCATGTGAAATAGAGTAGCTTTCAATGGTGAACATCACTATATTGATTATTCATATGTCTCCAACGTATCTATAATTTTTGATTGTTCCATGCTATTATATTATCAACCTTGGATGTTTTATATGCATTTATATGCTATTTTATATGATTTTTGGGACTAACCTATTAACCCAGAGCCCAGTGCCAGTTTCTGTTTTTTCCTTGTTTTAGAGTATCGCAGAAAAGGAAAATCAAACGGAGTCCAATTGACCTGAAACTTCACGGAACTTATTTTTGGAAGGAAAGCAACCCGGAAGACTTGGACTCCACGTAAGGGAAGCAACGAGGAAGCCACGAGGCAGGGGGGCGCGCCCACCCCCTGGACGCGCCCTCCACCCTCGTGGGCCCCTCGTGGCTCCCCTGACATACTTCTTCCGCCTATATATCTCCATATACCCTAAAACGACCCGGGATCACAATAAATTGGGAGTTCCGCCTCCAGAACCCTCCGTAGCCACCGAAAGCCAATCTAGACCCATTCCGGCACCCTGCCGGAGGGGGCAATCCCTCTCCGGTGGCCATCTTCATCATCCCGGTGCTCTCCATGACGAGGAGGGAGTAGTTCTCCCTCGGGGCTGAGGGTATGTACCAGTAGCTATGTGTTTGATCTCTCTCTCTCTCTCGTGTTCTTGAGGTGGTACGATCTTGATGTATCGCGAGCTTTGCTATTATAGTTGGATCCTATGATGTTTTCTTCCCCCTCCACTCTCTTATAATGGATTGAGTTTCCCCTTTGAAGTTATCTTATCGGATTGAGTCTTTAAAGATTTGAGAACACTTGATGTATGTCTTGCCGTGCGTATCTGTGGTGACAATGGGATATCACGTGATTCACTTGATGTATGTTTTGGTGAACAACTTGCGGGTTCAGCCCATGAACCTATGCATAGGGGTTGGCGCACGTTTTCGTCGTGATTCTTCGGTAGAAACTTTGGGGCACTCTTTGAGGTTCTATGTGTTGGTTGAATAGATGAATCTGAGATTGTGTGATGCATATCATATAATCATACCCACAGATACTTGAGGTGACATTGGAGTATCTAGGTGACATTAGGGTTTTGATTGATTTGTGTCTTAAGGTGTTATTCTAATACGAACTCTAGGGCTGTTTGTGACACTTATAGGAATAGCCCAACAGATGTTGGGGATCGTAGCAGAAATTTAAAATTTTCTACGCATCACCAAGATCAATCTATGGAGTAGTCTAGCAACGAAGGGAAGGGGAGTGCATCTACATACCCTTGTAGATCGCTAAGCAGAAGCGTTGCAAGAACGCAGATGAAGGAGTCGTACTCGCAGCGATTCAGATCGCGGTTGATTCCAATCTAAGCGCCGAACAATGGCGCCTCCGCATTCAACACACGTGCAGCCCGGTGACGTCTCCCATGCCTTGATCCAGCAAGGGGAGAAGGAGAGGTTGGGGAAGACTCCATCCAACAGCAGCACGACGGCGTGGTGGTGAAGGAGGAGCGTGGCAATCATGCAGGGCTTCGCCAAGCATCGCGGGAGAAAAGGAGGACTTGGGAGAGGGGGAGGGCTGCGCCAGAACTTGGGTGCGGCTACCCTCCCACCCCCCACATATATATAGGGGCAAGGGAGAGGGGGGCGGCCCCCTTAGATTCAATCTGAGGAGGGGGCGGCGGCCAGGGGGGTTGCCTTGCCCCCCAAGGCAAGGGGGCGCCCCCCTTTAGGGTTCCCCTTAAACCCTAGGCGCATGGTCCCTAAAGGGGGAGGCGCCCAGCCCACTAAGGGGCTGGTCCCTCTCCACACACAGCCCATAGGGCCCTCCAGGCCAGGTGGACCCTCCCGGTGGACCCCCGGAACCCCTTCGGTGGTCCCCGTACAATACCGGTAACCCCCGAATTATTCCGATGACCGTATGATGACTTACCATATATAAATCTTTACCTTCGGACCATTCCGGAACTCCTCGTGACATCCGAGATCTCATCCGGGACTTCGAACAACATTCGGTAACCACATACATCTATTCCCTATAACCCTAGCGTCATCGAACCTTAAGTGTGTAGACCCTACGGGCACAGGAGTCATGCAGACATGGCCGAGACAACTCTCTGGTCAATAACCAACAGCGGGATCTGGATACCCATGTTGGCTCCCACATGCTCCACGATGATCTCATCGGATGAACCACGATGTCAAGGATTCAATCAATCCCGTATACAATTCCCTTTGTCTATCGGTACGATACTTGCCCGAGATTCGATCATCGGTATCCCGATACCTTGTTCAATCTCGTTACCGGCAAGTCTCTTTACTTGTTCCGTAACACATCATCCCGTGATCAACTCCTTGGTCACATTGTGCACATTATGATGATGTCCTACCGAGTGGGCCCAGAGATACCTCTCCGTTACACGGAGTGACAAATCCCAGTCTCGATTCGTGCCAACCCAACAGACACTTTCGGAGATACCCGTAGTGCACCTTTATAGCCACCCAGTTACGTTGTGACGTTTGGTACACCCAAAGCACTCCTACGGTATCCAGGAGTTGCACAATCTCATGGTCTAAAGAAATGATACTTGACATTAGAAAAGCTTTAGCATACAAACTACACGATCTTGTGCTAGGCTTAGGATTGGGTCTTGTCCATCACATCATTCTCCTAATGATGTGATCCCGTTATCAACGACATCCGATGTCCATGGTCAGGAAACCGTAACCATCTATTGATCAACGAGCTAGTCAACTAGAGGCTTACTAGGGACATGGTGTTGTCTATGTATCCACACATGTATCTGAGTTTCCTATCAATACAATTCTAGCATGGATAATAAACGATTATCATGAACAATGAAATATAATATAATAATAACTAATTTATTATTGCCTCTAGGGCATATTTCCAACAACAGATTGATTGGAAAGAATAACTTTGAGGTGGTTTCGTACCCTACCATAATCTCTTCGTTTGCTCTCCGCTATTAGTGACTTTGGAGTGACTCTTTGTTGCATGTTGAGGGATAGTTATGTGATCCAATTATGTTATTATTGTTGAGAGGACTTGCACTAGTTAAAGTATGAACCCTAGGACTTGTTTCAACGCATTGCAATACCGTTTGCGCTCACTTTTATCATTCGTTACCTTGCCGTTTTTATATTTTCAGATTACAAAAACTATTATCTACCATCCATATACCACTTGTATCACCATCTCTTCGCCGAACTAGTGCACCTATACAATTTACCATTGTATTGGGTGTGTTGGGGACACAAGAGACTCTTTGTTACTTGGTTGCAGGGTTGCTTGAGAGAGACCATCTTCATCCTACGCCTCCTACGAATTGATAAACCTTAGGTCATCCACTTGAGGGAAATTTGCTGCTATCCTACAAACCTCTGCACTTGGAGGCCCAACAATGTCTACAAGAAGAAGGTTGTGTAGTAGACATCAAGCTCTTTTCTGGCGCCGTTGCCGGGGAGGTGAGTGCTTGAAGGTATATCTTTAGATCTTGCAATCGAGTCTTTTAGTTTCTTGTTTTAGCACTAGTTTAGTTTATAAAAGAAAACTACAAAAAATATGGAATTGAGTTTGCCTCATATGCTTCATATTTTTAATATCTTTCGTGAGTATGATGGAAAGGAAAATTGTGCCAAAGTGTTAGAAGAAGAATGCATTAAAATGTTTGGCACTAAATCTTTGAATGATGAGCATGATTGCAATGTTGTTAGTATGAACTCCTTGAATATCCATGGCACTAATGATGATTGCACTAGTTATGATGAAAATGTCTCCTATAAACATGTCAATTTTTGTGGAGTACATTGGGTTTGCAAGTATACACCAAATAGGAAAGATAGATATTGCAAGAGGCATAAGTATTTAGAAACTAAATTGTTGCAAGAAAGGCTAGATGATTGTGCTGAAAATTCAAATTTTCTTAGTCGTACTTGTGGACTTTGCAATGAAAGTAGTCATTTAGCTATCCCATGCAAATTGTTTCATGATCTAATCGTGTCCAAAAATTGTGATGAGTTGATTTCCCTTGCACATTATAATGAACTTAGCTTGCTTATGGGTTGCGAAGAAATGAAACATATAACTGGGCATCTTCCAAATTTGCCCATTATAAACTTCTTGGTTTTGATCTAGAGGAAATTTATATGTATTGTGCGGTGAATTGCATTGAAAATCCTTATATTGCCAATTACATAAAGAAGAGAAAACAAATAGAAGATGAAGAGAATACTAATGAAAGGGAAGAGACTTCCCAATACCCTCCTATTATTTCTTATGATGAATCAGGTAATGAGGAAGAGCCTCCTATTCAACCAATCTCATTAATAAGGAGCTCCAAAAAGAGGATTGAACCCACACATGATGTGGTTAAGAAGAAGAAAAGAAAAAGGAAGAGAGGTAAAAAGATATCTCCCCAAAATAATGCTACTCCTATTACTATTGTGTCTCATGAAAATATAATTGTGAAAGATAATGATACTTCTTATGATCTTGAAAATCTTTTTGGCACTTGCTTGGAAGAATATGATAATTGCTATACTATTGGTGATATCCATACTATTAATGATGAGAGTGATTATGCTTATAATATGAAAAGGCCCAAGCTTGGGGATGCTATGTTTGACGAAGATGATGTTTTTGAGAATATATTTGCTGCAATTAATGTTTGTCCCAAGCTTGGGGATGCTACGTTTAATGAAGATGATATTTTTAGTCTCCCAAGTTTTGATATGCAAATTTATAATGATGATAGCATGCCTCCTACTTATGATGATTATTGTGATGATACTTATGCTATAAAAAGTAGTAATTATATTTATAAAACTTGTCATGATTATGGTTACCCCTTTTCTGAACATTACTCTTTTAATATGGAAACAATTTATAGTATTCGAGTCTCTTATGATACTCCCACTATTCCGATTGAGAAGAATTTTGCTTATGTGGAGAGTAGTAAATTTTCTATGCTTGTAGATCATGAAAAGAATGCTTTATGTTCTTGTTATATTGTTGAATTCATTCATGATGCTACTGAAAATTATTATGAGGGAGGAACATATGCTTGTAGGAATTGCAATAATATCAAGTTTCCTCTCTATGTGCTTAAAGTTTTAAAGTTATGCTTGTTTTGCCTTCCTATGCTAGTTGATTGTTGTTCCCATAAGATGTTTGCTCACAAAATCCTTATGCATAGGAAGTGGGTTAGACTTAAATGTGCTAGTCATATTCTTCATGATGCTCTCTTTATGTTACAATTCTTATCTTTTATGCGAGCATCATTGAAATCATCATGCCTAGCTAGGGGCGTTAAACGATAGCGCTTGTTGGGAGGCAACCCAACTTTATTTTTGTTCCTTACTTTTTGCTCCTGTTTAGTAATAAATAATTTATCTAGCCTCTGTTACGATTGAGTTCTTATGTTCTAATTAGTGTTTGTGCCAAGCAGAACCGTTGGGAAGACTTGGGGAAGGTCTTGTTGATCTTGCTGTAAAAAAAACAGAAACTTTAGCGCTCACGAGAATTGATGCCATTTTTATATGGAGAGTGCTATTTAGTTAATTCTTTTTGAAGATTATTAATAGATAAATTCCTCAGGTCCAGCAATTTATTTGAGAATTGTATGAGTTCCATAAGTATACGTTTGGTCCAGATTACTACAGACTGTTCTGTTTTTGACAGATTCTGTTTTTCGTGTGTTGTTTGCTTATTTTGATGAATCTATGGCTAGTAAAATAGTTTATAAACCATAGATAAGTTGGAATACATTAGGTTTAACACCAATATAAATAAATAATGAGTTCATTACAGTACCTTGAAGTGGTGTTTTCTTTTCTTTCGCTAACGGAGCTTACGAGTTTTCTGTTAAGTTTTGTGTTGTGAAGTTTTCAAGTTTTGGGTAAAGATTCGATGGACCATGGAATAAGGAGTGGCAAGAGCCTAAGCCTGGGGATGCCCAAGGCACCCCCAAGTTAATATTCAAGGACAACCAAAAGATAATCTTGGGGATGCCCCGGAAGGCATCCCCTCTTTCGTCTTCGTTCATCGGTAACTTTACTTGGAGCTATATTTTTATTTAACACATGATATGTGTTTTGCTTGGAACATCAATTTATTTTGTTAGAATTTGCTTGCTGTCATTTAAAACAATGTTTTTCATCTTTTATTTCAATAAAAGTGGCATTTATAGCCTTTACTATGCCTATTTTACAAGTCCACATGTTGCTGTTTGAAAACAGAAAGTTTACCGCTGTTGCAATAATTCCCTAGAAAATTCAGAATGTGATAAAATGTTGAAAACTTTTGAATATTAAGATCTGATAAATTTAATACAGTGGGAATTTTCTTTCATAATTTTTGGAGCTAGGGAAGTATGGATGTTGCTGCATTCTTTACAGACTGTCCTGTTTAGACAGATTGCTGATATGTTTGCATTGTTTGCATATGTTTGCTACTTTAATGATTCTATTTGAGGATAGGACTATTAAATATGCAGAGGCATTTAGTATGAAATGCTGAATACTAATTTTAGTGATTTGCTACAGTAGAGTATGATAAGGTTTTTGCAATGGTTTATACTAACTTATCTCACGAGTCCTTGTTGAGTTTTGTGTGGATGAAGCTTTTGAGATTTAGGGAGACCGTGATATGAGAGGAATTAAGGAGACACAAAAGCTCAAGCTTGAGGATGCCCAAAGCATCCCAAGATAATATTTCAAGAAGTCTCAAGCGTCTATGCTTGGGATGCCCCGGTTGGCATCCCACCTTTCTTCTTCAACAACTATCGGTTAGTTTCGGTTGATCCTAAGTTTTTGCTTCTTCACATGATGCCTGCCATTCTTAGAATGTCATTTTATTTTGCTTTTCTTTCTGATTGAATAAAATACCAAGATCTGAAATTATTAAATGTTAGAGAGTCTTCATATAGTTGCATAATCATTCGACTACTCGTTGATCTTCACTTATATCTTTCGGAGTAGTTTGTCGTTTGCTCTAGTGCTTCACTTATATCTTTTTAGATCACGGTGGTGGTTTTATTTTGTAGAAATAATTGATCTCTCATGATTCACTTATATCATTTTGAGAGTCTTTAGAACAGCATGGTAATTTGCTTTGGTTATGAATTTAGTCCTAATATGATGGGCATCCAAGAGGGATATAATAAAAACTTTCATATAAAGTGCATTGAATACTATGAGAAGTTTGATACTTGATAATTGTTTTGAGATATGGAGATGGTGATATTAGAGTCATGCTAGTGGGTAGTTGTGAATTTGAGAAATACTTGTGTTGAAGTTTGTGATTCCCGTAGCATGCACGTATGGTGAACCGTTATGTGATGAAGTCGGAGCATGATTTATTTATTGATTGTCTTCCGTATGAGTGGCGGTCGGGGATGAGCGATGGTCTTTTCCTCAATCTATCCCCTTAGGAGCATGCGCGTAGTACTTTTTTTCGATAACTAATAGATTTTTGCAATAAGTATGTGAGTTATTTATGACTAATGTTGAGTCCGTGGATTATACGCACTCTCACCCTTCCACCACTTCTAGCCTCTCTAATACCGCACACCTTTCGCCGGTATCTTAAACCCACCATATACCTTCCTCAAAACAGCCACCATACCTACCTACTATGGCATTTCCATAGCCATTCCGAGATATATTGCCATGCAACTCTCCACCGTTCCGTTATTATGACACGCTCCATCATTGTCATATTGCTTTGCATGATCATGTAGTAGACATCGTATTTGTGGCAAAGCCACCGTTCATAATTCTTTCATACATGCCACTCATGAGTCATTGCACATCCCGGTATACCGCCGGAGGCATTCATATAGAGTCATATCTTGTTCTAAGTATCGAGTTGTAATTCTTGAGTTGTAAGTAAATAAAAGTGTGATGATCATCATTATTAGAGCATTGTCCCAGTGAGGAAAGGATGATGGAGACTATGATTCCCCCACAAGTCGGGATGAGACTCCGGACGAAAATAAATAAATAAAAGAGGCCAAATAAGCCCAAATAAAAAAATAGAAAAGAGGCCATAAAAAAGAGAAAGGCCCAAAAAAATGAGAGAAAAAGAGAGAAGGGGCAATGCTACTATCCTTTTACCACACTTGTGCTTCAAAGTAGCACCATGATCTTCATGATATAGAGTCTCCTATGTTGTCACTTTCATATACTAGTGGGAATCTTTCATTATAGAACTTGGCTTGTATATTCCAATGATGGGCTTCCTCAAAATGCCCCAGGTCTTCGTGAGCAAGCAAGTTGGATGCACACCCACTAGTTTCTTTTGTTGAGCTTCATACATTTATAGCTCTAGTGCATCCGTTGCATGGCAATCCCTACTCACTCACATTGATATCTATTGATGGGCATCTCCATAGCCCGTTGATACGCCTAGTTGATGCGAGACTATCTTCTCATTTTTGTCTTCTCCACAACCGCCATTCTATTCCACCTATAGTGCTATATCCATGGCTCACGCTCATGTATTGCGTGAAGATTGAAAAGTTTGAGAACATCAAAAGTATGAAACAATTGCTTGGCTTGTCATTGGGGTTGTGCATGATTTAAATACGTTGTGTGGTGAAGATGGAGCATAGCCAGACTATATGATTTTGTAGGTATAACTTTCTTTGGCCAGGTTATTTTGAGAAGACATGATTACTATGTTAGTATGCTTGAAGTATTATTGTTTTTATGTCAATATTAAACTTTTGTCTTGTATCCTATGGATCTGAACATTCATGCCAAAATGAAGAAGAATTACTTAGAGAAATATGTTAGGTAGCATTCCACATCAAAAATTCTGTTTTTATCATTTACCTACTCAAGGATGAGCAGGAATTAAGCTTGGGGATGCTGATACGTCTCCAGCGTATCTATAATTTTTGATTGTTCCATGCTATTATATTATCAACTTTGGATGTTTTATATGCATTTATATGCTATTTTATATGATTTTTGGGACTAACCTGTTAACCCAGAGCCCAGTGCCAGTTTCTGTTGTTTCCTTGTTCTAGAGTATCGTAGAAAAGGAAAATCAAACGGAGTCCAATTGACCTGAAACTTCACGGAACTTATTTTTGGAAGGAAAGCAACCCGGGAGACTTGGAGTCCACATAAGGGAAGCAATGAGGAAGCCACGAGGCAGGGGGGCGCGCCCACCCCCCTGGGCGCGCCCTCCACCCTCGTGGGCCCCTTGTGGCTCCCCTGACATACTTCTTCCGCCTATATATCTCCATATACCCTAAAACGATCGGGGAGCACAATAGATCGGGAGTTCCGCCGCCAGAAGCCTCCGTAGCCACCAAAAGCCAATCTAGACCCGTTCCGGCACCCTGCCGGAGGGGGCAATCCTTCTCCGGTGGCCATCTTCATCATCCCTGTGCTCTCCATGACGAGGAGGGAGTAGTTCTCCCTCGGGGCTGAGGGTATGTACCAGTAGCTATGTGTTTGATCTCTCTCTCTCTCTCTCGTGTTCTTGAGGTGGTATGATCTTGATGTATCGCGAGCTTTGCTATTATAGTTGGATCCTATGATGTTTTCTTCCCCCTCTACTCTCTTGTAATGGATTGAGTTTCCCCTTTGAAGTTATCTTATCGGATTGAGTCTTTAAAGATTTGAGAACACTTGATGTATGTCTTGCCGTGCGTATCTGTGGTGACAACGGGATATCACGTGATTCACTTGATGTATGTTTTGGTGATCAACTTGCGGGTTCCTCCCATGAACCTATGCATAGGGGTTGGCACACGTTTTCATCGTGATTCTCCGGTAGAAACTTTGGGGCACTCTTTGAGGTTCAATGTGTTGGTTGAATAGATGAATCTGAGATTGTGTGATGCATATCATATAATCATACCCGCAGACACTTGAGGTGACATTGGAGTATCTAGGTGACATTAGGGTTTTGATTGATTTGTGTCTTAAGGTGTTATTCTAGTACGAACTCTAGGGTTGTTTGTGACACTTATAGGAATAGCCCAACAGATTGATTGGAAAGAATAACTTTGAGGTGGTTTCGTACCCTACCATAATCTCATCGTTTGCTCTCCGCTATTAGTGACTTTGGAGTGACTCTTTGTTGCATGTTGAGGGATAGTTATGTGATCCAATTATGTTATTATTGTTGAGAGGACTTGCACTAGTGAAAGTATGAACCCTAGGCCTTATTTCAACGCATTGCAATACCGTTTGCGCTCACTTTTATCATTCGTTACCTTGCTGTTTTACATTTTCATATTACAAAAACTATTATCTACCATCCATATACCACTTGTATCACCATCTCTTCGCCGAACTAGTGCACCTATACAATTTACCATTGTATTGGGTGTGTTGGGGACACAAGAGACTCTTTATTATTTGGTTGCAGGGTTGCTTGAGAGAGACCATCTTCATCCTACGCCTCCTACGAATTGATAAACCTTAGGTCATCCACTTGAGGGAAATTTTCTACTGTCCTAAAAACCTCTGCACTTGGAGGCTCAGCAACGTCTACAAGAAGAAGGTTGTGTAGTAGACATCAATTATATCTACTATATGATTCACGCTCGACCTTTCGGTCTCAGTGTTCCGAGGCCATATCTGCATATGCTAGGCTCGTCAAGTTTAACCTCAGTATTCTGCGTGTGCAAAACTGGCTTGCACCTATTGTAGATGGACGTAGAGCTTATTACACCTGATCATCACGTGGTGTCTGGGCACGACGAACTTTGGCAATGGTGCATACTCAGGGAGAACACTTTTATCTTGAAATTTAGTGAGAGATCATCTTATAATGCTACCGTCAATTAAAGCAAGATAAGATGCATAAAAGATAAACATCAAATGCAATCAATATAAGTGATATGATATGGCCATCATCATCTTGTGCTTGTGATCTCCATCTCCGAAGCACCGTCATGATCACCATCGTCACCGACGTGACACCTTGGTATCCATCGTAGCATCGTTGTCGTCTCGCCAATCTTATGCTTCTACGACTATCGCTACCGCTTAGTGATAAAGTAAAGCATTACAGGGCGATTGCATTGCATACAATAAAGCGACAACCATATGGCTCCTGCCAGTTGCCGATAACTCGGTTACAAAACATGATCATCTCATACAATAAAATTTAGCATCATGCTTTGACCATATCACATCACAACATGCCCTGCAAAAACAAGTTAGACGTCCTCTACTTTGTTGTTGCAAGTTTTACGTGGCTGCTACGGACAGAGCAAGAACCGTTCTTACCTATGCATCAAAACCACAACGATAGTTTGTCACGTTGGTGCTGTTTTAACCTTTGCAAGGACCGGGCGTAGCCACACTCGGTTCAACTAAAGTTGGAGAAACTGACACACGCCAGCCACCTGTGTGCAAAGCACGTCGGTAGAACCAGTCTCGCGTAAGCGTACGCGTAATGTCGGTCCGGGCCGCTTCATCCAACAATACCGCCGAACCAAAGTATGACATGCTAGTAAGCAGCATGACTTATATCGCCCACAACTCACTTGTGTTCTACTCGTGCATATGACATCTACGCATAAAACCTGGCTCGGATGCCACTGTTGGAGAAGGAGTAATTTCAAAAAAAATCCTACGCACACGCAAGATCATGGTGATGCATAGCAACAAGAGGGGAGAGTGTTGTCCATGTACCCTCGTAGACCGAAAGCGGAAGCGTTAGCACAACGCGGTTGATGTAGTCGTACGTCTTCACGATCCGACAGATCAAGTACCGAACGCACGGCACCTCCGAGTTCAGCACACGTTCAGCCCGATGACGTCCCTCGAACTCCGATCCAGCGGAGTGTTGAGGGAGAGTTTCGTCAGCACGACGGCGTGGTGACGACGACGATGTTCTACCAACGCAGGGCTTCGCCTAAGCACCGCTACAGTATTATCAAGGTGGACTATGGTGGAGGGGGCACCGCACACAGCTAAAAGATCAAATCAATTGTTATGTCTATGGGGTGTCCCCCTGCCCCCGTATATGAAGGAGCAAGGGGGGAGGTGCGGCCGGCCAGGAGGAGGCGCGCCAGGAGGAGTCCTACTCCCACCGGGAGTAGGACTCCCTCCCTTCCTTGTTGGATTAGGAGAATGGGGGAAAGAGGAAGGAGAGAGGAAGGAAAGGGGGGGGCGCCGCCCCATTCTCCTTGTCCTATTCGGACTAGAGGGGGAGGGGCGCGCGGCCCTGCCCTAGCCGCCTCTCCTCTTCTCCACTAAGGCCCACTAAGCCCCCAGGGGGTTTCGGTAACCCCTCGGTACTCCGGTAAAATCCCGATTTCACCCGGAACATTTCCGATATCCGAATATAGGCTTCCAATATATCAATCTTCATGTCTCGATCATTTCGAGACTCCTCATCATGTCCATGATCACATCCAGGACTCCGAACAACCTTCGGTACATCAAAACTCATAATATAACCGTCATCGAAACTTTAAGCGTGCGGACCCTATGGGTTCGAGAACTATGTAGACATGACCGAGACACGTCTCCGGTCAATAACCAATAGCGGAACCTGGATGCTCATATTGGTTCCCACATATTCTACGAAGATCTTTATCGGTCAGACCGTATAACAACATACGTTGTTCCCTTTGTCATCGGTATGTTACTTGCCCGAGATTCGATCGTCGGTATCTCAATACCTAGTTCAATCTCGTTACCGGCAAGTCTCTTTACTCGTTAGGTAATACATCATCCCGCAACTAACTCATTAGTTGCAATGCTTGCAAGGCTTAAGTGATGTGCATTACCGAGTGGGCCCAGAGATACCTCTCTGACAATCGGAGTGACAAATCCTAATCTCGAAATACGCCAACCCAACAAGTACCTTCGGAGACACCTGTAGAACACCTTTATAATCACCCAGTTACGTTGTGACGTTCGGTAGCACACAAAGTGTTCCTCCGGTAAACGCGAGTTGCATAATCTCATAGTCATAGGAACACGTATAAGTCATGAAGAAAGCAATAACAACATACTAAACGATCGAGTGCTAAGCTAACGGAATGGGTCAAGTCAATCACATCATTCTCCTAATGATGTGATCCCGTTAATCAAATGACAACTCATGTCTATGGTTAAGAAACATAACCATCTTTGATCAACGAGCTAGTCAAGTAGAGACATACTAGTGACACTCTGTTTGTCTATGTATTCACACAAGTATTATGTTTCCAGTTAATACAATTCTAGCATGAACAATAAACATTTATCATGATATAAGGAAATAAATAATAACTTTATTATTGCCTCTAGGACATATTTCCTTCAGCGGCGTCTTCCACAGCCAGAATCGCAACCACGACGACGCGGCGTCTTCCATGGCCAGGACCGCAGCCACAGCGACGCGACGTCTTTCATGGCCAGGACCGCAACCACGTCGACCGCAAGAGAACGATGAGGGGAGCAGCGGCGGCAAATTTCTCAAGAAAGTGAAGAGAGATTGGTTCGGCAGCGATGGGGGGTGGTGGAGACGAAGGGTGGGATGTGTGTTTGTGGGTCTATTTTCTTTCTTTCTTTGGGCTGTTTTTTTGAGCGGTGATGGGAGGAGCGGTGGTGGTTTTTCTGATTTTTTTAATCATGCATACGAAGGGTGGAGGAAGAGATGGATCGATAGGAGGGGAGGTCGAACCATCACAACGACTGCAGATCCCCTTTTAATAGTAGAGATTTAACATTTGTGTTTAAAACCAAATCCAATCCTTCTTTTTCCCAACAAACTAATTATAAATATTACTTCATACGATCCAAATTAATTGACGCTAGTCAACTTTGCACTAGACAAAGCGTCAATTAGTTTGCATTGGAGGGGGTATTATTTTTCTTTGCAGGGTTCCTAAGTAGACACTGGGTGAAAAAAAGACGTGACTTATCATTGTCAAGAGTGCGATTCCATATTCCAGATGGACGGAACTGAAAAGCTATAAAAGGCCGGGGCTCCAGTATACAGGTCTTGTCAGATCGGACAAGGGCTTCAAAAGAGATCGTAGGAGAATATCTCCACATGGCCCGGCTAGTCCCAGCAATCCTTCGCCACTTTCCGGTCAAACGGCGTGACATATGGCCTCCGGGATCGACACACCACGAGTTGCGACCACTGGGCACAAAGTTAAGCCGCCCATTGACCGCCCCGCACACGCCGTTTCGGTGCATGAAAACCCATACCGGACTGGCTCTGTTTCTTGCACAATCCTATTTACAACACTGATGCATTCAAGAGTCGAAGCAAAAAATCAAAATTAAATCCATGCATTCCATTCTCAATACTATTTTCTTTGGGAGAAAGCCGATCGGGCTGCTGCTGCTGCCGCCGTTGGCATGTGCTAAAGCAGCAGTAGTCCAGTACGAGTACTAGCTTGCCCAAAATGGCCCGTCAACCTTTCCAGCTGCTCCTGCGACCGGTCCACACCACACACACGCGAAGAGACGAAAGAATGGCAGGGCACTTCTGCCGCAACAACGCTCACAAACACCCCAAGATCAGTACTCTAGATCAGTGCTCGTTGCCGATTCGCCCCGCCAAATGTCAATCAAGCGTCAAATTAACCACGCAAAGCCACCGCCAATCGATGCATTACAATCATCAGCTACCACGAGTTCCAACGAAGTCAATTAATTAAAACGGCCCGGGCCGGCGAAGCGCACGGCGGGAGATCACCGACGAACGCGCCCCGGCGGTTAGCTAAAGCTACGGCTTGGTGGGCTGGGGGCCGGCGGCGGCGTCCGCCTCGGCGAGCGCCGTCTCCAGGGCGGCGATCTCCTCCTTGGTGCTCGCGATCTTCCTCTCCAGCTCTGCCTTCTCCGCCTCCCGCCTGGCGCGCGCCTCCTCTGTCGCCTCCTCGCCGGCGCCGGCGAATCTTGTTGGGCGGCCGCACGGCGACCCTCCGGCCGCCGCGTCGCTGCCGTCTTCTCCGCCGGCCGCCGGGACCGCCGGGAATTTTCCCGTGGAGACCGACATGGTTGAGTAGCGCTAGGGTGTGTGGGTGCGCGGCGAGCGAGAAGAAGGTGGTAGTGCTGTGTGGCGTTTGCTGTTTCGCAAGGGATGTCGCGGCCGCGGGGTTGCCAGGTTTTCAGCTTCCACCGTGTATTTGTAGACTCTAGTGTAGGCGCTTCCGCTTCTTCTTTGGCCGCCTGTGCCGCCTTGTGATCCTCTTTAACAGATGGTCCTCATTTTTTGGTGCCGCTGGTTAGGGTTCATCATGCTGGACGCGCTGATCATGGTTAAATTTTGAATGCAGGTATGGAGTCACCTAATTTCAGTGTTGAAATGCTATTTGGATGAGAGATTGCTTGGTTTGACAATTTGAACATAAAAATTAGCTTAAAATTACATAATAGACTATACTAAACGTTATCTCGCAAAAAAAGACTATACTAAACGCTAACGTGGGCTTTGCCATTCCGTTCTTCACTTGTGGGACCTTTTTTTTTCTCTACCAGGTTATTGCGGCCGGCCTTGGGTTTTAACTATGTTGTGAACATGTGGTGTTGTTTGTTTTCGTTCATATATCATGCCGAGGTGCAGCTAGAGACGGGATTTATTCTCATAGGATAGGGGAATTGTTCGGTGCGTGGTTGTGGCGTCCTTGCAGATTTCGGTTTCGGTGTCAGCGGGTGGTCGCTCTTGTGAGCCCCTTGGGTTCCACTTTGAAACAGTGAAATTGTTGCAATAACGTTACATCGGTCGGCATGCAAAGGTCTCCCTCACGCAACTCAACTCCCTCCCACACTGTCTCGTTTAGATTTTTTTTTGCGCTTGCCCAGTGCTATATTATAAAGAGCTTACTATCATTTTTTAAGTTTGTTCAATCAAAAGATGTTCATGGATTTTAAAAATCTTGAAATTTTAAGAAGTTTCAAATTAAAAAATGTGTTTAATTTTTTTGGAAAAATAAAAAATAGTCATGGGTTCTAACGCCCTAAGACCGGAGCTTCAGACGCCTTTCATGTTTTCCGAGTTTCGTCATGTGAGTCGTTGGTTTGTTGCATTCATCATTGCATCATGTGCATTGCATCATATCATCATGCCATCATGCCCATTTCACTTGTTATGCCATGTGTTGCATTGTACCCCTTGTTTCCTCTCTCAACCTATCAATGCACTATCACCTCCTCCTTCCTTCTTCTTTCTTTCTTTTTTTGGCAAGTGACATTTTTATTCCTCCATAAATGTTCAATATTTTTCCTATCTATTTTAGACCATGTCCTCAACCCCTCTGCCAAATCTGATCCCATTTGGGACTTGTTTTGGTTGGATTTAAAGATGGCTCAAGTTTGAATTTAATCCAAACATGAATTATTTTTGTAAAAATTCCCAAAGCATTTTTTAAAAACCTTCATAAATCCAGGACCTCAGATTTATCCTTATATCATTCTACTTATCTGCCAAACCCTCCGAGCATTTCTGAAAGGATCGATATGGTTGACTAGAGGGGGGTGAATAGGCAACTACCAATTTTTAATTTTTCTTAATCAAATTAAACTTTGCATCAAGGTAGGTTGTCTAGATGTGCAACTAGGTGAGCAACCTATATGATGCAATACCAACAAGCAAACAAGCAAGCAAGAGAAGTAACACTAAAGAGCTTGCACAAGTAAAGGTAAGAGATAACCAAGAGTGGATCCGGTGAAGACGAGGATGTGTTACCGAAGTTCCTTCCCTTTGAGGGGAAGTACGTCTCCGTTGGAGCGGTGTGGAGGCACGATGCTCCCCAAGAAGCCACTAGGGCCACCGTATTCTCCTCACGCCCTCACACAATGCGAGATGCCGTGATTCCACTATTGGTGCCCTTGAAGGCGGCGACCGAACCTTTACAAACAAGGTTGGGGCAATCTCCACAACTTAATCGGAGGCTCCCAACAAAACCACGAAGCTTCACCACAATGGACTATGGCTCCGTGGTGACCTCAACCGTCTAGGGTGCTCAAACACCCAAGAGTAACAAGATCCGCTAGGGATGAGTGGAGGAATCGAAAATCCCTTGGTGGAAGTGTAGATCGGGGCCTTCTCAACCACTCCCGAGCAAATCAACAAGTTTGATTGGCTAGAGAGATAGATCGGGCGAAAATGGAGCTTGGAGCATTTAATGGAGCTTGAGCAATAAATGGTGCTTGGGGGAGGAAGAGGTAGGTCAAAGAGAAGAGGGGACTCCCTTTTATAGTGGGGGCAACAATCCAACCGTTGCCCCCCCCCCCACCAATCAGCCCCGCACAGGGCGGTACTACCGCTGAGGGGGCGGTACTACGGCCAGGACAGCGGTACTGCCGTGCCAGCCAGCGGCACTGCCGCGCTTAGGAGACTAGGGGGAATAGGACCCACACGCGGTACTACCGTGGTGGTAGGGGCGGTACTACCGCTCCTGGAACGGTACTACCGCCTCTACAACCGCAACTAGTGCCGCAAAACCCGACACGAGAAAAAGACCCCTCGAGTCGAGGCGGTAGGAGCCACACAGCCCAGCGGTACTACGGCAGTGGGGTCACGAGCGATACTACCGCCGTGGAGCGGTACTGCCGCTTGTGACCCTTCGGTCGTACTACCGCTGGCAGTGCGGTACTACCGCTGGGGCACATAAGAGAGAGAGAGAGAGAGAGAGAATCTCTCCAAAGATGCTGAGAACGAGGCGGAGGTGCCAGGCACCCCGGCGGTACTACTGCTGTGGAGCCACGGGCGGTACTACCGCTGTGGAGCGGTACTGCCGCTTGTGGCTCCTCAGCGGTACTACCGCTGGGTTGCGCGGTACTACCGCTTGGACCCAGACAGGACAAGGAAGAGAGGAGAGAACTCTACAATGGAATGGAAAAGCTCGGAGGGTGAGGAGCTGATGTGTACGTGATGATTCCACCCATGCAATACCCCAGCGGACCCCCTCTTGATAGTACGGTGCCCTCTACGCAACTAGTCCACCGAGAAAGAAACGAAAGAACTACACCGTCTTGAAATACACTCCGAGGGGAAGAAAGCGTCTCGTGCCAGGGGAGAATCTGTGAATTATTCAAAGCACAAGATTAGTCCGCAAACATGTTGTCATCAATCATCAAAACTACCTTGAGAGAGATATGCCGTAACAATCTCCCCCTTTTTGGTGGATTGATGACAACTAGGGATTTGCGCAAGGAAAAGAAATAAACGAAGAAAACTAAGAACTACAAAATATAGACGGGCTCCCCCAGAATGTGTGCACCTAGATAGGGCAAGACACACACATTCGGATCAACACTTCCCCTATATTTTATAGTCCAACAATACTAAGCACAAGATATATGAGAGAAGAGAATAAACAGGACAAGCATGCATCTCATAATGAACTACAGTACTCTGAATAGACATAAGTAATAAGGTAGCGATAGGGAGCATATGTCTCACACCATATGTCTAGAACTTAGGTCTTACAGGCACCAAACCAAACCAAATAAAGACACCGAGAGAACACACAAGAAACCACAAGACGACTCAAAGCACGACAACAACACAAATCCCTAAACTCTCTCCCCTTTGGCAGCGAGACACCAAAAAGGGGAAAGAGTGACGCTACGACTCTAGGTGATGGGAAGAAGAAGATCTCGAACATCACATCTCTACATCTTCATCGTGGGTCGAAAACTACTCGGCATCGGAGTCGGTCCAAGGGCAATGCTGATGAATTCATTCCTCCTCTTCAGTGATCTGACCCTCAGACTCACTGGCAACTGTTGCTCCCATCTGACGCATGAGCTCCTTGCGGCGCGTCCTGGCATGCTTCTCCGCCACATGAGTCATGTACTGACCATGAGACTCCATGCAGAAAAGCTTTTTCATCTTGCGTTTAAGCTTCTGTGCCCACGGCGGTTCTGTACTAGAGGGCCCAAAGTCCTCATGATCATCAGTAGCAGCCCCACCCTCGGTCCCCATGGCAGCAGCAGCAGACGGATTGTAACGCCCGGATAATCTTGCTACAGAAATCCCACGCTAATCATGCCATGTCATCCCGATTACTGTTGCTAAACGCCCGTTAGTTCAAACCGCGTCAACTTCAAGTTTAAAATTAAAATTAATGTCGGCAATAAAAGTTTTCAAAATTTGAAACAAAAATGTTCGGTGGTTGCCAAATATTACACCGGTAATTATGGTGAGGTAAACACCTTTTTATAAAATGCCTAAATACTTTTAGATGAATTAAACAGGAAAGAAATAATAAAAGAAAGTACAAAAGGGGAAAACAAAAGAAAAGGAAAAGAGAGAGAAATCCCCCCCCTCCCTGGGCCGTGGCCCAACTGGGCCAACCCAACCGGCCCAGCCGGCCACCCCACCAGGCCGGCCCACCTCCCCTCCTACTATCCCTCCCACCGTGACCTAACCCATCCCACGATCCCCACTTCCTCTCCCCACGTCTCCCTCATCCTCCCACTCCGCCGCCACACACACGCACGCACGCACACTCGGTGGTGCGGGCACCCGAGCCGCCGCACCCCTGAGGCCGCCGCCCGCCGGCGCCGGGAACCGCCACCCACTCGCCCCCCCCTCGCTCTTCCCCCTCCTCCCCGATCCAGATCGGATCGGGGGAACGGACCCTGCGGCGACGACTGCGCCGCCCCCACGCCGCCTGGGCCGCGCCGGCACGCTCCCCCGCCGGACTGCCTCCCGCTCCGCCGCTCGTCCCCGTCGTTCCCCCCCGAACTTCTCCGAGCCCGCTGCCAGTTTCCCGGCACCCGACGTGAGGCCCTCCCTCCTTCTCCTATGCCCCACCCCGTACTGCATCACCGTGCACGCCGCTCGGGGCCGCGCCTCGCGCCCCGCCCGCTGCGCCGTTGCTGCCTTTCCCCGCACGCGCCGTCCCGCGTGCTCCGCTGGCCTCCTTGTCGCGAGCCTCGTGCGCCTCCCCCCCTGGTTGTTGCTGCTCCGGCGCGGCTCCGCCCGCGCCACCGCGCAGCCACGGCGCTCCCCGCCTCTGCTGCTCCTTCCCCGTGCGACGCGCTATCGCCTCTCCCCCTCCTGTGCCTTGTCCGCCTTGGCCTCGCCACCACTGCCTGCAGCTACTGCTGCTCCGCTGCCGTGTGCCATCTACCGCGATGGCCCGCCGCGCTACTGGTCTCGCCGCTCGTTGCCGCCCGAACGGCCTCCGGTGGCCGCCCGCGCATCGCCGCGGCCTCGCCCCGCTGCCTCACGAGCGGGCTCGACCCCGTACGGGTTGCGCCCGCTGCCCGCCCGCCTGTCGCCCGCTATTGGCCCCTGTGCCTATGGCGAACGGGGCCCACCCTGAGAACGAAAAAAAAGAGAAAAGGAATTAAAAATAAATAATAAATAAAATTATTAAGTTAATTAATTAATTAAAGGATTAATTAACTTAATTAATCTTGCTTAATTAACCTAATTAATTAACTAAACTAATCAAACCTGTTTAGTTAGCCTGAGACTATGACAGGTGGGTCCCACTGGACCCACAGACCAGCTTGACTTTGGTCAGCTGGGTTTGACCTGCTGACGTCATGGTGATGTCATGCTGACATCACCTTTCACTGTTCTGGATAATGTTCATTTTAAATAATTAAATAAATTTCAAAAATGCCTAAAACTTTGATAAATCATAGAAAATAAACCGTAGCTCAGATGAAAAAACTTTGTACATGAAAGTTGCTCAGAACGACGAGGCGAATCCGGATACGCAGCCCGTTTATCCACCACACATCCCTAGCATAGCAAACACGAAACTTTCCCCCTCCGGTTCACCGGTCCGAAAACACGAAACACCGGGGATACTTTCCCGGATGTCATCCCCCTTCACCGGTATCGCCTACTACCGCGTTAGGGCACCTCTAACGCCGTTACTTGTCATGTCATGCATCACTATGCATATGCTTGCATTATATTTATTGTTTCTTCCCCCTTTTCTCTCGCTAGACACCGGGACCGACGCCGCTGCTACCAAGTACGACTACGGAGTTGACGACCCCTCTCTCTTGCCAGAGCAACCAGGCAAGCCCCCCCCTTTGATCACCAGATATTGCCTACTCTTCTCTATACTGCTTGCATTAGAGTAGTGTAGCATGTTACTGCTTCCCGTTAATCCTATATTGATGCATAGCCTGTCCTTGCTACTACTGTTGTTACCTTTACCCGCAATCCTAATGCTTAGTATAGGATGCTAGTTTATCATCAGTGGCCCTACATTCTTGTCCGTCTGCCATGCTATACTATCGGGCCGTGATCACTCGGGAGGTGATCACGGGTATATACTATATACTTTATACATGATACATGTGGTGATTAAAGACGGGTCGGCTCGTAGGAGCACCCGCGAGTGGATCTTTGAGGCGGAGCGACAGGGCAGGTTCCGACCACCTAGGAGAGAGGTGGGCCTGGCCCTGGTCGGCGTTCGCGGATACTTAACACGCTTAACGAGTTCTGGGTATTTGATCTGAGTCTGGCCATTTGGTCTATACGCACTAACCATCTACGCGGGAGTAGTTATGGGTATCCCGGCGTCGTGGTATCAGCCGAAGCCTTCGTGACGTCAGCGACTGAGTGGCGCGCGCCGGATTGGAACGTAAGCCTGCTCTTGTATTAAGGGGGCTAGTTCTGCTTCCGGCCGCGTTCGCAACGTGCAGGTGTGCTAAGGGCGATGGGCCCAGACCCCTGTGCGCTTAGGTTTAGACCGGCGTGCTGACCTCTCTGTTGGTCTAGGTGGGGCTGCGACGTGTTGATCTTCCGAGGCCGGGCATGACCCAGGAAAGTGTGTCCGGCCAAATGGGATCGAGCGTGTTGGGGTATGTGGTGCACCCCTGCAGGGAAGTTAATCTATTCGAATAGCCGTGATCTTCGGTAACAGGACGACTTGGAGTTGTATCTTGACCTTATGACAACTAGAACCGGATACTTAATAAAACACACCCTTCCAAGTGCCAGATACAACCGGTGGTCGCTCTCTCACAGGGCGACGAGGGGAGGATCATCGGTTAGGATTATGCTATACGATGCTGCTTGGAGGACTTCAGTCTACTCTCTTCTACATGCTGCAAGACGGAGGCTGCCAGAAGCGTAGTCTTCGAAAGGACTAGCTATCCCCCTCTTATTCCGGCTTTCTGCAGTCCAGCCCACATATAATAGCCTTATTCCAGTTGATACCAATGCATACATATGTAGTGTAGCTCCTTGCTTGCGAGTACTTTGGATGAGTACTCACGGTTGCTTTCTCCCCCTTTTTCCCCCTTTCCTTTCTTCCTGTTTGTCGCAACCAGATGTTGGAGCCCAGGAGCCAGACGCCACCGTCGACGACGACTCCTACTACACCGGAGGTGCCTACTACTACGTGATGCCCGCTAACGACGACCAGGAGTAGTTAGGAGGATCCCAGGCAGGAGGCCTGCGCCTCTTTCGATCTGTATCCCAGTTTGTGCTAGCCTTCTTAAGGCAAACTTGTTTAACTTATGTCTGTACTCAGATATTGTTGCTTCCGCTGACTCGTCTATGATCGAGCTCTTGTATTCGAGCCCTCGAGGCCCCTGGCTTGTAATATGATGCTTGTATGACTTATTTTATTTGTAGAGTTGTGTTGTGATATCTTCCCGTGAGTCCTTGATCTTGATCGTACACATTTGCGTGCATGATTAGTGTACGGTCAAATCGGGGGCGTCACAAGTTGGTATCAGAGCCGACTGCCTGTAGGAACCCCCTTCCACGCTCCTTTGCCGAAGTCGAGTCTAGACATTGCAAAAACTTTTACTAACTTGTCTGTGTGCCTTACGGGCCCACGTCGCCATCGGGTGGTACTAGGATCTTTTACTCCTCGACCTTTACTCTGGGACTCTGAACTCTCTTCTACTCGGGTTAAACGAATTTACTAACTCTGACACTAGGATCCCATTACGACATTCACCCCAAAGTTGGATAAGCCCTAGTTATTCTTTAGAATTGTATTTGAACATTATCCACATTGTCATTTGACTCCTGTGAAAACATCTATGTTTCCAGATGGAACCCACGAGGCAGGTCGTGCGCCACACGACGGCCATTGGTGCCTCAGGATCACCTGCTGTGTTGGTTGAGATGATGACCTATCTGGGTTATCGCTGGCACCCTGAGTACACCGTCTATGAGGAGTATCAGGACTTCAACCAGGAGCAGTACCGTGCCATCGTCCACCTCTACTCTCGGGAGTATGACTCCACTACCGTGCTGCACACTGCTCATGGTGTTGGAGTTACTATCGATATGGCGGTCCACGATGCTGCTTATGCTGCTCTGACACGTCTTCGTGGAGAGTATCAGGAGTTGGATACCTCCCCCTTCAGGCACATTGCTATCGCATCCGATGTTGGTGCGGAGGGTTACTACACTGCTGCCTACTCCACTGTCACCCGAGAGCCCTTCTACCATCAGAACCTGGTTCTGCATGCTGATGGGCTGGATCGAGCTAACCGAGCTCTTCGCCACGGGTTGTACACCACTCGTCAGCACCTCTACCGTGCTCTGACGATGTTGCACCCCTTCGTCGGATCTGGGGAGCTGTCGCGTTCTGCTATCTACCCAGCCAGGACCGTGATGCCCCAGGGCGTCGGCTGGCCAGATGTGGGAGGCTACTCTCCTGCATTGGGTCCTCTCCTGCCACCTGCGCATCGGGTTCCGCACCAGAGTATCCGTGGGCCCCAGGCTACTCGCGTGGAGGTCTTCCCTTCGCGTCACTGCCAGCTGTCGGGCTACACCTACCTCCGCAGTACAGCATGGGACTGACGTAGACTTGCTTATTAGTGTTAGCTGCATTCGCCGCGAGCCTGTGTGCCGCCTATGATGACTTAGCCTATGTACCGAACTCCGCGTAACGAACTCTATGCTGATCTCTTTTGTAAGATATGCCGACTACTATGTAGTATCTATCATGCTACGTTCGTTGTGCATGTTTCATCATGAATGATTCTTGTTTTTACGATTCCTCAATGCTGAACTACCCCTGTTAAATATTAGCAGGATGGTTAGACCAGGTGGTCGTGGTCGTGGTGGCAACGCCCCACCACCACCTGAGTACATGGCTGGGATGATGCAACAGTTTGAGCTGAATCGTCAGTTCATGGAGAATATTATGGCTCAGTTTCCCCGCCCCAATATGAACCATCAGCCAACCCAAGTGACCCTGCAGGATTTCATGCGCCTGAACCCAACTGTGTACCGCAGCTCAACTCAGCCTCTGGATGCTGATGACTGGCTCCGTGACATCACCTATGAGATGGAGTCTGCTGATGTAGCCCCTGCCAGCTATGTCACCTTTGCTTCCTTCTTCCTGAAAGGACCCACAGCTCAGTGGTGGGATAGCCACAGGCGTACTCTGCCAGCTGGAACAATCATCACCTGGCCAGACTTCCAAACTGCCTTCCGTGCTCGCTTCATTCCTCAGGGAGTTATGGACCGGAAGAAGCGTGAGTTCCGCAACCTCACCCAAGGCAATAAAACTGTGGAAGCTTACCAGCGGGAGTTTCTGGACTTGTCCCGCTATGCTGAAGAGGACATTGCAACCGATGCACGCAGACAGGAGAAGTTCCATGATGGCCTTCAAGCTGACATCAAGCTCGCACTTTTAGTGCATGACTTTGCTGATTTCGCCACCCTGGTGAACAAGGCCATCAATGTCGAAACTGGTCTGCAAGAATACCAGGGCTCTCACAGGAGCAACCGTGACACGGGCTCATCTTCGGGCCCACCTTCACAGAAGCGTAAGATATGGATTCCCAACAGTATGTACCAGCCAAATGCACCTGCCCCAAGGCAGACGTATGCTGCACCTCGTCTGCCTGCTCCTCCAACTAGGCACACAAGAATTCCAGCTCCACCGCCACAAGCTCCTGTTCCCACTCCCAATAATGGTCTCTGCTACAAGTGTGGACAACCAGGTCACCGAGCTAGGGATTGCAATCAGAACCAGAATCAACTGGCCCTCCCAGCAACTGGCCGTGGAAGCAACCAGCCTCGTAACAACAGTGCCAAGTCTTATGGTCGTGTTCATGCCAACCATGTTGATCTCAATGAAGTTCTAGACCAGCCTGCTACCCTGATGGGTACACTCCTCGTAAATTCAGTACCAGCATCTGTTTTATTTGATACGGGAGCATCACATTCTTTCATATCAGCTGAGTTTGCATTCATGCATGGCATTAAATACGAAGAGATGAACACTGCGATTGTGGTACACACCCCTGCGGGCCAGTGTCAAACCTCTATGGTTAGTCACAACGTTCCCGTTGAAATTGAAGGACTGGAATTCCTTGCCTCCCCCATCGTACTAAAATCCTGTAGCATCGACCTCATTCTGGGAATGGATTGGTTGAAAGCGCATACTGCTTCTATAGTTTGCGCCACTAAGGTCGTCCATCTGCTACACCCTTCTGACGAAATAATAGCTTACCAAGCTCATCTAGTTCAGAACGCCGAGGCACGACTTTATGCCTTGAACGCGTTGAACGCTGCACCACTCGAGGGCATTGAAAACATTCCCGTCGTTCGTGAATTCCAAGACGTCTTCCCAGAAGAACTTCCAGGGATTCCTCCTGCTAGAGCTGTCGAATTCATCATCGACTTGAAACCCGGCACTACCCCTATAGCTAAACGACCCTACAAGATGCCGCCGCATGAACTCATTGAGCTTAAGGAGGAAATCGACAAATCTCTTGTCAAAGGTTTCATTCGCCCAAGTTGCTCTCCTTGGGGAGCACCTTCTCTCTTTGTTAAGACGAAGGACGGGACAAACCGATTGGTCCAAGACTACCGTCCTATAAACCAAGCTACCATTCAGAATAAATACCCTCTCCCTCGGATCAATGATCTTTATGATCAACTGGCTGGCTCATCAGTGTTCTCCAAACTCGACTTGAGGTTGGGTTACCACCAGATCCGTGTTCGTGAGGAGGACATCCCAAAAACCGCCTTCGTGACTCGGTATGGATCATACGAGTACACCGTCATGTCATTCGGCTTAACGAATGCTCCAGCCACCTTCTCTCGTCTGATGAATTATATATTCATGGATTACCTCGACAAGTTTGTCGTGGTTTATCTGGACGATATCCTTGATTTTCCAAGAACGAGGAAGAACATGCTGGACATCTGCGTCTTGTGCTGGAGAAGCTTCGAGAACATCAACTGTATGCCAAGTATTCCAAGTGTGAATTCTGGCTCCCCGAAGTAACCTATCTTGGGCATGTCATCTCCAAGGATGGTATTGCCGTCAACCCTGAACGAGTTCAGGCTATTCTCGATTGGACTCCTCCGAAGAACGTCAAGCAAGTCCGAAGTTTTCTCGGTCTCGCCAGCTATTGCCGTCGATTCGTCGAGAACTTCTCCAAGATTGCCAGGCCCCTGACTAGTCTGTTGCATAAGGGTGTCAAGTTTGACTGGACAGACAAGTGTCAGGAAAGTTTCCAGGCGCTCAAAGACAAGTTGACTTCTGCCCCCGTACTTGCTCCACCTGATACTAAGAAGGACTTCGTCATTTACTGCGATGCTTCCCGCCAAGGATTAGGCTGTGTCCTAATGCAAGAGCGCAGAGTGATTGCTTATGCCTCTCGTCAATTGCGCCCTCACGAAGAAAACTACCCAGTTCATGACCTCGAGCTTGCTGCTGTCATTCATGCACTGAAGCAGTGGCGACATTACCTTCTCGGTAATCGTTGCGAGATCTTCACCGACCATCAAAGTCTGAAGTATCTGTTTACTCAGCCAGATTTGAACCTACGCCAGCAAAGATGGATGGAGACTATTGCAGACTTTGACGTGGGTATATCCTATACCCCCGGCAAGGCTAATGTAATGGCTGATGCCTTGAGCCGCAAGTCTTACTGCAAACACCTCCAGGTCCACAAAGTTCAGCCCTCGCTTACCGAAGAATTTAGAAGGCTGAACCTCCATATTGTTCCCCCGGGATCACTCGCTCCCCCTCCCGAAGGTTTCCCCAAACAGAACCTCCATGTTGTTTCCAAGGGTTCTCTCAATACCCTGGTTGCGAAATCAGATCTTGTGGACACCATCAAATGGATACAGAAGTGTGACGATGAAGTCCTCAAGATTAAGCGCGACCTCAAAAGAGGAAAGCCCTCATTCTTCGCTATCGCCGACGATGGCGCCTTGTATTTCAAAGGCCGCCTAGTGGTACCATGTTCGAAGAAAAACCTGGATAAGACTAAAAGGGTTATGCAAGAAGCTCATGATACGCCTCTGTCCATCCATCCTGGTAGTACAAAGATGTACCAGGATATTCGTCAAAGATTCTGGTGGTCTAATATGAAGCAGGATATTGCTCGTTATGTTGCTGAGTGTGACGTTTGTCGCCGAATCAAAGCAGAGCATCAAAGGCCTGCTGGAACTCTGCAACCTATCTCTATTCCTGAATGGAAATGGGACCATGTTGAAATGGACTTCGTCACTGGATTTCCCAAATCGCAGAAAGGTAATGATGCTATTCTTGTCGTCATTGACCGGCTTTCCAAAGTCGCCCATTTTCTGGCGGTCAAAGAGACAATCACTGCTAGTCAGCTTGCTACTCTCTACATGGCCAGAATTGTTTCACTTCACGGTATTCCACTGGTTATCAGTTCAGACCGTGGCAGCTTATTCACTTCAAGGTTTTGGGAGAGTTTCCAAGGAGCTATGGGAACTCATCTGTCGTTCAGTACTGCATTTCATCCTCAGTCGCAAGGACAGGTTGAACGTGTCAACCAAGTTCTCGAAGACATGCTTCGAGCTTGTGTAATATCATTCGGCAAGAAATGGGAGGAATCTCTTCCATATGCCGAGTTCTCTTATAATAATAGCTATCAAGCTAGTCTGAAGATGTCCCCCTTCGAAGTGCTATATGGACGAAAGTGTCGAACCCCTCTGAACTGGTCAGAAACTGGGGAATGTCCACTCTTCGGTCCGGATATTATCCAAGAGGCCGAAGAACAAGTTCGCATTATTCGCGAGAATCTCAAGACTGCTCAGTCACGTCAGAAAAGTCAGTATGACCGTCATCACCAAGACATGGTCTATCAACCTGGCGAAAAGGCTTATCTTCGAGTTACACCAATGAAGGGTGCACACCGCTTCGGGATCAAAGGAAAGCTAGCTCCCCGCTATATTGGTCCTTTCACTATTCTCGAAAGGCGTGGAAAGGTGGCATATCAACTGGAGCCTCCGCCGAACCTTTCTCAGGTTCACGATGTGTTCCACGTGTCGCAACTTCGACGCTGCTTCAAGGACCCAATCCGAGCAGTGGATCATGAAGTGCTTGAATTGCAACAAGACCTCTCCTATAAAGAGCATCCGGTCCGCATTCTCGACCAAGCTGAACGCCGCACCCGTCAGAAGGCGATCAAGTTCCTCAAGGTCCAGTGGTCGAATCACTCTGAAGACGAAGCCACCTGGGAACGCGAGGATCGTCTTCGCGATGAATACCCTGCACTGTTTCCTTCTACCTCCTAAATCTCGGGACGAGATTTCTTGTAGTGGAGGAGATTTGTAACGCCCGGATAATCTTGCTACAGAAATCCCACGCTAATCATGCCATGTCATCCCGATTACTATTGCTAAACGCCTGTTAGTTCAAACCGCGTCAACTTCAAGTTTAAAATTAAAATTAATGTCGGCAATAAAAGTTTTCAAAATTTGAAACAAAAATGTTCGGTGGTTGCCAAATATTACACCGGTAATTATGGTGAGGTAAACACCTTTTTATAAAATGCCTAAATACTTTTAGATGAATTAAACAGGAAAGAAATAATAAAAGAAAATACAAAAGGGGAAAACAAAAGAAAAGGAAAAGAGAGAGAAAGCCCCCCCTCCCTGGGCCGTGGCCCAACTGGGCCAACCCAACCGGCCTAGCCGGCCACCCCACCAGGCCGGCCCACCTCCCCTCCTACTATCCCTCCCACCGTGACCTAACCCATCCCACGATCCCCACTTCCTCTCCCCACGTCTCCCTCATCCTCCCACTCCGCCGCCACACACACGCACGCACGCACACTCGGTGGTGCGGGCACCCGAGCCGCCGCACCCCTGAGGCCGCCGCCCGCCGGCGCCGGGAACCGCCACCCACTCGCGCCCCCCCTCGCTCTTCCCCCTCCTCCCTGATCCAGATCGGATCGGGGGAACGGACCCTGCGGCGACGACTGCGCCGCCCCCACGCCGCCTGGGCCGCGCCGGCATGCTCCCCCGCCGGACTGCCTCCCGCTCTGCCGCTCGTCCCCGTCGTCCCCCCCCCCCCGAACTTCTCCGAGCCCGCTGCCAGTTTCCCGGCACCCGACGTGAGGCCCTCCCTCCTTCTCCTATGCCCCACCCCGTACTGCATCACCATGCACGCCGCTCGGGGCCGCGCCTCGCACCCCGCCCGCTGCGCCGTTGCTGCCTTACCCCGCACGCGCCGTCCCGCGTGCTCCGCTGGCCTCCTTGTCGCGAGCCTCGTGCGCCTCCCCCCCTGCTTGTTGCTGCTCCGGCGCGGCTCCGCCCGCGCCACCGCGCAGCCACGGCGCTCCCCGCCTCTGCTGCTCCTTCCCCGTGCGACGCGCTATCGCCTCTCCCCCTCCTGTGCCTTGTCCGCCTTGGCCTCGCCACCACTGCCTGCAGCTACTGCTGCTCCGCTGCCGTGTGCCATCTACCGCGATGGCCCGCCGCGCTACTGGTCTCGCCGCTCGTTGCCGCCCGAAAGGCCTCCGGTGGCCGCCCGCGCATCGCCGCGGCCTCGCCCCGCTGCCTCACGAGCGGGCTCGACCCCGTACGGGTTGCGCCCGCTGCCCGCCTGCCTGTCGCCCGCTATTGGCCCCTGTGCCTATGGCGAACGGGGCCCACCCTGAGAACGAAAAAAAAGAGAAAAGGAATTAAAAATAAATAATAAATAAAATTATTAAGTTAATTAATTAATTAAAGGATTAATTAACTTAATTAATCTTGCTTAATTAACCTAATTAATTAACTAAACTAATCAAACCTGTTTAGTTAGCCTGAGACTATGACAGGTGGGTCCCACTGGACCCACAGACCAGCTTGACTTTGGTCAGCTGGGTTTGACCTGCTGACGTCATGGTGATGTCATGCTGACATCACCTTTCACTGTTCTGGATAATGTTCATTTTAAATAATTAAATAAATTTCAAAAATGCCTAAAACTTTGATAAATCATAGAAAATAAACCGTAGCTCAGATGAAAAAACTTTGTACATGAAAGTTGCTCAGAACGACGAGGCGAATCCGGATACGCAGCCCGTTTATCCACCACACATCCCTAGCATAGCAAACACGCAACTTTCCCCCTCCGGTTCACCGGTCCGAAAACGCGAAACACCGGGGATACTTTCCCGGATGTCATCCCCCTTCACCGGTATCGCCTACTACCGCGTTAGGGCACCTCTAACGCCGTTACTTGTCATGTCATGCATCACTATGCATATGCTTGCATTATATTTATTGTTTCTTCCCCCTCTTCTCTCGCTAGACACCGGGACCGACGCCGCTGCTACCCAGTACGACTACGGAGTTGACGACCCCTCTCTCTTGCCAGAGCAACCAGGCAAGCCCCCCCCCCTTTGATCACCAGATATTGCCTACTCTTCTCTATACTGCTTGCATTAGAGTAGTGTAGCATGTTACTGCTTCCCGTTAATCCTATATTGATGCATAGCCTGTCCTTGCTACTACTGTTGTTACCTTTACCCGCAATCCTAATGCTTAGTATAGGATGCTAGTTTATCATCAGTGGCCCTACATTCTTGTCCGTCTGCCATGCTATACTATCGGGCCGTGATCACTCGGGAGGTGATCACGGGTATATACTATATACTTTATACATGATACATGTGGTGATTAAAGACGGGTCGGCTCGTAGGAGCACCCGCGAGTGGATCTTTGAGGCGGAGCGACAGGGCAGGTTCCAACCACCTAGGAGAGAGGTGGGCCTGGCCCTGGTCGGCGTTCGCGGATACTTAACACGCTTAACGAGTTCTAGGTATTTGATCTGAGTCTGGCCATTTGGTCTATACGCACTAACCATCTACGCGGGAGTAGTTATGGGTATCCCGGCGTCGTGGTATCAGCCGAAGCCTTCGTGACGTCAGCGACTGAGTGGCGCGCGCCGGATTGGAACGTAAGCCTGCTCTTGTATTAAGGGGGCTAGTTCTGCTTCCGGCCACGTTCGCAACGTGCAGGTGTGCTAAGGGCGATGGGCCCAGACCCCTGTGCGCTTAGGTTTAGACCGGCGTGCTGACCTCTCTGTTGGTCTAGGTGGGGCTGCGACGTGTTGATCTTCCGAGGCCGGGCATGACCCAGGAAAGTGTGTCCGGCCAAATGGGATCGAGCGTGTTGGGGTATGTGGTGCACCCCTGCAGGGAAGTTAATCTATTCGAATAGCCGTGATCTTCGGTAACAGGACGACTTGGAGTTGTATCTTGACCTTATGACAACTAGAACCGAATACTTAATAAAACACACCCTTCCAAGTGCCAGATACAACCGGTGGTCGCTCTCTCACAGGGCGACGAGGGGAGGATCATCGGTTAGGATTATGCCATACGATGCTGCTTGGAGGACTTCAGTCTACTCTCTTCTACATGCTGCAAGACGGAGGCTGCCAGAAGCGTAGTCTTCGAAAGGACTAGCTATCCCCCTCTTATTCCGGCTTTCTGCAGTCCAGCCCACATATAATAGCCTTATTCCAGTTGATACCAATGCATACATATGTAGTGTAGCTCCTTGCTTGCGAGTACTTTGGATGAGTACTCACGGTTGCTTTCTCCCCCTTTTTCCCCCTTTCCTTTCTTCCTGGTTGTCGCAACCAGATGTTGGAGCCCAGGAGCCAGACGCCACCGTCGACGACGACTCCTACTACACCGGAGGTGCCTACTACTACGTGATGCCCGCTGACGACGACCAGGAGTAGTTAGGAGGATCCCAGGCAGGAGGCCTGCGCCTCTTTCGATCTGTATCCCAGTTTGTGCTAGCCTTCTTAAGGCAAACTTGTTTAACTTATGTCTGTACTCAGATATTGTTGCTTCCGCTGACTCGTCTATGATCGAGCTCTTGTATTCGAGCCCTCGAGGCCCCTGGCTTGTAATATGATGCTTGTATGACTTATTTTATTTGTAGAGTTGTGTTGTGATATCTTCCCATGAGTCCTTGATCTTGATCGTACACATTTGCGTGCATGATTAGTGTACGGTCAAATCGGGGGCGTCACACGGATCCCCCATGGCAGCAGCAGCAGACGGACCCCTGTGTGAGGTGCTAGGGTGGTCCAATTGTCCTTCTTCTTCAGACGCTTGATCTCATGAGAAACCAAGTCTCCAGTTTCTAGCAACACTCTGGGATAAGTCTGTGCCCATGCCCTCTCAATGAGCCTCATGATGAATGGACCATATATAGGGCACTTGCGCTCAGACACGGCAGAGAGAAGTTCAAACCACATGACATGAGAAATATCCAGGCTCTCTCCAGTGCTTGCTTCCTTCTCATGCTGACAGAAAAGGAGCATGTCCACGAGGTAAGAGTGGACCATATCCAGATTCCTGATCCGAGGGAAGAGAGTCTCACGGAAGATGCGATGAAGAATGTCCAGATATGGAGACAGCTCATAGGTCTTCTTCTCAGTTACTGGGTGAACTTTCACAGTGCATTAGGGCCAAAGGGCTTGCTTGTGGGTGGACGTTGCATTGCGGTGAGGGCGGAAACCGACAGGAGTCCCAAGCCTGTGATCCACCACATCAAGTAACTCCATGAAAGCCTTTCACTTGACGGAAAGCAGCTTGCCATTGGTCATCCATGTCAGAGTCCTGTCGACATCCGTCCCAAGATGGACGGTGGCATAGAATTGAGCCACCAAATCCGCATCGAAATCCTTGTTGAATTGCATGATCCTGAGAATGTTCAGCTGAGTGCACATCTGAAGGGCTTCGCCAAAGTACTCCGGGTCCTTCTCCATAGCATCAGTGTCAATGGAGCGAACATCAACAAAAAGATTCTTCTTGGCCTTGATCACATCAAAGTAGATGGCAAACTGAAAACGGTTCCAGAACGGGCGGTTGACCAAAGTGGGTTCTTGGTCCACCGCATAGGGGTTGCGGCGACGCTTCTCCCAAAACTCCTTGTTGGTCATCTCAGTCACAGTCTTCCCCTTTGTCTTGTTGGCGGATCGCTTCGATTGCTGAGGAGGTGGAGGAACACTTGCATATGCACTTGCTGAAGGCGGTTGGGTGCTCGAGGAACCACCGGCTGGCTCTGAGGTGTGGTAGCATTTGGATGTAGCACGCCCGGGGTTGATACGGCGACCTTGCTGCTCGGAATGGTCATCACCTGGAGCCAAACACAAGAACACGCAAAACAACCAGAAATAACGAGCATAAGCCACAACAAAAATGATCAAGGTAAAGCAGGAATATGATGGAATTTGACATGCAGCGGTAGTACCGTGACATGCCCGCGGTAGTACCGCCTCAAGCGGTAGTACCGCCCCAAAGAGAGCGGTATTACCGCTCGAGGTCAAGCAGTAGTACCGCTCCAACGAGAGCGGTAGTACTGCTTGAGGAGAAGAAACAGCAGTTTCCTACCGCACGAGGCGGAGAAACAGCGGTTTCCTACTACAGTGGTCAGATCCGGCACTACCAGCCTACCAAGTTCAAAAATATTCCTACCAAACTCTAATCGAGATAGTCTAGTTGCCTTCTCCAACCAACTCAAGCGTAGATTTAGCCAAAAATCTAGAGATGCAACCACCATTGCCCCTAAGAAACAAGATCTGAAAATGAGACAAAAGAAAAGAAGGAACGGGGGCAATACCGGCATCCATGGCAAGAGAACGAGGTGGGGATCGACTCCACCAAAGGAAATGGAGAGGGACGCCCCGGAGACGGAGATCCGCCGGAGCCCTCCTGCGGCGAGTGGAGGCTGGAGAGAGGAAGAGGAAAGAGGGGGCGAAGTGAATGGGTATGGGGGAGAAGAAACCTCCCCCTGCCCCGACTTAACCCCCTGGTCCCGTCCCTCAGCGGTAGTACCGTGCTGGGGGGGCGGTAGTACCGCGCACCACCAGCGGTAGTACCGCCCAGCACGCCACGGCAACCAAACAAACAAGGCTTTTGCTCGAAGGAAAGACAAAAACGGCAAGAAAAAGAGCACACCAGCAAACGATCAAGACACACCTCTTCAAAAGAGGGCGGTGGCCGAGGCCACCTATGTTTGAGTCAAGAGGTATGGCACCGCGAAGATTTTAACCTTGGGCCCATGACCAAAACTCGTCTTTGAAGCACAAGTACCATCAACAATGGCTAAAGTGAAAGACTTGATCAATTTATGCATTATGGGGGGAGGGAGAGTTCATTGAGAGAACAACACTCCCCCTATGTCCATGCCTACACCTAAACTAGACAACAAAATGAGCGTGGTGGGGTGTGCAAGGGTTCAAGCCACATTGCTCGAATCAATGATATTTAGCTCATGCCTTAACTCGCGAAATCTTGCTTCATCCAAGGGCTTCGTGAAAATATCTGCAAGGTTGTGATGAGTGTTGACATAGTTGAGCTCGATCTCTCCTCGCCTAATGTGATCCCGGATGAAGTGATACCGAATCTCAATATGCTTCGTCTTGAAGTGTTGCACCGGGTTGAGAGAGATCTTGATGGCACTTTCATTGTCACACCAAAGAGGCACTTTGTCACAAGTGACACCATAATCCTTTAAAGTTTGCCTCATCCATAGGAGTTGTGCACAACAACTACCGGCGGCAACATACTCCGCCTCAGTAGATGAGAGAGACACACAACTTTGCTTTTTGGAAGACCAACTTACCAAAGAGCAATTAAGGAATTGGCACCCTCCGGAAGTGGACTTCCTATCCACTTTGTCCCCCGCCCAATCGGAATCCGAGTACCCTACAAGCTTGAAGTTTGATCCTCTTGGGTACCATAAGCCAAAGTTTGGGGTATGAGCCAAATATCGAAAGATTCGTTTAACCACCACATAGTGACTTTCCTTAGGTGCGGCTTGAAACTGTGCACAAATTCCCACACTCAATATGATGTCCGGTCTAGATGCACAAAGGTAAAGCAAGAATCCAATCATGGAACGATATACCTTTTGATCCACCACTTTACCATTGGGATCTAAGTCAAGTTGGCACTTGGTGGGCATTGGAGTGGAAGCCGGCTTGACATCACTTAGCTTGAATCTCTTGAGCATGTCTTGAGTGTATTTGGATTGATTGATGAAGGTTCCTTCTCTTCTTTGCTTCACTTCGAAATCTAGAAAGAACTTCAACTCTCCCATGGAGGACATCTCGAACTTTGAGGTCATGAGAGCGGCAAATTCTTCATTGAAAGCTTTGTTAGGAGAACCAAAGATAATATCATCAACATATAATTGGCACACAAACAACTCCCCTTTGACCTTCTTAGTAAAAAGAGTGGGGTCGATTAGCCCAACTTCAAAACCACGGTCTTGTAACAACTCGGTAAGGTGGTCATACCACGCATGTGGGGCTTGTTTAAGGCCATAGAGTGCCTTATCGATTTGATACACATGATCGGGAAAGTAGGGATCCTCGAACCCGGGGGGTTGCTTGACGTAAACCAATTCATTAATAGAACCATTAAGAAAAGCACTCTTCACATCCATTTGTTGTAACTTAAAGTTATGATGAGAAGCATATGCAATCAACATGTGAATGGATTCAAGACGAGCAACGGGAGCAAAGGTTTCACCATAGTCGATACCCTCGACTTGGGAGTAGCCTTGTGCTACCAAACGAGCCTTGTTGCGAATGATAATCCCATGGGCATCTTGCTTGTTCTTAAATATCCACTTGGTTCCTATGACATTGTGATTCTCGGTTGGTCTTGGCACCAATCTCCACACTTTGTTGCGCTCAAAGTTGTTGAGTTCTTCATGCATGGCATTGAGCCAATCCGGATCTTCTAGCGCTTCATAGACCTTGTGGGGTTCCGCACAAGAGACAAACGCGTGATGCTCACAATAATTTGCTAATTGTCTACGAGTGCTTACCCCCTTTCTTAAGCTTCCAAGCACATTCGTCATGAGATGATCCTTGGTGGAGAGCTTGGAAGCAACCTTGGCGGCACGACGCTCTAATTCCTCCTCGGGGGAGAGACGAGGAGTGGTCACTTGATCATCTTGAGCGTCGTCTTGGGCTTGTTCTTGTTCTTGAACTTGCTCAGAGGAGAGAACTTGACCTTGGGCATCACTTGATGTGTCAACACCGTCTTGAGCGTGATCTTGCCCTTGGTCATGTTCTTGAAGATGAGGGCCTTCATGTTGAACCTCGGAAGCGTGTGGGACTTGGGTTGGTGATGGCTCCACTTGAGTGGAGCTTTGTCCTTCTCCTTCGGCCAAAAGGGGTTCCTCAATGGGTAGGATAAAGCCAACACCCATTCTTCTTATGGCTTGGGGAGGAATTTCATCACCTACATCACAAGTGCCACTTTGCTCCACTTGGGAGCCGTTATTCTCATCAAACTCCACGTTACACGTCTCCTCAATAAGTCCCATGGATTTATTGGGGACACGGTAAGCATGAGAGTTTGTAGCATAGCCAACAAATATGCCCTCATAAGCTCTAGTCTCAAATTTAGACAACCAAACACCTTTCTTGAGAATGAAACACTTACACCCGAATACCTGGAAGTACTTGAGGTTGGGCTTGTTACCGGTGAGTATCTCGTATGGAGTCTTGTTCAAGCCCTTGCAGAGGTAGAGCCGATTGGATGCATGACACGCGGTGTTGATGGCTTCGGCCCAAAAGTTGTACAAAGACTTGAAATCCGCCATCATGGTCCTTGCCGCATCCATCAACGTACGGTTCTTCCTCTCTGCAACACCGTTCTGTTGAGGGGTGTAGGGTGCAGAATATTGATGCTTGATTCCCTCATCACTAAGAAACTCATCCAAGGTGTAATTCTTGAACTCGGTGCCGTTGTCACTTCTTATTGTCAAGATCTTTGCATTGTGTTGACGTTGTGCTTCATTTGCAAAGTCAATGATGGTTTGTTGGGTCTCGCTCTTCCTCTTGAAGAAAAACACCCACGTGTACCTTGAGTAGTCATCCACAATCACCAAGCAATACTTCCTACCTCCAAGACTATCGAAGGATGGAGGCCCAAAGAGATCCATGTGAAGGAGCTCCAAAGGCCTCTTTGAATAAATGATAGTCGTGGGAGGGTGAGCCTTCTCATGTAGCTTTCCTTCGATACAGGCACTGCAAGCACGATCTTTAGCAAAACTAGCATTCGTTAGTCCACGGACATGGTCCCCCTTGAGGAGACTTTGCAAAGATCTCATATTGACATGGGCTAAACGGCGATGCCAAAGCCATCCCACATCAATAGCCATTAGGCATGTCGCGGTCTTAGTGGGTCGCTCCGAAAAGTTAATCACATATAGACCGTTCTCGACATGCCCAACAAAAGCTACTTTAAGAGTCTTGCTCCACAAGAGGGCCACGGTATCGATATCAAAGAAAGTGGCAAAGCCCATGATTGCAAGTTGACGAACGGAAAGTAAATTGTATGCAAGGGACTCAACAAGCATGACCTTCTCGATCGTGAGATCATGAGAGATGACCACCTTGCCAAGTCCCAATACCTTAGAAGATGAGGCATCGCCCCACTCGACATTGGTGGGCATAGATGGAACCTTGTGCACGTCCACCACCCAGTCCTTGCTTCCAGTCATATGATTTGTAGCTCCGCTATCGAGCAACCATGATCCCCCACCGGAAGCAAACACCTACAAGAGATCAATGCTTGGTTTTAGGTACCCATTTTGTAATGGATCCTTTGATGTTAGTGACAAGGGTTTTTGGAACCCAAATAGACCATTCAATGTATTCATGAGGAGAACCAACAAATTTGGCATAAACATGCCCATCACTAGCACGGCATAACACATAAGAAGGATTAAAATCGCCGGCTTTATTGGGAGGGGTGACATTGCCCTTCTTGACATTGTTCTTCTTATTCTCCTCGGAGGCACTCTCTCCCTCCTTCACAAAGGTTTGCATGAGAGGAGGAGGTCGTTTGGTCTTGTCATTCTTCTTCTTGTTCTTGGAGTCGGGCACGTACCCAACCCCTTCCTTGGCCACAACTCCCTTTTGGTTGATCAAGAGATCGTTGAGGTTCTTATTGCCTTGTATGCAAGTCGCAAGACCTCTCTCAAGTTGCCCCTTTAGCTTAGCGTTCTCCTCAATGAGATGCACATGCTCACAACACGGGTTAGTAGCATTTGCATTATCAATTAACATCATACAAGGGAAAGTGGCTTTTTCCTTGGTTAGCTTTACTTGAAGTTGATCATGAGACTCTTTGAGGCTAGCATGAGCACCCTTCAAGACCTTGTGAGCCTTGTCAAGTAGATCAAACTCCTCTTTGAGTCTAGCAAGATCAACCTCAAGTTCGGCCTTCTCGGAGTTTAGCACATGAGAAACTATGAGGACATGATCATAATCTTTCTTTAACTTAACATGATCAACGTTGTGTGACTCCTCAAGAGCCAAACGAAGACCACGCTCTTCCTCAAGAGCATTGGAAAGATCCGAAATCTCATCGGCATAGTCACGACTATGCCCTTCCATCTTAGTGACGGTGTCTTCGTGAGCCTCGATCATGTCATTGGCTTCACCAAGTTGTTCCAAGAGAGCAACAAAGTGCTTCTTGGACTTTCCCTTGAGTTTTCCCATAAAGGCCTCAAACTCGTTAGCCTGCACATTAGCTCCCTCAAGTTCATTAATGCTATCCATCGGAGAAGGATGATTAATGATGGTAGTTTTGATATTGGGGGTTACCTTGTTGGTGGCTTTAGCCATGAGGCACTTGGCGGTGATGCTCTTATTGGGTGAGTCGAAGAGAGACACCCGTGAAGTCGTCGCAATGGCAACGGAGTCCATGGCAATCGACTCATCATCTTCATCATCGTCATCATCCTCATTGTACTCTTCTTGTACAACCAATGCCTTGGAAGGAGTCTTCTTGGTGAAGTTGTTCTTGTTGGGGAACGACTTGGCCTTGTCCTTTCGGATGAGCTTGCCACCATTGTTTTCCCTCTTCTCATACGGGCATTCCGCAACAAAATGACTCACATTGCCGCAATTGTAGCAAGTCCTTACACGTTGCTTGCCCCTCGTGCCACTTGAGTTGTTTTTGCTAAAGTTTGGCCTCGAGTTTTTCTTGCTCCAAAATTGCCTTGAAGCAAGTGCCATGTGTTCATGATATGCATACTTCGTGTCTTCGGGGTTGCTCTCCTCTTCTTCCTCTTCTTCTTCTTCAACGGTGAGCTTGGCCTTCAATGCAAGGTTAGGCTTCTTTGCCTGCTGAGAAAGGAGCACCGCATTGTCGGCGGTCTTGTCCAAAATGTTCATGGCCACAAACTCATCCAACACTTCGCTTGAGGTCAAAGTGTGGAAGTCCGGTCTTTGACGAATGACGGAGGACATGGCCTTGTGATGGGGCATCATTGCCTTGAGGAATTTGCGCTTGATCCAATTGTCATCCATGTCCTTGCTCCCGTGATCTCGTAGTGAGACCGCGAGTTTGGTTACTCTCCGATAAAGCTCACGAGGTTCTTCATCTTCTTTCATTGCAAACTCATCGGCCCCATCTTGTACCACTTCATAGTTGGAGCGTTGAATGCTTGCGCTTCCCCGGTAGAGAGAGACAACACAATGCCATGCATCTTTGGCAAAGGCGAAGGGACAAAGATGAGGTAGGTCTTCGGGTGGAATTGCATCTTGAATGATGAAGAGAGCATTCTCATTGAATTGATTGTCCGCGGCTTCTCGAGAAGTGAAGTTGCTTGGATCATGTGGATAGAAACCTTCTTCAATTATTCTCCAAAGGTTAGTGTTCACATGATTTAAATGACATTTAAAGCGGTAAACCCAAGAATCAAAATCCTCATTTTTCACAATCTTAGGGGGAGGACCGGCATGATTCAAATGAGTGGAAGGAACCGGTCCACCATAAACAAGTGGTGGTTCCACATGGGCAAAGATGCCGGTGCCATTCTTACCACTAGAAGAAGGAGCCTTTTCACTACTAGCTTCCCCCTTGTCGGGGATAGCATCCGTCACCTTGTTGGCGGGGTCACCCACTTCCAACGGTGCGGTGGATAGTTTAAGCCCCTCAAGAAATTTAGTAAACATGCTTTCAACTTCAGGCGTCATGGAGGTTTTCAATGTCTCCAAGGCCACATTGAACTCCTCACGAGAGATCGAGGTTCCCCCATCTCCCGTAGACGAGATCGGATTCACACCGGAGTGTTCCTCCACACCATCTACGGTATCAACCATACTCTTTGGACGGTAAAGTCCTTAATAAAGAGACGAGGCTCTGATACCAATTGAAAGGATCGATATGGTTGACTAGAGGGGGGTTGAATAGGCAACTACCAATTTTTAACTTATCTTAATCAAATTAAACTTTGCATCAAGGTAGGTTGTCTAGATGTGCAACTAGGTGAGCAACCTATATGATGCAATACCAACAAGCAAACAAGCAAGCAAGAGAAGTAACACTAAAGAGCTTGCACAAGTAAAGGTAAGAGATAACCAAGAGTGGATCCGGTGAAGACGAGGATGTGTTACCGAAGTTCCTTCCCTTTGAGGGGAAGTACGTCTCCGTTGGAGCGGTGTGGAGGCACGATGCTCCCCAAGAAGCCACTAGGGCCACCGTATTCTCCTCACGCCCTCACACAATGCGAGATGCCGTGATTCCACTATTGGTGCCCTTGAAGGCGGCGACCGAACCTTTACAAACAAGGTTGGGGCAATCTCCACAACTTAATCGGAGGCTCCCAACAAAACCACGAAGCTTCACCACAATGGACTATGGTTCCGTGGTGACCTCAACCGTCTAGGGTGCTCAAACACCCAAGAGTAACAAGATCCGCTAGGGATGAGTGGGGGAATCGAAAATCCCTTGGTGGAAGTGTAGATCGGGGCCTTCTCAACCACTCCCGAGCAAATCAACAAGTTTGATTGGCTAGAGAGATAGATCGGGCGAAAATGGAGCTTGGAGCATTTAATGGAGCTTGAGCAATAAATGGAGCTTGGGGGAGGAAGAGGTAGGTCAAAGAGAAGAAGGGGACTCCCTTTTATAGTGGGGGCAACAATCCAACCGTTGCCCCCCCACCAACCAGCCCCGCACAGGGTGGTCCTACCGCTGAGGGGGCGGTACTACCGCCAGGACAGCGGTACTGCCGTGTCAGCCAGCGGCACTGCCGCGCAGAGGAGACTAGGGGGAATAGGACCCACACGCGGTACTACTGCGGTGGTAGGGGCGGTACTACCGCTCCTGGAACGGTACTACCGCCTCTACAACCGCAACTAGTGCCGCAAAACCCGATACGAGAAAAAGACCCCTCGAGTCGAGGCGGTAGGAGCCACACAGCCCAGCGGTACTACGGCAGCGGGGTCACGGGCGATACTACCGCCGTGGAGCGGTACTGCCGCTTGTGACCCTTCGGTCGTACTACCGCTGGCAGTGCGGTACTACCGCTGGGGCACATAAGAGAGAGAGAGAGAATCTCTCCAAAGATGCTGAGAACGAGGAGGAGGTGCCAGGCACCCCAGCGGTACTATTGTTGTGGAGCCACGGGCGGTACTACCGCTGTGGAGCGGTACTGCCGCTTGTGGCTCCTCAGCGGTACTACCGCTGGGTTGCGCGGTACTACCGCTTGGACCCAGACAGGACAAGGAAGAGAGGAGAGAACTCTACAATGGAATGGAAAAGCTCGGAGGGTGAGAAGCTGATGTGTACATGATGATTCCACCCATGCAATACCCCAGCGGACCCCCTCTTGATAGTACGGTGTCCTCTACGCAACTAGTCCACCGAGAAAGAAACGAAAGAGCTACACCGTCTTGAAATACACTCTGAGGGGAAGAAAGCGTCTCGTGCCACGGGAGAATCTGTGAATTATTCAAAGCACAAGATTAGTCCGCAAACATGTTGTCATCAATCACCAAAACTACCTTGAGAGAGATATGCCGTAACAATTTCTTCCAATGTTCTATTCATATTATATATGGATAAGAAGAAGAAATATGGGGGGGAGAGAAGCCCAGCTGGCCACTTGGGCCTTAGAGCCAGGCCGGCCTGCTTCCCCACTATTCCACCGAGGCCAGCTGACCCCATCCTATCCTAAACCTGGGCCGGCCCACCTGAACCATTCCTAACCCTAGCCCCGACCCTCTTCTCTCTATCTCTCCCTTCCGTTTCCCCTCGCGTCGCCAGGAGGCAGTGAGCGCGTGACAGCGCCCGATCCCATCGCCTCATCTCCCTCGATCCCCTCTGCCTCCTTACGCCACCGACGCCCCAAGCTATCCGCTCTGCGTGCCTCCTCCCCTCCGCAGGCCCCATCTCAGGGCGCCCCTCCACCTTGTGCGAACCGCATGGCCGCGGGCCATGGAGGCCACCGTGCCGACCCTCAAGCGCGTCGCCCTGCGCCCTCGTCCCCGCTGCCAACTCTCCTCGCCGAAGGAGCATCGGGAGGAGTGGAGAACCGCCGTCGTTGCCTCGTTCCCTGCTTCCTCGGGGTCTTCATCGCGAGATCCAGCAAGTCCGGCGCCTCCCCAAGCACAGCGACCGTCTCGGTTACCTCCCGCCGCCAGGACCCTCCAGCAAGCCGTCGTTGCCTCTGCTTAATGGAACGACGCCGCGGCACCCCAGTCACCTGCGACCTCGGGTCGTCTCTGCTTCCTCCTCGCCTCATGTCATGCCTCTGCTCGTGTACGTGTTCACCGCGCCGCCGTCGCAGCGCCTCCCCAAGTTCTGCCCCCTGCCTCGTTCGAACACCTCCACCGGTGCCTCCTCGTACCTCCTCGAGTTTGGCCACATCACGACCCGCAGGACGCCTTCGTGGGTTCTTTTCGCCAAGTACCAACGCCCGCAGATTTTGGGACGCGCCAAGTTCCGGTTAAAGATGTTCAACTTCATCCGATGTGGATTTCGACAAGTACCACGACGCTCGGAGCCCTCAGATACGTCAAGTTTGACTACACTGCGAGACGAAGAACGCCAAGTAACTCTCCGAAAACGAACATGTACCACTACGTCCGGAGGCATCAGATCCGTCAAGTCCAACAACGACTGTTTACAACTATCGGCGACCCCGAATGACTACGAAACGTGAACCTCTACTTCCCCTCCAAAACGTGTCCCACTACCGCCGCCCGAACGTTTACGAAACATGTACCACGACCATCTCTAAAGACCCCATGGACGTCAAGTCCCGTGTCGTGACCCCGAACATCTACGGACATGAACCACTACTTCCCTCAACGACCCGTGAACGACTACTTCCTCTACGAACTGATACGCTTCGAAACGCACGCTTCGAAGGTATAACCCCGAGATGACCGTCCGAGAACGATTGCATGTGTTGTATGAGATGCATGTTTGGATGTTGTATCCGCCCATGAACGCTAGTTGTTCCCTCGTTGACACCGCCATCGAACCGTGGAACCCGGTAACCGGGAGCACCCCACCGTTCATCGCATGACACGCTCCCGTCGCTTCTTCTTTTACACCGGCATCTCAATCGAGTTACCGGAACCGATATGTTGCCGTGGCATCATTTTTAGATTCGTTGCCGTGGCACCCCTTTCGTTTCCGTCATGATGACAAATGCTTCATAATATGCTCGTTATCATCTTCATGTCAACTTTTTCATAAAATTGCATCCAACTTAGTGTATTCTGGATGATGTATGTTTAACTTGTAGTTAGACCTTGATTGTATTCCGTAGTCGGACCTTGATTGTATTTTGGATGATGTATGTTTAACTTGTATTTCTGTGAAGTGGCGATTGTAAGCCAACTCTGTATCCCTTTCTTATTCAGTACATGGTATTGTGTGAAGATTACCCCTCTTGCGACAAACCTACCATGCGGCTATGCCTCTAAGTCGTGCCCCGGCACGTGGGAGATATAGCCGCATCGTGGGTGTTACAAGTTGGTAATCAGAGCCTTCCCCGACTTAGGAGCCCCCTGCTTGATCGAATCGCTAACGTTGTTGAGTCTAGAACAAAATGTTTTGAGTCTTAGGATTATATATATATATATATATATCGGAGAGTAGGATTCTTTTTACTTCTCAGTCCCTTCGTCGCTCTGGTGAGGCCTCCTAACGTAGAGTTTTGACTCTTCTCTCCTCAAATTTCACTAAAAAAATTTAGGATCACGCGGGTATCTTGGAATCATTCCGATAGTTTTATGAAGAGAACATTGTTCTTGGTGCCTCCTGACATTTAGGGGTTGTGGCAGTGTCCCGGGGAGTTGAGCTCCAAGGTGTTGTCGTCACAATTTTATCGTTGCAGTTCTGGAATACCTGAATTCGCCGACATCGAAAATCTCTTCTATGCAGTTGTTGGTGAGATAACCTCGACGCCACCCAGTACTGGGGCGGGAGTTCGGGAATATTGCCATAACTCATATAACGGATGCTTTTCGAAGGTTGAGGTACACAATTTCTGAAGGTTTCTTGGTTATGTGTTGAAGGATGGATACAGCTGGATGTAGGAATTGTTAGTTTGGGTGAGATATTATGATTCCCCTATATCCCCAACACCTGATTGCATAACCAGAAAGTTTCGGGAGTTTATAAGTGGGAATTCAAGTATCACGTAGGATATATTTCCAACAGACACATGATACGATATGGGATCTATCATATGTTTGTTTCCAGCTTATTCTGCAAGCCAATCCTTTGTTTTGTTTGCTTCGAAGTCAAATGTGGATTCCATACCTTTTCTAAGCAATGTTCTCATATTTCTAGGTGAATACTAATCCTTCTTGATCATCGGGGTTGTCATGTCAATTCTTTCCAACCGGTGTGATTTCTCTTCAAGATAATCCTATCATTTTCCCATCCGCAAGATCAACTCAAAGTCTTCTCAACGTTATTTGTTTCATCTGTCCCAAGTTGCCTTTGTTTTCCCTTCCTCCCCTCCCCTTGTTTCTTCAAGGACTCAGATTACTTAATCAAGTATTTATTTTATGGATGTGAAGTCCCTTTATTCTTTTCCGTCAATGTTCTTATCCGGTGATTCTCAGGAAGATACTAACGGAGCTTCAAGCTTATTATTCTTCGTTCTCTTTGTTGGGAACGTAGTAATTTCAAAATTTTCCTACGCACACGCAAGATCATGGTGATGCATAGCAACAAGAGGGGAGAGTGTAGTCTACGTACCCTCGTAGACCGACAGCGGAAGCGTTATGACAACACGGTTGATGTAGTCGTACGTCTTCACGGCCCGACCGATCAAGCACCGAAACTACGGCACCTCCGAGTTTTAGCACACGTTCAGCTCGATGACGATCCCCGGACTCCAATCCAGCAAAGTGTCGGGGAAGAGTTCCGTCAGCACGACGGCGTGGTGACGATCTTGATGTTCTACCGTCGCAGGGCTTCGCCTAAGCACCGCTACAATATTATCGAGGAGTATGGTGGAGGGGGGGCACCGCACACGGCTAAGAGAACGATCACGAAGACCAACTTGTGTGTCTAGAGATGCCCCCCTGCCCCCGTATATAAAGGAGCAAGGGGGAGGCCGGCCGGCCCTTGGGCGCGCCAAGGAGGAGGAGTCCTCCTCCTAGTAGGAGTAGGACTCCCCTCTTTCCTACTCCTACTAGGAGGGGGAAAGGAAGGGGGAGAGGGAGAAGGAAAGGGGGGCGCCGCCCCCCTCTCCTAGTCCAATTCGGACCAGAGGGGGAGGGGGCGCGCGGCCCACCCTGGCCACCCCTCTCTCTCTCCACTAGGGCCCATAAGGCCCATTACTTCTCCCGGGGGGTTTCCGGTAACCCTCCGGCACTCCGGTTTTCTCCGAAATCACCCGGAACACTTCCGGTGTCCGAATATAGCCGTCCAATATATCAATCTTTATGTCTCGACCATTTCGAGACTCCTCGTCATGTACATGATCACATCCGGGACTCCGAACAAACTTCGGCACATCAAAATATATAAACTCATAATGAAACTGTCATCGTAATGTTAAGCGTGCGGACCCTACGGGTTCGAGAACAATGTAGACATGACCGAGACATGTCTCCGGTCAATAACCAATAGCGGAACCTGGATGCTCATATTGGCTCCCACATATTCTACGAAGATCTTTATCGGTCAGACCGCATAACAACATACTTTGTTCCCTTTGTCATCGGTATGTTACTTGCCCGAGATTCGATCGTCGGTATCTCAATACCTAGTTCAATCTCATTACCGGTAAGTCTCTTTACTCGTTTCGTAATACATCATCTCGCAACTAACTCATTAGTTGCAATGCTTGCAAGGCTTATGTGATGTGCATTACCGAGAGGGCCCAGAGATACCTCTCCGACAATCAGAGTGACAAATCCTAATCTCGAAATACGCCAACCCAACATGTACCTTTGGAGACACCTGTAGAGCTCCTTTATAATCACCCAGTTACGTTGTGACGTTTGGTAGCACACAAAGTGTTCCTCCGGCAAACGGGAGTTGCATAATCTCATAGTTATAGGAACATGTATAAGTCATGAAGAAAGCAATAGCAACATACTAAACGATCGGGTGCTAAGCTAATGGAATGGGTCATGTCAATCACATCATTCTCCTAATGATGTGATCCCGTTAATAAAATGACAACACATGTCTATGATTAGGAAACATAACCATCTTTGATTAATGAGCTAGTCAAGTAGAGGCACACTAGTGACGTTTAGTTTGTCTATGTATTCACACAAGTATTATGTTTCCGGATAATACAATTCTAGCATGAATAATAAAACATTTATCATGGTATAAGGAAATAAATAATAACTTTATTATGGGAAAACTTTGTTTCTGCCACTCCAATTTTTGCCAACTTTGCTTATGCCACTCTAGAATTTGACATTTCACTCTTGTCACTCTTAGCTTTTGATAATATATCACTTTTGCCATTCCGTGGCAAAAGCAAAAAATTTAGAGTGGCAATTGTGATACATGTCAAAAGCTAAGAGTGGCAAAAGTGAAATGAAAAATTATCGTTTTTGCCATGGAATGGCATTTGTGATGTATTGTCAAAAGCTAAGAGTGGCAAAAGTGAGATGTCAAATTCTAGAGTGGCATAAGCAAAGTTGGCAAAAACTAGAGTGGAAAAAACAAAGTTTTCCCCTTTATTATTGCCTCTAGGGCATATTTCCTTCACTCTTTTCTTCTCCGGTGGATTAAATTCAAGCTTTGTCGGTCATATCTTTTCCTCGTTTCAAACATTTTATCATGCTGGTGCACCTCTTAATTGTTCATCTCTCTCTATTCATATCCGAAGTGCCGAAGATATCTCAGAAGATTTGTGTCTGCACTATCAATCCGTTCAAACTATTTCGAGGTTGTTACCTCATTCAAGACATTTAATTCAACCGGTGCAATCTTTCTTTTAAATTGTTCAATGGTGTATTTTTGAGTGGCCCCTAACCCATAGGTTTTTTCCCCCAGGATCTTACCTGACTTTTCTAATTTTTCCAGAGCTTTTCAAATTCATTTCAAAGTTTGACATAAGAATGAATTATCATCAGTCATATGTATTTCTCCAAGATCTGTCAAATTCTTTTCATCGTTGGCTCAACCTCTTCGCTTTTGATTCTTCCGGAGTGTCTAAATAATTCATGGTGGTGTTTCTCATCATCATTCTCAACATTTGAAGACCGAAGAAGAGTTCCTCTTAAATCCTTACCCGTTCTTCCAAAGATTCGTGGTTCTAGCTTCATGCCATCCTCTCATAATTGGTTGCGATTGTGAGAATTCTTTTCGCCCATCCGGAGCATTTCAGGAGCCTTTTCAGTTTGTTTCTCCGGAGCCCATCATCTCAGAATTATGCATTCCAGCTTTCAGCTCTCGTTCTTCAAATCTTACCGGTGCATCGCTCAAATATCCTCTAATCAACTCGGGATCTCTTCGTTCACTTGCATCTAAATCCTAGCAAGTATCTTCATTCATTTTCCAATTCTTCCCGGTGAATTGTGCTTTTGCTACTTTCTTGTTCAGTTCTTACGATGGTTCGTTCAAGAGTTCTCTTCCTTCATTATCATACAGATTCATTCGTTGTTTCAATCCTACTGGTGGTTCGTTGAAGACCTTCCCAATTTTGCGCTATATCTCTTTTAATCCTTTCTATGAGAATAAGTAGTATGCCAAATCCGTTGCTGGTCATCAATTTATATTGGTGAAGGATGAGCATAACATAATTCTTATTCTTGTTTCACCCAAATGATTAATTCCTTATTCCGGAGGTTCATCAAAATTCTTGATTTCATTTGTTCATCTTTCTTTCCGGAGTTCCAAGTTTTTTCTCGGTTACATCATCACAAAGCTCCATCTAATCATTGCAAGGCTTCAATCTTGTTCGCTTCAAACCTTCAATTCTTTGATGTTATCTTTTCCTATCTGGAGTTCTTCGTGGAGGCTCAACATGGTGGTTCGGCAAGGATTCTTTTCATTCTTTAATTGTTCTTCAAGATACCTCTCGAAACTAAGATCCGCCAAGCTATACTCTAAAATAAACATGTTGTTCAGCACATGTCTTGTTTTGAGGAGTTCATGTATTCTTCATCTTGCATCCTGAAGTGCAATTCTTTCTATCTTATCTTTTTCAGGTGGTGTTATGTCATTCTTGACAATTTACCTTCGTGTTTCATGATTCGCAAGTTGTGAGGAATGAGATATTTAAACCCATCATTTTCTTCCTTGGAGTTATCTTGGTATAGATTTCACCTAAAGCCTTCCATTGGGAATGTTGCCATTATGGTGCTTATCTATTATCTAAATTTTCGCTTCTCATATCGATCCAATTGATTGATTTCGTTAGTGGCTGGTCTTCACCTCATAATTTGGGGATGTTTTCCTTAAGACCATTGGAAATCATATCTTTTGTTATCGATTTCCAACAACTCCGTTCAACCCTTCATAAGAGTGCTCTCTTAAGTTCAGTTGTGAGAGATGTTGGTTCTCTCATCTCCGTTCTTTTCATTCCAGTCTTACATTCATTCCAGAGGCACTGTGATGTTGCTCTCTTCGACTCATCATCTCATTTTGTAATATCATGTTCTTTTCCTTGCTTATCCGTTTAGCAGGAATGTTGTGTCCTCTGCTCAAATTCTTTTCATCTTATCAAGTCTCGCATCTCGTTTCAACCGGAGTGCTTGCATGTACTTCTTGTCCATTGTAACACTTTTCTTAGAGAGAATTCCTTATTTGACACTGCCTTAAAATGTGATTCCCTATTTGACCCTAGAAACTTTTTTCTTCCCTATTTGGCAGCAGGTTTGAATTTACTTCCTTATTTGACATTGCCCTGCACCCCGTTACAGTCTGCCGTCAATTTTTTTTCCTCCGTGACCAAACTACCCCTCTGTTAGTGCACTGGAAAAAACACCTAACCCAATCATCCCGTCCCTATCCCCAAAGCCCTAACGGCGGCGCGACACATAGTGGCGGCGACGAGAGCTATGAGAGCCAGAGGGTGGCTGCGGAGGGTAGGCAAGGCATGGTGGCGGAGGGAAGGAATGGCACGGGAGCAGAGCACCCGTCGGCGAGCACAGATGCTAGCTCTGACCATGGCGGGGCTGCAGAGAGCGCGTCCGTGAGCTCTGCTGCGGTCTGGGCCATGGCGCGGCTGTGAGAAAGGGCCATGGCGGAGACGCTGCCGCGGCTGCAGGGTTGGGCGTGGATGCGAGCTCAAGCTGATGCTGGGATCCGAGGCTTAGTTGATTGACTAGGTTGTGCTGATACTAGGTAACGACTAGATTATTTTGGAGTGTTAAAAGTTCTTCCATCCCTTGATTTAATTAGTCAACGGTACAGACTATCTGCTTTTAGTGTGTTGCGTGCAGTAGTACCAATTTATCGTGCTTGATTTTAGTGGGGAATTTGTTGCGCGACGAGAGGGTAGAAGCCCATGATTTTTTTCTAGAGATTTCTGTTATCATCATATAATATCTGTCATCGTATCTGCATGGATTTCTCAGTTTGCGTTCTTTAATTTGCATCTGCTGATATGCAGGTACAAGGACTTTCAAGAATCAAGTGATATCTCTATAGTCTCAGTTTGTGCTTGGCGCCGTGGTAGGTGAACCCGATGAGCGAGCATCGTCCATTTGATTAGCTTGATGGAGGCTGAGATGCACTGGATATACATGAGAAAGAGATCAGGTTGACAACGATCAAGCCGGATGGCACCGCAACTGTGACTCTAGGCATGCAACTCTTCAATCACAGCATCACGATCTCCATTTTTTTGACCATTAGTTTCTTTTCATTGCGAGTCAGCTTGTTAGCTGTTGACTCAAGTGTACAAAAAAGGAGCAGCCATGGGCTTTCTTTTTCACACTGTTTTCTTATCATCATTATTATCCGTAGGTTTTTAAACTTGTACTAAAGAATGACAACGTTTTGTGTTAGATAATTATGACATAGGAAGGGTGGCGCGAAACTGACGATTATATATGTGTTACTTGATTAAGGCTCATTTGGTCATTTAATCTTTGACTAAATATGTCACAGTAATGTTGCTTTTGTCTTGCACAAAATTTTGGTCACATAATGCACTAGGGGCAAAAGTGTCTTTTCATATCCTTATTTAACACCGTTAGTGCACAAAATGAACTAGAGTGTCAAATAAGGAAAGAAATTTAGATCAAGTGTCAAATAAGGAAGAAAAACTTTTCCAGGGCCAAATAAGGAATCACATTTTTGAGTAGTGTCAAATAAGGAATTCTCTCCTTTTCGTATGTCTTTCAACCTATAAGGTTCTAATAATGTTCCTTGTTCCTCTTTTCTAACGGAGTGTATTCAACTTTCAACATCTTCGTCGTTTTCTTTCTTTCAATTTGTTCAACCTCGCAAGGTTCTTTGGTTTCACTCATTTGTCAAAGAAGCAACTTAGTTTTACCTGTTCTCTTCCTCTTCCATTTTCCCTCCGGTGCCATTCTAGATTTCGGGACGAGATCCTCTTGTAGTGGTGGAGTGTTGTAACGTCCCAAGACCGGAGCTTCAGACGCCTTCCATGTTTTCCGAGTTTCGTCATGTGAGTTGTTGGTTTGTTGCATTCATCATTGCATCATGTGCATTGCATCATGTCATCATGCCATCATGCCCATTTCACTTGTTATGCCATGTGTTGCATTGTACCCCTTGTTTCCTCTCTCAACCTATCAATGCACTATCATCTCCTCCTTCCTTCTTCTTTCTTTCTTATTTTGGCAAGTGACATTTTTATTCCTCCATAAATGTTCAATATTTTTCCTATCTATTTTAGACCATGTCCTCAACCCCTCTCCCAAATCTGATCCCATTTGGGACTTGTTTTGGTTGGATTTAAAAATGGCTCAAGTTTGAATTTAATTCAAACATGAATTATTTTTCCATCCTTAAAAATGCCCAAACCATTTTTAAAATCCTTCATAAATCCAGGACCTCATATTTATCCTTATATGATTCTACTTATATGCCAAACCCTCCGAGCATTTCTTCCAATGTTCTATTCATATTATATATGGATAAGAAGAAGAAATATGAGGGAGAGAGAGAAGCCCAGCTAGCCACTTGGGCCTTAGAGCCAGGCCGGCCTGCTTCCCCACTATTCCACCGAGGCCAGCTAACCCCCTCCTATCCTAACCCTCGGTCGGCCCACCTGAACCATTCCTAACCCTAGCCCCGACCCTCTTCTCTCTATCTCTCCCTTCCGTTTCCCCTCGCGCCGCCAGGAGGCAGCGAGCGCGTGCCCGCGCCCGATCCCATCGCCTCATCTCCCTCGATCCCCTCTACCTCCTTCTTACGCCACCGGCGCCCCAAGCTCTCCGCTCTGCGTGCCTCCTCCCCTCCGCAGGCCCCATCTCAGGGCGCCCCTCCACCTTACGCGAACCACGGCCATGGAGGCCACCGTGCCGGCCCTCAAGCGTGTTGCCCTGCACCCTCGTCCCCGCTGCCAACTCTCCTCGCCGAAGGAGCACCGGGAGGAGTGGAGCACCGCCATCGTCGCCTCGTTCCCTGCTTCCCCGGGGTCTTCATCGCGAGATCCAGCAAGTCCGGCGCCTCCCCAAGCCCAGCGACCGTCCCGGTCACCTCCGGCCGCCAGGACCCTCCAGCAAGCCGCCGTTGCCTCTGCTTCACGGAACCACGCCGCGGCGCCCCAGTCACCTGCGACCTCGGGTCGTCTCTGCTTCGCCCTCGCCTCACGTCATGCATCTGCTCGCGCACGTGTTCACCGCGCCGTCGTCGCAGCGCCTCCCCAAGTTCTGCCCCTGCCTCGTTCGAACACCTCCACCGGTGCCTCCTCGTACCTCCTCGAGTTTGGCCACATCACGACCCGCAGGACGCCTTCGTGGGTTCTTTTCGCCAAGTACCGACGCCCGCAGATTTTGGGTCGCGCCAAGTTCCGGTTAAAGATGTTCAACTTCATCCGATGTGGATTTTGACAAGTACCACGACGCTCGGAGCCCTTGATACATCAAGTTTGACTACATTATGAGACGAAGAACGCCAAGTACCTCCGAAAACGAACATGTACCACTACGTCTGGGGGCATCGGATCCGTCAAGTCCAACAACGATTGTGTACAACTATCGGTGACCCCGAATGACTACGAAACGTGAACCTCTGCTTCCCCTTCAAAACGTGTCCCACTACCGCCGCCCGAACGTTTACAAAACATGTACCACGACCATCGCTAAAGACCCCGTGGATGTCAAGTTCCGTGTCGTGACCCCGAACATCTACGGACATGAACCACTACTTCCCTCGACGACCCGTGAACGACTACTTCCTCTACGAACCGATACGCTTCGAAACGCACGCTTCGAAGGTATAACCCCGAGACGACCGTCCGAGAACAATTGCATGTGTTGTATGAGATGCATGTTTGGATGTTGTATCCGCCCGTCTACGTTAGTTGTTCCCTCGTTGACACCGCCGTCGAACCGTGGGAGCCCGGTAACCGGGAGCACCCCACCGTTCATCGCATGACACGCTCCCGTCGCTTCTTCTTTTGCACCGGCATCTCAATCGAGTTACCAGAACCGATATGTTGCCGTGGCATCATTTTCGGATTCGTTGCCGTGGCACCCCTTTCGTTTCCGCCACAATGACAAATGCTTCATAATATGCTCGTTATCATCTTCATGTCAACTTTTTCATAAAATTGCATCCAACTTGCAAATGTCATTTGCATCATGATAACAACATTTAAAACGGTTAAAATTGTTGTTTGCATTATATTGCTAAATACACATGAGGATTTACCAGAATTGGTGTTTGATGTTTCCGGCCTTGTTTAAAATGCCTAACTGTGTATTTTACTCATGTTTCACCTCTTGCCATGTTTAACAACATTTAAAATTGTTGGGTACATAATCGGGAGTGAACTAAATAATAGAATGTGGTGTTTTGTCAATATGCATCCTGATGCATATTGAGCTCCACTTAACTTGTAGTGTTGTCTGTGCATTTTGCCATGCCACGCCTCTTTAAATCGGACATGCATCATACTTGGTTGTGCATCATGCCATGTTTAGGTGATGGTTGTTTACCATGTTGTTTGCTTCTTTCCGGTATTGCTTCTCCGGGTTAGTTCTGATAACGTCGTGTTTGTGAGGATTCATTCGACTACGTCCATTTGTCTTCTTCATGGACTCGTTCTTCTTCCTTGCAGGATTTCATGCAAGATGACCATACCCTCGATATCAGTTCTATCTTTGCTTGCTAGTTTTTCGCTCTATCGCTATGTCGCGCTACCTACCACTTGTTATATCATGCCTCCCATATTGCCATGTCAAGCCTCTAACCCACCTTCCTAGCAAACCGTTGTCTGGCTATGTTACCGCTTTTGCTCAGCCCCTCTTATAGCGTTCTAGTTGCAGGTGAAGATGAAGTTTGTTCCATGTTGGAACATGGATATGTTGGGATATCACAATATCTATTATTTTAATTAATGCACCTATATACTTGGTAAAGGGTGGAAGGCTCGGTCTTATGCCTGGTGTTTTGTTCCACTCTTGCCGCCCTAGTTTCCGTCATACCGGTGTTATGTTCCTTGATTTTGCGTTCCTTATGCGGTTGGGTGTTATGGGAATCCCTTGACAGTTCGCTTTGAATAAAACTCCTCCAGCAAGGCCCAACCTTTGTTTTACATTTGCCTAACAACCTAAGCCTTTGTCCCTTGAGTTTCCGGAGCCCGAGGGTCATCTTATTTTAACCCCCCGGGCCAGTGCTTCTCTAAGTGTTGGTCCGAACTAGAGCACCGTGCGGGACCGTCCCTTGGCAACTTGGGTTATGTTGGTATTTGTACGCTTAGCTTATCCGGTGTGCCCCGAGAACGAGATATGTGCAGCTCCTATCGGGATTTGTCGGCACATCAGGGCGGTCTTGCTGGTCTTGTTTTACTATTGTCGAAATGTCTTGTAACAGGGATTCCGAGTCTGATCGGGTCTTCCTGGGAGAAGGAATATCCTTCATTGACCGTGAGAGCTTGTGATGGGCTAAGTTGGGACACCCATGTAGGGTTTGAACTTTCGAAAGTCGTGCCCGCGGTTATGTGGCAGATGGGAATTTGTTAATGTCCGGTTGTAGAGAACTTGACACTTAACTTAATTAAAATGCATCAACCGCGTGTGTAGCCGTGATGATCTCTTCTCGGTGGAGTCCGGGAAGTGAACACGGTTTTGGTGTTATGTTTGAACGTAAGTAGTTTCAGGATCACTTCTTGATCACTTCTAGCTTCTCGACCGTTGCGTTGCTTCTCTTCTCGCTCTTATTTGCGTATGCTAGCCACCATATATGCTTAGTGCTTGCTGCAGCTCCACCTTATTACCTTATCCTACCCATAAGCTTAAATAGTCTTGATCTCGCGGGTGTGAGATTGCTGAGTCCTCGTGACCACAGATACTTCCAAACAGTTGCAGGTGCCAATGATGACAGTGCAGGTGACGCATCCAAGCTCAAGTAGGAGCTCGATGAAGATCTTGATCGTTGTTATGTCTTGTTTCCTGTTGTTCAGAGTGGAGCCCAGTTGGGACGATCGGGGACCTAGCATTTGGGTTGTCTTCTTTTATTTTGGTTCCGTAGTCGGACCTTGATTGTATTCTGGATGATGTATGTTTAACTTGTATTTGTGTGAAGTGGCGATTGTAAGCCAACTCTGTATCCCTTTCTTATTCAGTACATGGAATTATGTGAAGATTACCCCTCTTGCGACAAACCTACCATGCGGCTATGCCTCTAAGTCATGCCCCGACATGTGGGAGATATAGCCACATCGTGGGTGTTACATGGGTTTCAAAAAATGCTTTGCAAATTTGAAATAAAGTTTAAAAATCTAAAAATATCACAATCTTTAAAAATGCTCATGAACTTAAATATTTTCAATTAAAAATATTTGTTAATTTTAAAAAAATGTTCATGAATTAAAATGTAAAAACGAAAAAGAGAAGAAGAATTGAAAAAGAACAATAATAATAATAAACAAACATGAATCCTCAACCAACGACCCACACCATTATAGGTGGGCCCAACGAGCACACAACCTTCGAGGCATCAGGATGCTCCAAATCTAAGGAACATAGTATCTTAATTATTAGATAATTAGGAAGTTTAGGATATCTAGATGATGAGATGAGGCTTATTCTCTGATGCCCACGAGGGAAAACCATTGATGACCCGATGCCAATTAATTTTGAGAAGGGTCGTGACATGTTGTCAAGGGCATATGTAGGGAACAAAGTGCTTGTTTTGTTTGTAAAACATGTGGAAAAAACTACATGAGGAGGATGCAGCTTTATGGTGGATCCCCTTGAAGGAAATATGCCCTAGAGGCAATAATAAAGTTGTTATTTATATTTCCTTATATCATGATAAATGTTTATTATTCATGCTAGAATGTATTAACCGGAAACTTAGTACATGTGTGAATATATAGACAAACTAAGTGTCACTAGTATGCCTCTACTTGACTAGCTCGCTGAATCAAAGATGGTTAAGTTTCCTAGCCATAGACATGAGTTGTCATTTGATTAACGGGATCACATCATTAGAGAATGATGTGATTGAGTTGACCCATTCTGTTAGCTTAGCATTTGATCGTTTAGTATATTGCTATTGCTTTCTTCATGACTTATACATGTTCCTACGACTATGAGATTATGCAACTCCCGAATACCGGAGGAACACTTTGTGTGCTACCAAATGTCACAACGTAACTGGGTGATTATAAAGGTGCTCTACAGGTGTCTCCGATGGTACTTGTTGAGTTGGCATAGATCGAGATTAGGATTTGTTACTCTGATTGTCGGAGAGGTATCTCTGGGCCCTCTCAGTAATGCACATCATTATAAGCCTTGCAAGCAATGCAACTAATGAGTTAGTTGCGGGAAGATGTATTACGGAACGAGTAAAGAGACTTGACGGTAACGAGATTGAACTAAGTATTGAGATACCGACGATCGAATATCGGGCAAGTAACATACCGATGACAAAGAGAACAATGTATGTTGTTATGCGGTTTGACCGATAAGGATCTTTGTAGAATATGTAGGAGCCAATATGAGCATCCAAGTTCCGATATTGGTTATTGACCGGAGATGAGTCTCGGTCATGTCTATATAGTTCTCGAACCCGTAGGGTCCGCACGCTTAACGTTCTGTGACAATTTGTATTATGAGTTATGTGATTTGATGACCGAAGTTTGTTCGGAGTCCCGGATGAGATCGGGGACATGACGAGGAGTCTCGAAATGGTCGAGACGTAAAGATCGATATATTGGAAGGCTATATTCGGACATCGAAAAGGTTCCGAGTGATTCGGGTATTTATTGAAGTACTGGAGAGTTACGGGAATTCGTCGGGAGAAGTATTGGGCCTTATTGGGCCATACGGGAATGGAGGAGGAAGGACAAAGGGAAGGAGGCGCCCCCTGGGTCCGAATTGGACTAGGGGAAAGGGGGCGGCACCCCCCTTGCCCTTTCCTACTCCCTCTCTCTTTCCTTCTTTCTTCTCTCCTACTCCGGAAAGGAAAAGGGGAATCCTACTAGGACTTGGGAGTCCTACTTGGGAGTCCTAGTAGGACTCCCCACACTTGGCGCGCCCCCTTTAGGGCCGGCCTCCTCCTCCTCCCTCCTTTATATACGGGGGCAGGGGGACACCCCATGGACACACAAGTTGATCAGTTGATCTTTTAGCCGTGTGCGGTGCCCCCTCCATCATAATCCACCTCGGTCATATCGTAGCGGTGCTTAGGCGAAGCCCTGCGTCGGTAGCATCATCATCACCGTCATCACGCCGTCATGCTGACGGAACTCTCCCTCGAAGCTCTGCTGGATTGGAGTTCGTGGGACGTCACCGAGCTGAACGTGTGCTGAACTCGGCGGTGCCGTATGTTCGGTACTTGGATCGGTCGGATCGTGAAGACGTACGACTACATCAACCGCGTTCTCATAACGCTTCCGCTTACAGTCTACGAGGGTACGTGGACGAAACTCTCCCCTCTCGTTGCTATGCATCATCATGATCTTGCGTGTGCGTAGGAATTTTTTTGAAATTGCTACGTTCCCTAACACCCCTGATCTGGGTGAAGTGATATCCAGCCCTATCAACAAGGAGAAGCTCAGGAGAATGAAGGCAAAGAGGAAACAGTCAACTAAGGAATTGCTCCTTCAGCATAGCCATCCCCGTCGTGCGTGCGAGGACAATACACCCGCCCTCCGACCGCATGTCGGGCTCGCCATGCTGCCACACTTGTTGGGGAAAAGCCCAATCATCGTGGATGCAGGTCCAAGCCAACACAGACGCCGTCGAGCTACCTCTCGCGATGGCAGCTCTCTCGTGATGTTGCCGCCACTCCATCCAAAAGCCACACTACCATCCTCGTCCCATGCTGATGTCTCGCTGCCGTCCACGCCACCTCCCATTATCTCCGATTTGGGAACGAGGGAGCTAGAGTTAGGACAATGCACCCGCCCTCCGACCGCATGTCGGGCTCGCCATGCTGCCACACCTGTTGGGGGAAAAGCCCAATCACCGTGGACGCAGGGCCAAGCCGACACGGACGTCGTCGAGCTACCTCTCGCGATAACAACACCACTACCTCTCGTGATGTTGCTGCCACTCCATCCAAAAGCCACACTACCGTCGTCGCCCCCTGCAGATGTCTCGCTGCCGTCCACGCCACCTCCCATTATCTCCGATTTGGGAACAAGGGAGCTAGAGTTAGGGATTTGGAAATGATAGATGGAGAATTTTTGTTTGCTCTGTGTCGATATGACAGTCGAAGGCACTTTTACAATACGCTCCCTAAAAAAATACAACAGTGTCCTTTGTGCAAAAGCACCAATCCTCAACGACGTCACGTGACCCTTTCCAACAAAATGGCTAGCTGGCCAGTCCAGTAGTTGATGCGGCTGCTTTGTGACCAATATGCGCCCATGTCGCAAGTTTAGTGATGGGTTTTTCTGCTTTTCAGAGTTTTGTGAGTTAAGTGCACCCACCGAAACAGGTTGTATGACCGCCAGTGCCATTTACTCATCTTTTACCACGTTTATCAGAATTAGTTTTGTTTGACAACCAAGTCGATCGCTATCTTCAGTCGTTGATTTGAATGTTAAGATAAGGTTGGTGAAATACGATTAGTTATCATGCTACCATATTACCTCCGCACTCCTGTTAGTATTAGCTAGACGTTTACACGTGCATAGATGAGATTCATGACTTGGAACGTTTGGTCTCGTGACGACGTTTGGGATGACTTTTGTTTTTTGTCAAATAAGCTCTTTGCGATGACATGATGTCAACCACCAGGCCGATCCGTCCACCAATGCCATTCCGGTGCAGGAAAACCACATTATTAGGGCTCCTTTGATTTAAAAGATTTTTATAGAAATTTTAGAGGGTTAGAATCCTTGGAATTTTTTTCTTATGTTAGTTGTTTGATTCAAAGGATTGAATCATATATGATTTTTTCATATATATTTCTTTGTACTATACTTCTCATAGGATTTTTTTTCCATGATGCAATCAAACAACCCAAAATAATGTATGGTTGCGATGAGCATGCCATTCAAATTCTATGTTTTTCTATTCCTACATTTTTAGAATCATGTGAATTAAAGAGGCCCTTCTTAATCTTACAAACCAGATGAATTTTATCAAAACACTAACATTTTCTCCCTCCGTCTCATAATATAAAAGCATTTTTGACACTTAATGTAAAAAACGCTTTTATATTATGGGACGGAGAGAGTACCGTCGAACTGCCGTGAATGAATGCCGCGGGCCTAAAGTAATGCTACAGTGCTTACTTTCCCAAAAATGGGCCGGCAACCTTTTGGAGCTGCTCTGAGCGATCAATTCCCCCTGCTGAATGCGAACAGGACGGCCATAATGGCATTTGGGCCAGACGAGTTCACAAACACACCAAAGAAGGCAAGATTTTGCTCCTCGTTGATTCATTCGTCCCACCAAAATACAAGTACTAGCATAATCATTCATCAATTTACTACTCTACTAGCAAAATTAAGCCACTGTCAGTCTGCCAGTGCCAGCCAGTGCATTACATTCAGACAACCAAACTTCGTACCGCTCCTAGTTCGAATGAATGAAGGCTACCAGCTACCTCGAACGTACGGCCGGCGAAGCGCACGGAGATCACCGGGGAACGTGCGGCGGCGTTACCAGTCGGTAGATTACGGCTTGGAGGGCTCAGGGCCGGCAACGGCGTCCGTCTCGGCCAGCGCCGCCTCCAGGGCGGCGATCTCCTCCTTGGTGCTCGCGATCTTCTTCTCCAGCTCCGCTTTCTCCGCCTCCCGCCCGGCGCGCGCCTCCTCCGTCTTCTCCTCGGCGACGCCCACGGCCACGGGTCTGGCGCCGCAGGACGACGACCCTCCGGCCGCGGAGTCGCCGCCGGCTGCCGCGATTTCCCCCTTGGAGGGCGACATGGTTGCTAGCTCAGCTGCTACGGTGCGTGTGCGTGCGCGCGCAGGGGGCAAGAAGGAGGTGGTTGAGTTGTGTCTGTGTGTCCCTTGCTGTTCTGCTGTGGATGTTGAAGCCTGGGGCTGAGAGATTAGCAGCTCTCGCCGTCTATAAATAGGCGGTTCCCCTTTGGCCACTTGTTGCTTGTCATCCTTCTATCCTTCTTGGATCGGAAAGGTGCGATGGCACCCGGGAGTCCCGACACCCCCTTATCTGGTCCGTTCAGCGATGGTAAGATTCGTGTTGTGCTTTGTCCAGAAGCAGACCACTTGCTGTGTCAGTTGATTAAGCAGGCTATTTACCCGGATGCATGCGAGCCGGCAGAGTAGGCCTGCCAGGTCACGCGGTGCATGCGCCTGGTCAGACCACAGTTCACATCAGCGTCTGTTTTCACACAGCTTTTCTTTTTTGAGCCCGTGTGTGAGAGAGAGAGGCTGTCAGAGAGAAGAGAAAAAAGGCTGTTTTCCATGACAAAGGGATAGCGACGGAAGTCCTAGAAGGAGAGAGAAGCTGTGATGAAGGGAGAGAGAAGAAAGGTGAGGATATCCTATCTTTTGTTAGCCCATGAGAGAGAGAAACTCAGAAAAAAGAGGCCCTGTAAGGGAGAGAGAGAAGTAAGAGATTTTCTTTGGAGACATTAGAAGTCAAATCAGACGAGATAGCATGTGGAATCTGCTACGGTGCCCTATGAGGCGCAGCTCCTGCTGTTACTGTTTCAATAGACTGCTAAACAAACAATGTTTCAGTAGCGATAGATGGGTGCCGGGACACCCGGGACCTAAAAGGCCTGTCTCTTCTTGGATTCTCCTTGAATGACCCCCCTATCTATTTTTCTTTTTTTGCGGGTGACCTCCATCCATTTTTCATCGGACACAATATCAGGTGAAAATCAAGTTTTGAACAAAACTTGAAAACCAGGTTTTAGAGTTT